>NW_027181683.1:10609583-11216666 GCF_028537555.1 Battus philenor
ACTTGTATACTTCGCAGAAGTTTAGACTGACTTGTCTACGCTACTATACGCAGTAAGATCAATTGTTCGAATAAAAATCACATAGACAAACTTCTGTTAGAAACAGTTTCTTTTTTTTAAGACAAGTGAAAGAATGTATAAAAGTAGATTTCCACGGCGAGATACAGTCATGCGAATTGCATTGTTTCCTATGTATTGTCTCCATGTTGAAATAATATCTACTTTTTATAGTAACGATTTCGCGGAAAACCATTTTTATCGGAAGTACTTTAGTGTATTTTATTAATTGTCATCATGTCTGCCGGTTAGACGCTTACTGCGTAGGTATAGCAGTAAAGATCGCTTTGATGACCGGTCTTGTGCCGTCTCCATCCAGTGAGTTCCTGCGACCTTGACAATCTCTTTGGTACTCCTGCGTGAGGGTCTACACACGCCGTGTATTGCTGCCATCAGATTCATATCCAGTGACATGATAGACCGTGTCTATCACCTCGTGGTCGCCACTCGGGAATCTTCTGGTCCCAACGGCCTTCGACTTGCATTGTACCGAGTCCACTGCTACTTCACACGAGTGATTTTTTAAAAAGTATATGCCACTTAGCAAATATACAGGAAGTAATAATTATATGCAAATCAGCTGAATTTATCGGCTAATATGTCACACATGGAGATACAACAACACGGCTTCCGTTTCACGAAAACAAATGAGATAACAGGAGTTATGGTTTATTTTGTGTTTATTAATGTATATACAATTTACTGTATCCAAGGACAAAGAGATTCTGATCTCAAAACAAGCAGTGTATCCTATACAGCTAACTCATTTATGTTAGAACGGTGCAGCACAAGATTTTGTTAACTTCCGTTGATATGTACTTGTAGTTGTTGTAGTTTGCATATACGTGATGGAGTTGGGCGCTGTTAGTTTTGCAGGTCCGTGGAAATTAATGCCATTAATTATACCGCTAAATTTTTTTTAGCTATTAAATTGTAAAATTGATATCTCAGATGGTTTAATGTAGCACCAGTCTCCTCTTGCACGACTACTGCTGCATAGCTGAAGTTAGTTAGGATGGACTTCCGCGAGGTAACGCCTAAATCTATTAGATATTTTGGAACTAAAAAGGACAAATTTCCATGCCTAACCTTTCATTCATATTGAACTGGCAATTTTGTCCTCGTCTCTGACGGTTAAATTACTTTTCCGTAAATATTTATGATAACCTCCATTGCTTAAACTGTTGTACATATATTATATAATAAATTATTAGGCATTAACATAGATATAATGTATTCATTCGATATTTTATGATAAGTATGAAAAAGGCGCAAAGATTAACATAATCGAATATCGACCAAGCTTAAAAAATTGTTGGTCATTTTGAGAGCTTTATAATTTTTAACATATATCGAATTTTATCATTGTAGCCCCACGTTGTCGTTTATTTTGTAAATAATATGGTTTACTTAATAACAAAATCATCTGGTATTACATCGTTTATTAAGCAATCAAGTCGGTGGAGCTTAAACCACTTTAATAATCTACTTGTTACTTAAAGGTCAAAGGTAGACCTTTACCGGTGTCTTATTTATAGCGAGTCTCAGCAGAAATGTGGCGATCGATCTTAAGTAATGAAATATGTATTGTTGCAGGTTCTGTGATAGAAATGCCATCTATACATACTGCGGTATCGTGCTGGTGGCGATCAATCCATATTATGATCTGCCCATATACGGTAAGACTTTCACAAATATATTTGTGTAGTAAGATACTACACAGGGTTACTTGTTTGTGCTTCAACCTGTATGAAAATAACAATTAACAGTCTCAGGTATTAGATAAAATGTAATACAAGCAAAACTACTTTCGCAGAATAACACTATAGAAGCGTGCGCCTCACGAAGCATGTTGAACGGTGTCTTCATGGTTAATGTCCGCTTTTATAAGCGATATCCCCTCCACTACTCTTTTCAATATAACCCTACATTATTTGTTATCACTCGAACATTCTCTTGCAAGAGTAACTTCACTTAACCAATTAATATTAACAATCTAAAGTAAAAATACAAATCGAAAAATGTAAAAAAAAGAGAAGAATGATAGACGAACAGAGCAAAAGGGTAAGAAAGTATAAAATGTAGCATGAAAGATAGAAAACGGACCGAAAGAGAATGTGAAGAATGAAAGAAGAGAGAGAAAATAAAAGATAATGTGAAAAAATTAAATGCTAATAAAGTCCCTATCCCACCACAAATAGGGGTACGAGAAAAAAAAATTAAAATTAATGATTGCTGACACACCGGTCTACTATGTGTAAATTTTATCATCATTGAGAAATGCTTAATAAAAAATTTAATAATTTTTTTTATAAACTAGTACGTACAGATCCACGGTAATCTTCTTCTACAACACGGTAGATTCGTTCACTTATATATGAAAACTTGTATGAGGATTCTAGTACAACCTGTATAGATTATATAGGCCTTACCCATTAAATCAAACGTTAAGGAGAAACTATTTTATAAAATAACCGCGTTATATGGGAAAACCTTTGTTTTACAAAAGGCATGAAATCGCGTTATAAGTGTTGCGTTAAAGGCGAGATTACTGTATTTCTGATATCTTAAATATATAGTCCATTTGTTGCAAGCGCATTTTTAAAAATTCCAACTATCCGGAATGGCTTTTACTTGGAGAGCCACTGCTATAAAATTTTAATTTGAATGCCTGACATCTAGCTTCCCTACTTTTGTATGTATGAGTGCATCTTTAATATATTCGCTACTCGAAATTGAGGTAAGAGTATTTAGGTTCTGGGTTATTTTACCGTTTCTAGATAGGAAAAAAATCGAAAAACGTATTATAAGATTTGATGAAACACAAGTTTATTACGTCGGTTTATTATCAAACATTGAACAGGGATATATGTATTAGAATATGTTATATGCTATATAGCATCATATAAAACTATTCACAAGATATGGCGGTAAAAATTGTATCTCTACGGTTTTTAATTTAATATCCTCAATTAGTTAAAAACACTTTTTTCTTCAGCTGTACTACGTTCACTGCTGAACGTTGGTTCTTAATAGATTTCCAATAGGACCAATAGGAAGCTGCCTACATTTGGTCTTCTGAGAATTTAAACAATTTCGTCTGTTCACTTTCTGGATAGACGATCTCGCTGCGCCTGCCGGTGCGTGCCGTGGTCTACCTTCCGCCTTGAAGTACTATGTATTGTAGAGATTATACAAATGAACTTCTTATATTGGTTAACATTTTCTTAACATCTTGTATTAGGTTACCTCATAGGTACGTGTACTATAGATAGGGGACTTCTGAAGTAGTTGATGCTTCTTCTTTTCAGGCCATAGACGCCCACTGTAAGATATGTCTTCCACAAAGATCGCCACATTGATCGGCCTTGCGTTGCCCGGATCAAGCGACTCCTCGCTCCCTTGACTATGTCGTCGGTCTACTTAATGGAGGCTAATCACGCCGCGTCTACCGGCTCGTGGTCGTGCAAAGGTGATCCAGAACCTTTCGGTCAGTGGTCATCAGTTGCACAAAAGATGTGCCCTTGCCCACTGTTTCTTCAGACGAGTAATTCTTCGAGCTATATATGTGACCTTGGTTTGTCTGCCTATATCCTGATTTCTGATTCGATCTCGCAGCTAAACTTCGAGCATAGTCCTCATTGCTCTCAGGGTGATCTTGAGCACTCGTATGAGGCCCGTCGTAAATAGTTGATTACAATAAATGTTTTATTGTAGTTAGTACACAATAAGTACAGTTCGTGTGGTCAATGCAGAACGGTCACGCTTGACTCGATGTGTTACGCACAGCGATTAAGATATCATACAATATGTGCAGGTGACGAGACTATTATGATGTATCGAGGCCAGGCCATGGGTGACCTGGATCCGCACATATTCGCCGTGTCCGAAGAGGCCTACACAAAACTGGAACGCGAGCGGAGAGACCAGAGTATCATTGGTAATACACAAAATTGAATTTTTCAATAACATGATGTGATAGGTTACTTGATATACCTTACTCTAGGCTTCAAAAATTTGTAACATCACTTAGTAACTACAACAAATATCTCTGAATTACTATGTAATATATAGAATATAAACTTCTGTAAAATGAAACTTCAAAAAATTCTGTAATAGTGTGTAGAAGTGATAATATTGTTAGAATTATTACTGAAATTACCAAAAAAAAAAATGCGTCCAAATTTCTTTTGAGTTCTTTAATCATTTGATGTGTCAATAACCAATTTTAATTTATTAAAAACATGAAATAATCAGAAAAAGAAACTTGCAAACGGATATACATTTTTATTTTATCTAACCAATTTACAAAAGTTTATCCTTTGCTGTAATATTAAAATAGCAATGTATAAAACAATTGATATTTATTTTTGAATATATGAGACTTCTATATATATCGAATTCCTATCAAGGTATCGTTCGTAGAAAAAGTTTATGTTACGTGCCGTAAAAAAAGTAATAATAAACGTATGAAATGTTTACGATCTATTTTACGATTTCTGTTGACCGAATATTCGCAACAACTGTCTCTACCATAACCAATAACTGTTTTAGTGTTTTATATTTTAGATAAAAATTAATAGAACTGTATTCTATATGATATAAAGTTTAAAATTTATTACTCTATCAGTGAGCGGAGAATCCGGCGCCGGTAAGACAGTGTCAGCGAAATACGCGATGAGATATTTCGCTGCTGTAGGAGGAAACGCCAGCGAGACGCAAGTGGAACGTAAAGTCTTGGCTTCGAGTCCTATTATGGAGGTAAAGAATTTTTTCCTAAATTTATTAAATCACGTATACCTTATTTAAGATTCACACATTCATTATTATCAAGTAAGAAAAGGACCAATATTTAGCCAGTTCCGCACATGCAGTAGTAGTCGTGCAATGAAATGCACCGCCCGCCAGCCCGCTGACAAATGCGTATGCGGCAAACAATGCGAATCACACAACCGCCACCACCAAATTACTCAACACGTGTTTCACCTCTCCACGGGGTATCTTCAGGAGTTATGTTACACCGATTAGTGCCAAACACAGAGTAACTCTGACTCTGTGTTTGTTATTGTGACTTGTGTTTATTTTGTTAATCATTGCATTTCATTGCACGACTACCACTGCATGTGCGGAAGTGGCTAAATATTGGTCCTTTTCTTACTTGGGATGGACTTCCGCGAGGTGACGCCTGAATCCATTAAATATTCATTATTATCATTATTACAAACGTGGGACATCCACTGTTGGATATGGACCTCTACCATAGATTTCTGATAAGTCTGTTTGGAAGCGTCAAGCGTTCCGATGTCTTTAACAATGTCATACGTCAATCTTATACATAAAAGTTGTGAGACAATAAAAATTAAGTGTTCAAATTGTAACAAATTGTTTAGTAGTTCTGAGTGTACGCATATATAATAAACTTTCACAGGATATCTTAAACATTCCTTTTCTTATAAAAGTATATCATTAAATAAATCTTATTGCAGTATTCAACAGTTTTTATTTGATCGCAACGGAACGTGGTTACATGTCAGTATTGGGCACGAAATAAACTGCCACTTGTAGTAAAAAGATGTCGTTATTCATGGTCAATCGTTACGTTACAATGTTTATAAAAAACATTGTTAAGATTTAATTTAAAAATAGCAACTGTTAAGCCTGTAATCAAACTAGTGGTAGCTCATAAGCTGACTACACTAACCCTTTAGTGTTTTTTTAATGGCCCCCGCTATTGGGGGCCTCTCGTACCCCTAACTTTTTGGGATCAGGGACTTTATTGTTCAATTTTTTTTTCAGTCTTTTCTTTATTTATCACTCTCTTTCACGCGTCACAATATCTTTCATTCTTTACTTTTGTCCAACCCAACAACCCTTTAGTGTTATTTGAATAAAGATAATTTGAATCAATGCAGTCGATCGGCAACGCAAAAACTACGCGAAACGATAACTCGTCCCGGTTCGGCAAGTTCATCGAAATCCACTTCGACGAGCAGTACCGCATCTCGGGCGCTAGCATGCGCACTTATCTCCTGGAGAAGTCTCGTGTAGTTTACCAGAGCACCGGCGAGAGGAATTACCACATCTTCTACCAGCTCTGCGCCGCCAGCGTCAACATGCCGGAACTGAAACTTGGTAAGACCTTGCGTAATTACATCATCATCATTTCAGCCGTAGAATATACATTGCTGGACATAGGCCTCCTCCCCATGGATTCACAATAGGAAGGAGCTTGCATCTTCTTCGAACAAACTTAACCATGTCGTTTCTCCACCTTGTGTCCTGCGCTGCGCTTGCCCAGGTGGTTTCCACTAAAGAACCTGCAGGTCTCAGCGGCTATCTGGCTTGCTCACTGCTCCTGTAATTATCCACCAGTCCATTGGGTTATGTCGTTTGCTTTCATTCATCTATGATGAGATCACTTTATTTCTGGTTCGAGATGATAAATATATGTAAACAATATTATTTCACCATTTTTTTACAATTTTGTGCCACGAGTAGATTTAATTTTTAATTCAAATATACAAAAAATTAAGTGTTTATATAACTATAATTTTAAAAAAAAAATACAGAGGAAAGCATGAATGAGATTAGAAATGACTGAAATAAAACAGAATGAAATAGACATGTTCAAATCGAAGGTTATTTTCTAATCTTTCGTTTTAAAATTATTAACATAATGTCACAACGGGCGCTACAAAAGAGATCCTTGTGAAAATTATAATAGTACATATTATAAAAAACACAAACCTAAACAGCAACAGTATTAAGTCTATCGCAGTGTTCTGTTAAAATTATTAGATCGGTTCAGATTATTTCCGAACTGTTTTCACTAACTGAACTGAGGTACCAACTTTTTCTTAATTAAATTATAAATAAGGTACTATTTATACAAAAACAATATAGTGTTATAAATAACAGAAGCGAGAATTACACTTCACTATCATGATCTCTCTGCTTTTGATACCTTTCTGCATATCTTTTAATACGTATTCAATCATGGCTTACGAAATATTAGAAATTTTAAAAATGGCTAGAATAAACTTGAAGCTTGGCCACTATAAAAACGCTACACTACCATTATATATAGTGAGTAGTATAGTTACTTTTAATGTAGTATTTAAAATTAATAGTTCCTGTGGAAACTTCCAGATCATCAGGACTCATTCCACTACCTGAACCAGGGCGGTAGCCCGTACATCGATGGTGTCGACGACTTGAGAACTTTCAACGAAACTAGAAACGCCCTCACTACTCTCGGTAAGTTTTGAAACATTGATTTATGGTAATACAGCGCTGATAAGAATGGCTTCTGCGGTTGATATCCGATGTAGGCTTCCTGAGTCAAGCAGGTTTTAGCTGGCATACAATTTTACACTACAAAACTCTTCGAACAATGATTTTTTTCGCTCATTACTTTAGGACATGAGGTGTTAGTAAGTGGTAATATGAGTATATAGCTCTAAGCGACGCAAACGAACGGCTATGAAAAGCCGTTTCCGTTGTTTGTGTGACGTGGCATGTATCTGTCCGTGACTCTGACTATATTTTACACAATATTAAGTATGGTCTAGTCCAGTTTTACTCGACTTGGGGCCCACGCCCCACAAGGAACCAATTCGTAAGTGGACTCGACACAAGTTTAACTCTTTTGTTTTAATATAAAAAAATATACACGTGTTATATGTTAAAAAGGCTAAGATGAGGCAACACATAAAATGTTGAAAAATACTAATCTAGTCAGTTTACTGCTTACTATGGACCGAAATAAAAATATGGTTAATAGTAATAACCCGCTTAACCTAATGGTCCCACTTTGTATAATAATAATAATTTTCAATAATTTCCAGGTGTATCAGAGACGGAACAACAGAACATGTTCACGGTGCTAGCTACCATACTTCACCTCGGCAATGTGGAGCTGTACGATGTTGACCCGGACGCAACTCCTGGTGAAGAGTCCAGCGATGGCGCCTACATCAAGGTGAGTGGTCACTGTCGCATTACTTAACCTCACTCACACTTGATATTGCTTTCAGAAGACCCCCCCCCCCACATGTTTCTCGAGAAGCAACGTGTTTTTTGCAAACAATTAGCGTGAGCGAAAGTGCAGTGTTGATTAATAAAATCAGAAGCTCTTACTGAAACGATTCTATATGTGGTATCGTTGTTGGTTTCACTTTGTTAATGTGGATTCTACCTCGCGGTGCCACATTTATCTGCGTTTATCCGGAGAAACTACTAGCGCCATCTGTTGACACCGGATGAAACTATAGAGCTCCAATATATATAATATTATAATAAACGAAAAGAATCAACTCTGATGCTGGACCGCGCAACGAATAAGGGCTTGCGTGAGTAAACTGTTTCTGATGTGCTTTTAGTTACCGAAATCAGATAATAGTTATGGGTTTATGTTGTTTTGCAGTCGAACGACGCCCACCTGCAGCAGGTGTGCACACTGCTCGGCGTGTCTGCGACGGAGCTGGGTCGTTGGCTGACGCACCGGCGCATCGCGTCTGCGCACGAGGTGATCGTGTCGCGCATGGACGTACAACGTGCGGCGTTTGCGCGCGACGCGCTCGCCAAGCGCATGTACGGCGACCTCTTCGCCTGGCTCGTGCGTGCCGTTAACCGTGCCCTTGACACCGGACACGCGAAGAAGCACTTCATAGGTGAGCACTCTTATTTTTACCCGATAAACGAGCATTACAAAGTACAGTCGTCCCACAAAGATAACTAAGACGACCTTACTTAAACTGCCCGGAACCTTTACTATGTCGTTCCTTCACCTGGTATGGGGCAAACCCAAGCCACGTCTACCAATACAGCACTCCACACTTGCCATATATATATATATTGTGTACATAGTCAGTTCTTCCTCGCACCCACGGAATCTGCAAATTCTACTAAAGTAGCGGTATGAGATCAAAAGTTTTTAAAAACTTCAATGGTGAGTAAAATTGAGAATGATCGAAATGATATTTATTGAAGATGTAGATGCTATTAACAATTTTGACTTAAAGGCAATGGCAGTGACTATTTCACTGTTGACGTCCCAATTAAAATCTCCAGGCAAGTTACTATAGGTGCTAGTAGAGGACAGCTACACGATAGTGACTATATTTTACACCGATGTACACGCGTGCATGTACACTGTGTATAAAACGACAAAATATACTTTTTTTTTATTTAATGGAATTAGGCGTTACCTTGCGGAAATCCACCCTAAGTAAGAAAAGGACCAATATTTAGCCACTTCCTCACATGCAGTGGTAGTCGTGCAATAAAATATACTCCTTGTGAAACTTCGTCATCGACCGATGTATTTAGATTACAATAAGATATAGACTGGTGTAATATTTAGGAGTTTTAAAAAAATGAAATATATTCGATTTTTATCGAATCAACAATGTTTTATATAATCCAATGGCATTTAAAGTTGCACCGCGTTTGAACTAAAAAAACTTAGCAAAGCACAATCTCAACAGTAATAATGCCCCACCCAGCAACAGAGCTTGATTTAGCAAGTTGTATATTTTGCAATAATGCAGATATTTATTTATTATTGATAAGATGAATACAACAAAAATATATTTTGACATTTCTCATTTGCAAATCTTTTATTTATATGCTATTTCAGTTTCGATGATATATTAAATCGTCAGTCCCTAAGTATACTTAGGAATATAATCATAAGAATATATATCATCGACGAGATACTTGTGGTGCTACCAAAACCTCAGTACCGCGCTACTGGTATGCGCGGATCGAGACTTAGGGAGTACTGGTATAGCGGTTTCGGTGGTACTGTAGTGTAAATACGCGACTTCAAAAAACACTTGATTTAAAATCGCAATCTACAGATAATTCTCTTGTAACGGGGTGAAACTCAGTGGTAATTCTAAAGTAGGATTAACTTGTTTATGCTAGCTATTATAAAATGATGTATAACCATTTATATAAAAAACGGTTATATGGTATGTAACCATTTTTTTATTTTTACACTTTCACAGGTGTCCTTGATATATACGGTTTCGAAACGTTCGAGATAAACTCGTTCGAGCAATTTTGCATCAACTACGCCAACGAGAAGCTGCAGCAGCAGTTCAATTCGCATGTCTTCAAACTAGAACAGGACGAGTACATTAAGGTATCAATACATAAGACTTGTCGGCATCTCCCTACATTTTTTCTCTTCTTTTTTCAGTCGATAGACTCCTGTTGCAAGGCATAGATCTCCACTAAAGATTTACATAATCAAATTGAGCTTCCCTGTAATGACATTATTCAATTAATATGGTTTTAAAAAGCCCACAAGAAACTGAGACATGATTTATAATAATGCGATATGAGTTTTTTTTACTACATCTGCAAAGACCAAACATGAAACAGTACTGAGCAAAAACCACATAACTGTGTACAAAAGCCTCTGATAACCTAGACTCAAAGATATTGTATGCTTTTCGCATGGTGGTAAAGGGCTTAAACGAACACTAGGCCAAATCATTTACTTATATTAAAAAGATGTTAGTAAATTATAGCAAGCAGTTTTGAATTTAAAATCGATTAAGGGAGTTTAAAATCTTCAAATTCTTCTACTTCTGAATACAGGAGGAGATATCATGGAAGATGATAGACTTCTACGACAATCAGCCGTGCATCGATCTGATCGAGGAGCGGCTGGGCGTGCTGGCGCTGCTGGACGAAGAGTGTCGCGTGCCGCAGGGCTCCGACGCGGGCTTCGTTGCCAAGCTGCACCAGAACTGCTCAAAATACCCACACTTCTTGAAACCGAGATTTGGGAATGCAGGTATGATAAGGTTCATGTTTTTACAATAAAATTTTTTCAATGCAGCCTTCAGTTGGTCTCTGTGAAATTGACTCTCTTTTTGGAAACGAATTGACTAGGTTTTAAGGCGTAGACTAGAAGTTTTCTATGCTTCTTAAGTTTTGCGAACAGTCTTGGCTTCAAGCTGATAGGCGCCCACTGCAAGGCATAGGCTTACCCATATATCACCACAATGACTGGTCTTCACTATCAAATTCCATCCAATGACTTCTTACGACGATGACTATGTCGTTGGTTCACTTAGTAGGGGTCTACCTACGCCCTGTCTCACGCCGGCTCGTAGTAGCTATTAGAAAACCTTTCGGACCCATCAGCTGACGAGTGATTAGTCCCACTCTTTCCGTTCAGACGACCAATTTATTCGAGATAGGTCGCTAGCCTTGGTTCTTCTGCAGCTTTTTAATTATTTCTATTTTTATAGCGTTTATAATCAAACATTTCGCGGACAACGTCGAATACCAATGCGGAGGTTTCTTGGAGAAGAATCGCGATACAGTCTCCGAGGAGCAACTGGAATGCATCAAGTCTGCGACGAGCTGCCGACTCATCCACACGATATTTGCGGACGAGCGTCCCGTGGACCACACCGCCACGCTGCCCCCGCCTTCCAGAAGGAGGACAACGCCATCTGTTAACATTGGCAGTCTTACGGTCAGACTTGCATCTATTATTTTTAAAATTTAGAACTTATACAAACCAAACTTAGGACCTAAGAATGAAATTTAAATATCAGTAATTGCAATGAATTATTTGAAATTATGGTTACTAGACTAAAGAATTTTATGTTGTATAAGATTATACTACACAAAGTTATTATTGTAATTTGAATTTTAATTGATAATGGCTTCCATATATTGTATTTCTTGTGACTCATTACTTTCTCGGTTTTCATTAGCTTTCATCATGTATAATACGATCCAAGTTAAAATGATATATTATCGGTATGTTGATATAATCAGCACACAATGTTAAGGCTGACGCATTTGGATTGTTTTGTATAGCGTACGTTATTTTGTTCGACGTTTTGTTAATATTATGTTTTAGTGATGAATCTTTACTTAACAATTTTTTCTGGGATTGTATTATAGATGAGTATGCGATGTCCCGAAAAAAATATGTTAGGGTTAAACTAGATGTCAAAAGTTTATTTTTATTTTGTTTTTCCTGTGCAGCAACCACCACGTCGCGCTTCGGGCCAGAAGCAGACAGTTGGCGCGCAGTTCCGCGCGTCGCTGTCCGCGCTGATGGGCACGCTGTCGGCCACCACGCCGCACTACGTACGCTGTATAAAGCCAAACGACACCAAGCAGCCTTTCAGTTTTGACTCGGCGCGCGCCGTGCACCAGCTCAGGTAACACCTCCCATCTTAAATATTTAATGGAATCAGGCGTTACCTCGCGGAAGTCCATCCTAAGTAAGAAAAGGACCAATATTTAGCCACTTCGCACATGCAGTGGCAGTCGTGCAATGAAATGCACCGCCCGCCAGCCCGCTGATAAATGCGTATGCGGCAAACAATGCGAATCACAACCGCCACCACAAAATTACTCAACACGTGTTTCACCCCTCCACGGAGCATCTTCAGGAGTTATGTTATGTTACACCGATTAGTGCCAAACACAGACTCTGAGTTTGGCACTAATCGGTGTAACATAACTCTAAAATATTGGTCCTTTTCTTACCTCCCATCTTACCTCCACTGCATCCATCCATCCTTGTCTTACATAAGCATTATTTGACTTAATTCCCTCCAAATACCTAGTATTCAATCATTTATTTATTTATGTTATTATCTACATATAATCACATACAGTGACCTCTTGTATATATCATAGTAAGAATGCCAAAAGAGTCCAATTTTATGAAAACTAGAATTAGATTGAACTTCTGTATAATTGCATCGTTAAAGTTAAAGTTACAAGGTTTCTAAACGCGTCCTAATCTGAAAAAAGCTCACTAATGGGCCTTGATATATTTTCCATATGATCTGTTGCGGATTTCATCCAGCTTCTTCTTTGTATTAAAGCTAAAATAATAAAATTGTTATACAGAGCGTGTGGCGTATTGGAAACGATAAGAATATCCGCGGCTGGTTTCCCATCTCGGTGGCTTTATCACGATTTCTTCCATAGGTGAGTGTATTTAAAATTTTATAAATTTGTTTAAATCTTTACTTAAAAGTTAATTGCTAGAAAACAAGATGTTTCTTTACAACTGGCCAATATTTAAGTGAAATTGTATTTTTTCTTTAAAACAACATTTATTTTTGATCTGTGTTTAATATTAGTTCGCATAGCAAATTAGCTGCCGATGCGGGGTGTACGGTGGGGGCCTTTCACTGCGCTTGAACGTCCTAACTTACCTTTATGTATGCAAATGGTACTTAGTTAATAACATTTGAATCCTATTTAAACATATAAACAACAAAAAAGAAAGTTACCTTCTGACTGTGATTGGTTATAGGTTTAAAAGATTTGTAGAGGCGAATGTATAGTTTATTTGCTGTCTTGTATTGTACACACTACCTAAAAATTAGTAGTTTCAGAAATAATAAGTAAAGTAACGATTATATACTTGTAATAAGAAAAAGTGTTTCTAAAATTCTGATTTCTCCATATTAAAATTAATTGTTGCTTTCTACTCTATTATATATACTACAAGAACAGATTCTTGTAGTATGTCTAATTAGAGTTTTTTGTGACAAATGAACTATATATTCACCTCTTAACCTTTTACACTTATAACCAATCATCATGTATATATAAAATCTATAAACCTATTTATTTACTAAAATATACTAATACATACTTCAAATATTTTAATTAATTTTTCGTTTTTAGATACCGACTATTATGTGTATATAAAGACATTAACCGAGCCAATATCAAAGAGACGTGCGGTAAAATACTGGCGAAGCATCTAAAGGACCCGGACAAATATCAGTTTGGCGCTACAAAAATATTTTTTAGAGCTGGACAGGTAAGTTGAGTTGAAAATTTTATTAAATGTTTTTTACAAAACAACCTTCCATCTTATCATATACTCGTAGATAAGAATACTAAAGCCCGTAGTTAATGAGCTAACAAAGCATGGTAAAACTTACATCGTAGAAACTCCAATTTTTTCAACGGGTAATTTATAACGAAGATTTCAGATATATTTTTATTATTATTATATTTTAAAGCTATGACAGAATAATGCGTTATTAAAACGCCAGGCTATTAAAAAATCAAACATATAGGTGTTCCAAAGACTGAAACATATAGGTAATGGATCAGGTAGCATGTATGAAGCTAGCTTGGAATAGAAAATAACGCAATATTTTTTGCATAAATATTGTGACAATGGGTGAGAGGTTTTATATCCTAATTTTTTTTTAATTCGGAGGCGTTCATTCTAGTGGACATATTATTTAAGTTGGTGTTAGATATATGTAAGATATATGTATGCAAGTTAATATTTAAATTTCACACCACAAACAAACAGTAAACGAAATTTTGGCACCGATGCCATTGAAATTTGCGGCTACAATCGTAACAAATGCTTTCAGTAAGATGGAGCCACTTGTATCGCATTACACAAAATTCATGTGGGTTTAGTTTTTTTTTTCATTAATGATATCGGCTTGCAGGAGTTACTTTAAACTCTTCTCCCTGTACTAACTTTTTAAACGGGAAGCACCTAAGCGGTCAAAATGCTCCACAATTTCCCAATATATACATATCGGCCCTAGATAAGGACCCTGCGATATCTCATAAGTTTAAGCGTTTTGTTGTCTAAAACTCAGTGAAGCTGACACGTTTCAAATCTCTCACACTTCATTATGACATAATCCTGTCTTTATTAATTTAAAAAAAGTTCGTGATGATGGATTGAGAATAGCTTAACATCTTGCCGTCACCCAGTCTTTTGTATAGCACGGACGGTCAATTACCAGTGCCTAAATATCTTTTAGATATAAGCTTTTACAATAAAACAATGAAACTAATATTTATTCTTTCAAATAGACTGCATCTTTGAAATGTCTAGACATTAGTATAACAAATATTTAAACTCTTCGATGTTGATTTCATCGAGAAGAACCGGCTAAGAAACTCGAAAGTTACTCTTTTAATGTTTATCTCCTATATAATTTTTAATATGTACAATAAAATGTCTTAGTAATCAATCTTGCTGTTATATGTCTGAATATTTTTACAGATACATTTAAAATTGCTTTAGAGATTTTATAAAACGGGGATAAAAAAATATGTATATAGAATGTATATAAGTGTTGAAAGCTTAGGCAATGATGTAATGTGAAACCTCCAGGTGGCATATCTAGAGAAGATCCGCACGGAGATCCAGCGGCTGTACTGTGTGCGAGTACAGAGCTGTGTGCGCCGGTTCCTTGCGCGACGGCGGTACCTGCGTCTGCAGAGTGCCTTGAGAGGCCTGCAGGCCCACGCCAGGGGCTACCTTGTCAGGAGGTAAACTGAATTTATGTTCATCATCATCATTCCAACTATAGGACTTCCAATGACATAAGCTTCCTCCATAGATATCTAGTGTGACCGGCCAAAAACTGCCTGCATTACACTGACAGTCATACCAACTTTATGGTATGTGACGACCACCGCTGCTTACAAACGGTGAAAGAAAACATCGTCAGGAAAAAAAAGTTTATCCTGTACATAAAAATCTATGTATTAGTAACTTCCTACAATTTGCTGAGTAGCATGCACTCAGCAAATTGGAGGAATATAAAACAACACCCCTGAAACATCTTCTCGTCCAAAATTTCGTTCGTGTGTGTTGCCAGTGATGACAACACATAGCAGTTAAAGATGGGCTTCATAAGAATGGTCAAGGCCACCCAGAGAGCAATGGAGATAGCTATGCTTGGAGTTTAGCTGCGAGATCGAATTAGAAATGAGGATATTCGTCAAACCAGACAGTGGGCGGAGCACACCGTAGCCGTTTAATCCTAAAAGTTCTCTAATGGTGACCAAGAACCGGTAGGCGCGGTGTGGGTATGCTACCTTTTCAGTGTATTGACGATATAATTAAGGTCAAAGCAAGTCGCTGAAGATCGGTCACCATGTCGATCTTTGGTGGAGGCCTATACAGTGGACGTATATCGGCTTACATGAGGTTTTGTATATCGTTTTTGTTCCCGAGTGCAGATGGGCGCAGGAGGTTCGTCGCAAGCGCGCTGCCATCAAGATCCAGCGCAACGTTCGCGGCTGGCTGGCGCGACGCCGCTACCAGCGTCTCCGGCGCCTCGCAATCGGGCTGCAGGCGCGAGCTCGTGGTCTTCTCGCACGCCGCCTGTACCGCGACCGCCGCACCTTACTAGCGGTAATTATTTTTATATCATCTAGATCTAGACTGCTGTCCTAATGGCAATCAGTTTCGTCGAGTTCAAAGAGCAGAATGCAGATGGCGCTTACTTCTTTTATTGAAAAACATAAAATCTATCTATATCCCGTGGACATCAAGGAATGTCCTTTCGACGCGATATTAGTCTTCCACCAAAAACTTTTGCAAGCCCTTAAATAATCCTTGGATGTACGTGATGTCGTACCATCTTGTACAAATCAGATCCGTCTGGTGTAGACTTCAAAATTACACAGTTGTAAAAATCAAAAATTAGATAAGTTTTGTAATCTCACTGTTCTGACCCTCTCTGTGTAATAAATAGTCAACAATATGTTTATATAAATATGAGTTAAAAATAAATAGAAATTCAAGCTGTATTTAATTAAAGGAAACTCTGGTTTTGTGTATATTATGTTATTTGTTTCTTGTACTATAATAAAATGAATTGTTATATGTAATAAGTAGTTACTACAAAACTACAGTACCTATATACGAAAAGATAATACTTTTAAAAAAGAAAGAGAGTTTGGTATCAAATTATTTGGCTGTGCCCGCAGCTTCATCCATGTGGAATTTAAGTAAAAAAATTAGTTCATTCAATTTTTATTTCTAAAATAAAGCAGCCCAAGTTACTCCTTATTACATCAGCTACCTGCTTGTAAAAGACCCGGAAAAATCGTTCGAACCATATCAGAGATTAGCCGAAACAAACAGAATAGATAAACAAAAATTTTTATTAAATATTATTTTTGTATATGTACCGTATATATTAATTTTAATTTTATTTATTTTATAGATTTTTTATTCGTTTTATTTAATAAAAAACAGCCAATAATATTCTAAAGTAAACTCTTATTTGATGAGTTTTTACAGAAAAGAAATTGAAAGAAAATTAATTTTGTATCGATCAGGTAATCACGATACAACGGTACGCGCGAGGTTTCCTGGCGAGGGAGAAAATTAAGAAGAGGAAACGACAGATCGTTCTTGTGCAGGCAACTGTGAGTATATTTTATCCTGTATCTTCATCATCATCATGTAAGCCATAGGATGTGGTTTCCAAAAGGACCGATTGAAATCTAACCGGCGTTATAAACTTTATTTTTTTTTAAAGTTAATTTGACATGAATAATTCAATTTCCTGTCCAAGTAACGTTGTGTTAAGGATTGTAGCCGTGCCAATTAAAAAAAGATGTTTATTCACTAATTATTTTGACGCATGTATTTATTACTTTTTTTTAAAATAACGTAAGATTCGTCGCTTATCTCCTCAGCTCAAAAATCTCGTATTTAAGTACAGTATGGTATTAAGGGGACCAGAAAGTAATATCGGTTTCTTAAGTCAAATTCACACGAATACATTTTTAACAAGTTTTTTTTAGTTATCAACAACCTTTTGCTATCTAATATACAAAATGCCGGGCGGTAGAAATCAATCGGTTTTTCTGTAAAATATGTCGACAGTAACGACATTACTTTCCGGTCCCCCTAAAATATTAAATATTGCGTAAGATACAGGATCCACATAGTCTAGCGGATTGGCAAGTTAAAGAGGCGGCGGACGGGCCACTTATCACGCAAAACAGTTTTGCTGCTGGGACCTTAAGAAGTGAAGAGTAAGTCTGAAGTGGAGACCACAGACCGGCAAGCGTAACGTGGGACATCCTACCATAAAGTGGACAAACGACCTTATTTAGGAAGTCGGAAGTCGTCGGGAGACGCTGAATGCGGGCCATAAAAATAAATCATTTCTATTGATCGAATGATTAAATTAAAATTTAAATTATGAATGTGTCTGTGGTCACTGTGTATACCGGTTTCCTAACGATTTTTACTTTTGCAATTGATGAGTGGTGGTAATGTTATATAATGTAATACAATATATATTCAAGTATCGATAAATATGTGCCGGTTCATAATAAAATTTGGTAACGATATTACAATTTAATTACATGTGTTATATTCAAAATATTTTTTCTAAATCAGCGATCCATTTGCAGATACGCCGTTTCCTCGCGCGTCGGCAGTACAAACGGCTGCGCATTGAAGCGCGTAGCCTGGACCATGTGAAGAGCCTCAACAAGGGTCTGGAGAACAAGATCATCAGCTTGCAGCAGAGACTCGGGGATGCCTTGGAGCGCGCCAAGGGTATCGAGCCTTTGCAGGCACAGATTGCGGAGCTTAAGTTAGTATTCAAATTGAACAGATCTTTACTCAAATAGGTATTTACTTCCGACTTGTGATTCGTTAATTATTTCTTACATTATTAAAAGGTCCATTTAGACACAATATAGATAGAGATAAAATGCTTATCTGATAAGAAGAGCCGACCAAAAACTATACACATTCTTTTTAAGTGAAATTTAAAATTGTTTGATGACTTTTCTCTAGTTTTAAACCAAATATTAATATTTTTAATTCAAGTAAATCTTATAGAATTCAAGAATTTGTAGTTGATTGAAATTTAAACATGGTTTGCCGATTCATTTACAGAGTTAATATTATAGTATTGAAAATATAGTTTATGGTGTTAACGAGGTTCTCTGGGGTTGCGATACTAGATCACTATAAAAAGCTCACGACCAAGCGGTAGAAGAGTTGGGTGATCTAATCAGGTGATATGGTGCAATATAGGGGCCTAAGCTGAGGCTCACGAGAGAGCCTTCGAGCTACATAAAAAGGAGATTTAGACTAACCGCACGTTGCAAATGTAATTAAGGTCGCAGTGTTCGTTTTATCTTAATTCCAAATAATTTCTTTTTAGGTCTAAACTGGAACTCTTAAAACTTGTGGAGATTGAAGTGAAAACCCTGAGAGTGGACATTAACAACAAGGATGGCCTTATTACCTCGCTGCAATCCGAGCTGGCGTCCGAGAAGGAGAAAAACAAGCGGCTGGCGGAAGAAAAGGACGAAGTGGAGAAAGAATACAATGAACACAAAGAGATGTGGTTGGAGGACAGTAAGAAACTGGGGGTGGAGCTGAAGAGTTGTAAGGAGCACTTCGAGATGGCTATTGAAGGTAAGGTAGAATTACTGTGCATATGGTAGTAGTTACATCAGGAAGAATAGACAACCTGTAGGCTTTTTAAATTAATCATTATTACCATTATGTCAGCTGATAGATTCCCACTGTCTAATGAAAGGTAAATAAAAATAAATTTAGGTAATACAATTTAAATACGCCAAAGTGCTGCAAAATGTAGGTGTAGTGGTGATAGCATCGTGACTAAGGATCGTCTCTAAGAGTTAAATACTGGGGTTATCGGAAGACTAGCTATATATATATATATATATAGCAAAACATCTTTATCTGTTATAACAAAACATTTAAACTAATATCTATATATTAACTTCTGCTAACAAACGGTATAAGATATGTTGAGAAAGGAGGCCGAAATTAAAACAACCTAAAACTTACTCAATCTTTTTATAATGATCTTTCATGGTAGCTGATTGAATTGCTAACATTTCCATTACTGATGGCACTTATAGGTGCCAGTTCTTATGTGGCTGTGCGCAGAGTGCGTTTGGCCTAAGTTTATTTGTGGCACTCCCTTAGTCTGGTGGCTGGCTACTTTAGATTACGAGGTCGCCAAGGATTATGAAAAATCATATAATTTTTGAAACAAAAAATATAGTAAACTTCTTAAAAACGTTGATGTAATTATTATAATGCAAGCAATGTTAGTGTAATAAAATATTAATATCATCAGATTAAAAAATGACTCATTGAAAGTAATTTCTTTTGCTATTCGTCCGTGATAATATATTTACATGACATACATATACACTTATATGTAGTATAGGATATAATAGGAATGATAAGATAAAGTGGACATACATTTAATTGATACACACTGTTATTATTAATTATAACACATGGCGATTAACGTGTTTTACGTAATTTTTTTCTAATTTTGCTTTTGTTTAAAAATATACAAATTTCATGAATTATTTAATCTGTGCCTATATATTTAAATATAGTATATGATATTCTAAAAAGTTATGGTATCACTATTATTACATACAGAACAGTGAATTGCAAATTTCTGTTTGTGTGATATTTAATTGATAAACAATTCAAAATATGTATTCATTGTTATGTCTCCTTATTTTTGCAAATTGTTTATTTTAAATTCAAATTCAATGAATTCATGTAGATTAGATAAAAAATAGAATACTATTAGGTGTGTAATTATGTAGTTGAGGTTTACAAGTGGATTTGTAATTATTAAAAAAAATAATGGGTGTAGTTTCGGAGACGATTATTGAGGAATCCGAAACTGTGTCAAGTAAAAACGTCGATAACACAGATTGGTCTAAACAATTCGAGATACGCGCAAGATTTTGGAAAGGTAGGAAGTTATCAGAAAATCACATTTTATTATTATACATTTTAGAATGCATTATATTTTAATTAAATAATTTAAATTAATTGTTGAACTAAATTCCTTAAAAGTAATGTTAAATAAGAAGATACTATTAGTGAAATGACTTATAACAAGTACACTATTTATTATCACGTTTTGGTCATCACATATTCAAAAACATTAAACATTGTCAGTGTTGTCAATAGACGAGTTATTAATTAAAATAAATAAATTAAAATTTCTTTAACTAACGACGCATCTGTACTCTCTAAGGGTGTACTTCTTCTGGTTAATGTGAACATGGCTTTCTAATTTGATTCGATCTAAACGATTAAGAGGCGTGGCTAAGTAAAGTGAAAATTATGAATTCTATTAATACAGTAAGTTAGTCATTATTCTGTTACTCCTATTCTTGTAAATATTTAAAATTGGGTTTTTTTTAATTAAAAAAATTATAATTTGTAATATTGTCATTTAGTATTGTTATGTTTTGCATTATGTATATCTATACAAATTTATATATATCTACTTTGTATGTATATTTACTATATATTATGTGTCTATAGGCAACCGCTGTACAACCTAGGCCCGAAAAAAGGACTTGGCATTTTCATTTTATAAAACAGATAAATCAATGATATAAACTTCATCAGATTTAACTTATTCATTGATTAGTTTAAATCAATACTGTTTTAAATTATCTTTACGAAATTTTTAATATTTTAATGCAATTTTCAGAACAAAATAAGCAGTACGAAGCGGAAAAGAGATCTCTATGCGCGGAGCTTGAAGCAGAGCGACAGAGTCGACAGAAGTTGCTGTCCTCCCAGTATGAGTTGCAAGAAAGGCTCGACTCTTTGCAAAGGTATCTTGTGAAGTTTTATTATTTATAACTCATTTTTTTTAATTTAATATCGAGAACTACTACTGAAAACTTTTTTTCGTTCAATAAGATACAGATTCACGACATCCGTTAAGCCTTTTGCTAATACTTTTATAGTGCACAATCTTGTAGCGTCAGTGTTTCCAGCCAATTATAACTTAGGAGTCTTTCAAGACAAGATTACATAAGTTTTTTTCTTAAGCAAGTACCATCGTAACCATCGTCATTTAAAATAAGTCGAGACAGAGGTCAATTACTTTGCTATAAAGCAGAGTTCCCCAAACTTTTTTGTGTCGTAGACCCCTTGACATGTTTTTTCGTGTTGGGTAGACCCCCTACTTACCTGATATTGATTTCCTGTAAATTTCGAACTGTAGTGAAGTTTAGTGTTAAAAACTTAAAGTAAAAACATGTTACTTTATACATTTATTAATTAAATTTATATTAAAACTTCTCAAAATAAAACTTTGTATCTACTATACCAACTAAACCAATCTATTATACCAACATCCTACAACTTACACAATTTTATAAACACATATAATAATTTTTTACTTCATAGGTACTTTTATAAATAATGTAAATGTTTTGATATTATAAGATAGAATGATGTAAGTAAATAGGTACTATCAGTGTATGTGTTGAGATCCACTATCGTGGACCCCTGTTTTCTTTTCATGGACCCCCAAATTTTTTTTGCTGACGTAGACCCCTTGCAGGTTGTCATAGACTCCTAGGGGTCGATATAGACCACTTTGGGAATCACTGTTATAAAGGAAAACAAATATATTTGAGACTCGGTAGTGTCATATTAACCATAAAGTCATTACTATAATGACTCTTTTAGTATCTAATGGATTCATGCGTTATTTTGCGGAAGTACATCCTAAGTAAGAAAAGGACCAATATATAGCTACTTGCACGACTACTACTGCATGGCGGAAGTAGATATATATTGGTCCTTTTCTTACTGACTCTTTTAGCACCAAGGAACGCCGCCGCACTCCTCTCGCTAGTTGTGAAAAATGCCAGCGACGTAATAGCGCTCCTTTTGATAGAACACTTCTGGCTTCTATTAAAGTCTGTGGTTATTTATCAGCATAATTCCAATAATAAGAAAATGCCAAGGCGGGAATTTACTTCTAGTGTTATAAGTGCACTAGAGAAAAAATGGCCAGATGGAAAAAAAATTCCTGAATCACATACTTCGTCGACACCTATTTTTGACTTGGGAAAATTGGACAGAACGAAATTTGCGACGATGTGTGGTATGAAGCTGTAAGAATAGAAGTACAGTGAAAATATCCAACGTGATAAGCTACATATGTAAAAAACACTGCATGGTGTGTGCGTAGAAAAACACGAAAATAAATCTTGTTCATATATCATATGCTTTCTGTAATTTTCTTGTCAACTAATATGTAATATTTAATTTCTGTGTTTCTATTATTAAAGCATTAAATATTCTCAAGATAATGCTAGAAAAATTATGAACATTGGTGTATTGTAACATAAATGTTGTATGTTTCTCTTGTTCATATAAATTATCAACAAAAATGCACTTATTTGCTAGCATTTTAGCATATGTTGGTTTAATGTATGTGGCACTAAAAGGAATTAAGAATGTAATTTCAATAGACTACGTTCCTAACTCTTAGATCACATTATATAAACTGAATACATTGCTGTCCCAAAATGATAACACTTTATGGCACTGCGCCTTGCAACACTCGGCGTATTATGTCCGCGATACTCACGCCCGCCCGCTATGAGCGATTGTAGTACTGGGCAACACTACCTCCTTTTCCAAAATTACTTTAATATTCAACAACCCAATAATATATCTATGGGGTGATATACCATAATCGCCACACTTAGCAGGGGGGTTGGCTATCTCAGTGTGGTATTTTAGTACGCATAGGCCTATGCTGCCCCTTATGAAAACTTATTTAATAGCAGTGTCAGTCCTATATATTTAATGCATAAAGTGTATATGATATATAATTGTATTTTAGGAATCGAATCCGCGACCTGCAATTACAAATTGTAATCCTCTACCGCTGAGCTACTATTGCCTTTCGCAAGATTATTTTCACGTAAAAATATTTGGGTTTATGATAAGAAAATAGTAACAATGACATAAATAAATAATGTTTTTTTTGTGTCCACATATAACAAATATAATGATATTTAATATGTTTACTAATGTGTCCTGGCGTTGACAGTTAATTAATTAGTTGTTTTATTATTAAGTAACGGTAACCACAAAATATTTGTGTTACAGAGCACCGGTCCCCAAAGAACACAGGAGGTCACTGTCAGACGCGAGCAACACATCGCAAGCGGAGACCACGGTTGAAGATGTGAGTTTTAATATAACCGTACCTCCCAACATGAAAAGTTTAATAAATTTTATTTCATATACAACTACATAACAATTATCTGAAAAACGTCGTGCCTAAAATAAATTACACATTATTAATTTTAAAGAAAAAAAGGGGCGCCTCGTGTTGGTAGAATTTCCTATAAATAATTACTTTAAAATTGTCTTTTACATAATTTTTCAAAGATATTTAATATTTTGAATCAATAAATCAATTAAATAGTAACACATAATTTTAGATTTTTTTATTATTAATTTATTTTCAATGAATTCTTTTTAAATCTAATAATGGACTTGTTTTTATATATAAAAACGTTTCGCATTTGTAACTGAAAAAAAAACGCTGACGATCTTATCAAGGTTGGAGGTAGCCTGTAATGGATATGAAATTAAATATTCTAGTTTTAAACGTATTAAATAATTGCAAATAACATTAGGGAGTCGCTGCATTCTTAAGTCGAGAAAACTTAATTCTTCTCCGATACAACATGTCTTTACCTAATACAAAAAAAGAAAGTACACTA
This sequence comes from Battus philenor, assembly GCF_028537555.1. Lineage (NCBI taxonomy): Eukaryota > Metazoa > Arthropoda > Insecta > Lepidoptera > Papilionidae > Battus > Battus philenor. Next base: position 10,634,013 of record NW_027181683.1, read on the forward strand.
GGCATATATTTGTTTACACAGGATTACGGGTACGGGTCAGTGCGTTCGGTGGAGACAACACGACCTGCTCTTGAAGCCGTCAACTGGTCTGCCGGACATCACAATGGACCTACGCCTGTAAGCACTTTATTATTGATATTAGCTGCACCACCTGCTGTTAAGCTAAGGATGCGTTTACACGTAGCAAAATCTGTCAGTCTGTAAAACTTCTATTTTTTGGAAGTCCTACTATTATATTGTTATTGTCATTTTATTCCACGTTTTTGTGGCCTCTTGTTGCTCTCCTAGATTGAGGTATAGACTTCACAAGCGGTTTTCAATTTTGTTTTTTGTTTTTGTATTTTTATTCTTTTGTTCCATACTTCACACATTTATTTGCTCATTATCTTTCTTTCGTCACAATATCTGTCATTCTTAGCATTCATTACATTCGATCGAGTTTTACTGCTTAACTTGTTATTGAAAGTCGCTGTAAATTGAGGAACCAAACATAGCTGAAAATTTTATTATGGTAGTGAAAAGGAGAACACTATATTAATTAGTTATGTTAAAATTCCTGAACAGATTGCGGACGCGGGCCTGGTGTTGCGCATGCAGAACAGGATATCGGCGCTGCAGAGTGAACTCTCCAGGACATCCAAACGAGCTTACGATCTGGAGGAGCGTCTCATGAGTAAGACTTCTCTTAAAGTCATATATACACACAACGGTTCTGACCTCTCAGTCACCTTCGAAAAAGAATAAACATCATTATTTTATTTATAAATATTGTGTAATATTTTTTATATATAATGTGTATAATGTATCATGGGATGTAACGAAAAATGTATGAATACATACTTCTGTGTAAAAATGGTATGAATATAATAGGTGGCGCAAAAGTAATATCATGAAGTAAATGCGCTTTAATTTTTACAAATGGCATCAAATGTCACTGTGCTTTGATATTTTTGATGTAGATATATAGAGAATTAGTTGTCAAAAATATGGCGATATATATGCATGTCTATATGTATATATATATATATATATATATATATATATACATATATATATCACCATCTGCTATAACTAGGTCCTGTTTCTGTACCAATAATATCTTTAAAAAGTTTTAATGGTCATTTATTCGGCTTATCGAAAATATTAGCCCGATTTGTCTAATTTTAACGATTATTATTGGTAAAAGAATTGATTTAGAGTCAAAATAAAATAATCTTTGGAAAATTTTCTTGAATTTTTATAGATTATTTTGACGTTTGTTAAAAATAATCTAAAAATGTTGTATAGATCGGCTGTCTTCACCGCCTACCAATCCCAACATCGACCGCTTCAAAGTGGAAGAGTTGGAGATAGAGAACAAGAAGTTGCGGGAGCAACTGGACCGGCTGCGGGCCGCAGCCGACAGCGTACTCGTCTCCAAAGAAGTTATTGGTACGTATGCACTCAACACATGCAACTTATAATAAAAGCTTCGCTCACTGTGATAACGGATTTAAGAGTATTTTTAAATATTAGTTTAATACGCAATTTTTTTAAAAAGGCGAGTCCTCTGTGTAATTGCATCAAATAAAACAAATACTATTTAATGGAATCAGGCGATACCTCGCGGAAGTCCATCCTAAGTAAGAAAAGGGCCAATATATACTTACTCCTGAAGATGCCCCGTGGAGGGGTTAAACACGTGTTGAGTAATTTGGCGGTGGCGGTTGTGTGATTCGCCTTGTTTGCCGCATACGCATTTATCAGCGCGCTGGCGGGCGGTGCATTTTATTGCACGACTACCACTGCATGTGCGGTAGTGGCTAAATATTCCTTTTCTTACTTAAAACAAATACTTAACACTACAAATATATATATTTATTCAGGGTGATTGGTTGAAGTTGTTATGGCTTTAGAAGAGGCGAAAGTACTTCACGATCCAAAAGTCAATGATTTCAGAAATAATAAATATCGTAATGTTAATATGGTAAGAAAAAACGTTTTCAAAATTAGGATTACTACGTATTAAAATTAATTATTGTTGTATTTTGACTGATGTGGTAGATTTTATATTGCCAGAAACTAATAGGCGCATTCCAAATTTATTCAAGTCGATTAGAAACACATTTTGCTGACAAATGAACTATAAATGTTCACTCCTTTAATGCTTTTACACCTATAACCAATCGACTTGTATTACATAAAATTTAATTCAAAAACTCTAGTGATTGGTAATAGTTATATTGAAAATAGATAGAAGATTAGACAAATATATATTTAAAGTTTATACATGCAGATTATTCTTATTTACTAGTATATATGATGTACACACTTATAATTATTAGATTATAATTCAAAGATAAAAAGACAATCTGTTAACTTGATACAATGTCAAATTTACTTTTTGATTCTATTTCGTGTTTATATTATGACGTGTAAGTTTCACAATTATCATTGTTTTTGCTCTATAACGTCCAGTTCTGGACATAAACTTCTAGAGTGTAAGTTTAGATGTTAATAAATGAATTAATATATATTTTTTGTTTTAAGAACAAATAAGTGTGATGCAAAGCGAGCTGGCCCGCCGGCGAGACGAGTGCATTCAACTGAAGAGCGTGCTGACCAACCAGGTGAGAATAATCATTCATTTTTCATACATTTTATTCATTGCGTTAATGATTCATGAAAATTTAAAAAAAATTCTCTTTGTGACACTTCTCCGTTATAATACCGTTAGTAAATCGCACAAAGACAATTTTAGTATAGTTGACAAAACAAGCAAGGTACAGTTAATATGGTCAATCGAAAATTAAATAACTTAAAACCTTAAAAAATAACCAGGAAATGCTACAATATGTAACCATTATGGTTCGTAATCTAACAATGAACGTTCTGGTGATTAAAATAGCTTTCGTCACTTGAAAATACTACTTCATACTCGTGTACAAGTTGTTTTTTATAAGTTACTATGAAGTATTAACCATATTTTGCGACAACTATTGTCTTTCTAGACGCTTGTATATCTCTATAACTAGATGTACAAGATCCTTTTTATGATTTTTTATCGATAACTTTGTCAATTACTATTTTCTTGATATATAACGCAAAAAAAGACTACAAAGGTTTCAGTGTGTAATGTAACGTCTGTATATACGTCGATATAAAATATTAAATGTTTTTTTTAATGGAATTAAACGGATAAAGTCCTCATTAATCTTAGGACCCGGTATCACTTCATGTAAAGCTACAGTGTACAATAGTTGCAGGTACCCCTTTGTTAACTATGTGATCTAACGTTTTAAAAGCAGCATTTGAAAAGACTGAAAGACATTATCTTGCACAGTAATACTAATTAAAGTGCAACCTGTAAAAGCTGTTGGGGTGCTGAACACGCCTCTTTCCATTCATCGCCCCCTCAATACATACAAAGATGTAGCAACCTGAGTAGAAGTTCTCTAGGAAGCCCTGTAGCTAAGTTACGTAAACAAGGCTGAAGCTAAACGTCTCCCACGCTCTGCTTCTTCCACCTCGTGGAATCTGTCTGTCAATACGGCAACAGCGTAGATATAGAAGAAAAAATATATATCAATCAATATAGCTATATCGTTATATATAAGCTACTTTCCAGGACTTAGTATTCGAGAAAAAATGGTATTATAGCGACATTTCACTCTTCACCTTTTGACTAACTACCGTGGACTATTTTATCATCTAAATCATCACCGTTTCACCCGCAGAACCTCCTCTGTCAGACATAGGGCTTCTCTATTATATGAACACTATAGAAAAAAACACACCCATATTAAACTCCCACCTAGACACAGCTACAAATACATCTACACTTCGTACTTGGTTTCGGTTGAAGTTGATGCTTTTAGCTCGGGGGCATTTATAGCTTTATCGGAATTGAGTTCACAGAGCGGTAATCCGTGAAATTAAAAATAAAACAGAAGCTGGACAGACGCATTCCAGCTGTACGATGACGTTCGCACGTAGTAAACCGCTCTACTTGAGTAGAGCTGTGTAGTGTTGATGTTGTGTATGTGGTTTGAGACGACAGCGTGGACAACATGCGACATCTACATATATATGTACAGCAATACACATAAAACATACATATGTATACGGATAAAAGGCGACGTGTGAACAGAATGTAAATAGATGTTATAGTGTAAAAGATATTGTAAAGGAAGGAAGAAGAGAGAATGTGACATTATATGACGGATGGAAGAATAAAAATGAAGAACAAAATACTGAAAAAAAATTGTAAGCCAAGTCCCTGTCATAAAATAGGGGAATGACAGACCCACAAAGAAGGGTTCCATTAAAAAGAAATATACGTATATAAGAGTTATTGTGAGAGTTGTTGGTACTCAAAATAGAACATGCACAAGATTATACGTTACGTAAACGCCGAATCTTTATATGACCTAAAACTTATCAGCGACAAGTGTCGTCCTATCTCTGATAGAGAAAAATACACGCATTCGTAAACATCGCGCGGGATTGTAAATACAACTGATATGTTTCGTTTGTTTAACTCTGCGCTCCCGTATCATGACAGTCCAGGAAGTCATACACATGTGTCTGTGTGAGATCGTGAAATAACGTGAAAAAAACATCAACTTCCTTAAATATAACTCTAAAATTTTGGGTGTAATTATTTGCAATGAAGGATTCGGTTACGGGAAAAATTATAAAAATTCTATACATGGATTCACCGGAACATAGAAGTTTTTTTAGTTTTCGATCTAATAAAGAGGTGAATATTCTTCTTTTAATATATTGCTACTTATATTATCATTAAAATTTCATTCATAGGAAGTCCATTAGTGGACATAAGCCTTCATAGATTTCTAGTGGAATCGACTTTTAACAACAAGGTCTATTCACCTCATGGTCGGAGTCCCACGTTGCGCTTGTCGCTACCTGTATACGAGTCTAAAAAATATTTCGATGCAATTTGAATGATATTGTTGAAATCATGAATTTGCGAGGTTTATAATTCTAAAAAACTTACTTCAGGCGCCTGAATGTAACGTTCAACGGTCGTCAGAGGGAGTCATGGTCCTCTTTTTTAATGACCGTCTTTATTATATTTAACTAAGTCGTATCATATGTTACCGGGCGAAAACAAGTTGATACGAGGGTACGCTAAGTAGACTAATGACATAGTGAAGGTCGAGGGAAGTTGCTAGATGTGCTTATAAGCCATATGTACTTATAACTTTGTGATGACTGAAGACTTCGATACACAAAAATAAGTGCCAACATATACGGTACATTGAGCTAAGTGAGTTTAGACAATTTGAAATTGGATCATTATAACATAACACTCATGTTTAGGATCAGGAAGAGACGCCCTCAGGATATCAGAACATTGCAAGTGTAGGTCTCAACAACAACCACTCCACTCCTTGATATATCACACACAAACACGCGTATTATGCAACATAATCAGGCACCACACGCTTCCGGGGACGGCCCCCCGCCCTTGAGGTTGGATCCAACAGGACATTCCACCTTCAATCGCAGATTACTCTACGTTTTCAATCCAAATCGCAAACATACACTCACAAATGAAATCTTTTACCTATGTGCAATTGTAATCGTTCAGCTGAAATATCATAGGGCTATAAATTTTGCTTATTTCGTCGACCCTTCATTTACACGAACTTAATTCCGATGAAGCTGCAAAACCCCTGGGCTAGCAGCAACTACATCTACAGGATCATTATATAAATAATAAAAATAGACACTGGGCTTATATTAAATAGTAATTATTATAAATAGTACATTATGCCATAACAGGGTACTTTTATAACACGTTTTCATATAACGCGATTTCACTTAGCTCGTATAACAAATGTATCCACCCTTATAATTCGGGAATATCCCTCTTTATATTTCTTCATAGAAATTTATAATTATTTATTACAGTTCGTAATCAATATCTCATGCGTATGTACATTATGTTAGTTGTATTTTAATAAAAGGCACAATTTTTTTTTCCTTATTGATTTAATAGAAGACAATCGAGTGTATCATAAAAGAATATACGTACAACGCATTTTCCTTTAAGACAGTATAATCAATGCATCAAAGAAGGTATTACTGTATTAATTCTTAATATATCTTCAGTAGCAATGGTATCTGAGCGGTAAAGACTTGTTACTTGTCATCGTGGGTTGCAGGTTTGATTCCCGGGTTACAGTCTTAAATAATTCACACTTTGTGCCACTGCTCAGAAACAAGTTCCCAGAGGATGTGCAGCAGCTTGCTCTGCGTACCATAATACCACTGTGAACACCAACAGGCCTACCAAGGGTAGCGATAATGATATATTCTTCCATAGATATCTATGGAGGAGGCCTATGTCTTGCAATGCGTTTATGGGCTTAAACAACGACGACGATATCTTCAATAAAATACAAATTGCAGATGTAGTAGATATCTATTGTCATTGTTGCTGTCCACAAGACTTCGCACGTAGTGAAGTGATCTACCAACTTTGCCTTGCTGAAATATAATAATACGCATTTATAAACGTTATTATTTATTTATGTGACATTTTTTTATAACAAAATATTAAAGATAGCAATGTGTTATACAGAAATCATGGTACCAAGCGTTGAAGAGCGTCGTGAGTAAAAAGTCGCATTATCATTTCATTGCTTACTATGTTTTGTTTTTCTCATGTGATATCAACGTAGGGGACATGGTTAGCGTAAAAATAGTTTTAAACTTTGCGAATGATTGAACTAGTACACTATTGGTATATACTGTTTTGAACATATTTTTGGTGTTAATATGGTAGCGGAATATCGTATTATATACAGGGGTTTAGTATGAAAAGAAATTTAATATAGAAATAGAATGTTTAACGGTGGTATATGCTACATTTAATTGGCGATGAGAATTATTTAAAGCAACTCTGAATCTATAAAATTTTAATATCCTCCGTTAAGCACTCGACGTTTGTGCAACATGGTTTTTGATTGCATGTGAAAGAACTGAAAGAAATTTTAGTTAAATGTCTAAATTATACAGGATGATTTATAATAGATGTAAAAACGTAAAAAGGGTGAATGTATAACTCATTAGCTGCCAATTTGTTTATAGCACGCATAAACCAAAAATGTTTAGTTTCATAAATTATATTTAATGTAATAATAAGATAGTAAGAAAAGATATTTACAAAATTCAGGTTACTAAATTAAAACTAAATTTAAAACAATTTTTTGTTTACTGTTTGTAACTGCAGGCTGTACTGCCAGGAGTTATTGGCCTTTCGCATTTCAATAGAAAAAATGTTACATATTTCAGTGCGATCACTTTATACAGGTTGATTGAAAATATTATTTGATTTAAAAACATTTGTTAGCAAATTAGTTATACATGCACCCCTTTTAAAACTTTTACTACCTATATACTGAAGATTCTGTTTAAAATAAATAGTTATTTATAAAAATAATTAATCCAACAGAACGGGTTTTGATTGTAGTTACTCATTTTACTAACAATTAATTTGTTTTTGTTTTTTTTTTTCAATGCATTCCTTTTGCTGTCATTGCACGGTATTTTATTTTATTTTTTATTAAGTTTGTTATTTATTTATCGTCTATTAATATTAAATGTGCGATGTTGTTAATTGAACTTTATGTTTGCAGACCGTAAATCTAAAGTCGCTTGCTTCGTCCAACTACGGATCGGATGTGGACATCATCAACGAAGACGGCGAGCTGGCGACGGCATATGAAGCTCAAAAGGACATTAACAGGTATCTCGTCCTTGCTCTTCAAATCGCAAAAAACCTTTATTTATATTATTAAAAAATAAATATAGGATACTTGCGGAATAGGTGTGAAAATTACTATCACATTTCACAGGATTGATCTCCATACACTCTAGTATATCGCCACTGCACACAAACAGAGAAAATGTCCTAGAACAAAAAAGTCTGGTAGGATTAGGACCAGCTAAAAAGGCCTCTCTAGAAGAGAGTGTCTAGAGAGGTTTTTTTAAATGTATAATATAGGTAACGATTTAGGCATCCCGGTGGTGTACCAAATATGGTCAATAAATTTTTGAAAAATTTTGTTATTGACACGCTCCGCTTTAGTTCTTCCTGAGACCTTTCCTTCATTTCTCTATTGTCCTCCTCATTTTGATTCATTTCTTTCACATATTGCCTCTCTTTTTTCGCCTACCTTCCAGAATACTGTACTAACTCTAAATTTTTAGTTTTGATCTTTCATTTCTAAATTTTATATTAATTATTTTGTATCCATTACCTTATTATCCTTTAACATTATAGACCAGCGCAGTTTTTATTTCAGTTTTTTATATTGTTCACGATATTTATCTCTATGCTGTTGACATATATCTTATACCTTTTTATTACTGTTCCGATTATCCTCTTACAGTATTCGAGAAAGATTTGATGTCCTCTCTCTGGGCTAACTTGAGAGGCGATGTTCGTACTACGGTACTTACATCAGCAATGGACTTTTGTGCGTCAATATAGCAAACCTCACCTTCTAAGAAGAATCTAACCAATATTTATACAGAGTAACTAGCCAAGCAAAGTTACTTACCTTTATCCTTTCCAATAAACGAAACTAAGAATGCGTTCCTTTCAAGCCATATACGGGACAGCTGGTATTATATATGCATCATAGTCATCGGATTTATTAACTCCTGCTTCCTTATAGTCCTAGGCACGAAGAAAGAGATTTGTCACTCGTACTACATCGGAGCGTTTGGACCTCTTAAAACATTGTTACAATGTTAGTCGACTTAAAGAAGATTTTACACAGCTATATCATATTGGAAAATCTTCGTCATCACAAAAAATATCTAGGTGACGTCGGCAAAGCTGACATCACTCTCTTTTAAATGACTTTAATGTAATTTTTTATGATATATTTTTAATTACTGAGTTGTTGATTTGCGTGTTATCCAGACAGTTGCAAGAGGAGCTCTCGGCTGAAAAGAAGTTCTATTCCGAGCACATATCGAAGGCGAAAGCGGAGATCGAAAGGCTGCGAGATGAAAACGAAAAATATCAGAAGTGAGTAGACTAATGGATTCAGGCGTTATTTTGCGGAAGTCCATCCTAAGTAAAAAAGGACCAATATATAGCTATGTGCATGGTGGAATTAGCTATATATTGGTCCTTTTCTTACTCAGAAGTGAGTAGAGTTTGTTATCTTTAATTATAATTAAAATAGGATGAACCTTAATCTCAATATTTTGAAATAATATGGTATTAACTTACCACCGTAATAACGGACGGAACAGTGGTGGCCCAGTGATAGAGGACTGACACTTGCGATCCTAGGTCGCAGGTTTGATTTTCGGGATACAATCTTAATATATAATATAATTCACATTTTGTGCATTAATTATATAGGATTGCCATTGTTCATAAACAAGTTTCCAGAGAACGTGCAGCAGCGTCCTCTCTATACCATAATAACACATCCATAACCATCGCGATTATGGTACATGCTCCATCTTTATGGGATCCCTATGCCTTGCATTAAGTGTCTGACTCGAAAAGACAAAACGGCGGGCATGAGCTGGCTTATGTGTCGTAAGGCCAGCACCAGGTGGATTGACAAAAGTCAAGGTTGCGGGAACTCGCTAGATGCCAGCCATCGTGGTGATATTTACGGGAGGACTGTCCCTTGTAGTGGGCGTCAGTCGATTGTAAAATTAGTCATAAAATAACTATTGTATGTTTAAACTATATAAGTATTTGGCTGTACCATTACACTGCCACTTCATACATTAATCCACTATTGCTATTCATTATCATCATCGTTTCAGCTGTAGGATGTCCACTGCTGGACATAGATCTGCCCCACAAATTTGCAATATGTATTAAGGCCGCTTACAACCGATACGTTTGGATGTGACCTCCCTCTAGCGTTTTCCGGCCGACCTTAACAAGGTTGTGTGGTCCATTTTATTCGTGGACGTATTACGTATCACCCGTTGCTATTTCATCTATTAATACATATCGAGGAAATTGGTATTAATATTATGTATCAAAATTAAATTCACGCTTATATATTATAAATGAATAAAATCGTCTTAATCGACAACGGTGATTAAAGAATAGTATTTTTTAAGTGAGATATATAGAGCTCACAAAAATTAATCTATTAGACTATATCATATGACAGAAACTTAATATACAAACAACATGGGCTACTCCTTGGCTTCTCTTTGTCAATTTACAAAAAAAAATAAACAATTTCTAAATAAAGACACTCAGTTAATATCTATTACAGTGCCAAGGTGAATAATAGTGAATCAATGTTCTCCAGAGTAAGACGACAATGGATTTCTTTGAAAAGCTCGGGTACTTGCCTGAACTCGCTGTCCATAAAGGAAAAGTTTATCATACATCTCACTTACACGCTCCTTAACATTTTTTCGATGTAGTTTTTTTTTTTATTAACTTTCATTATTTTTTTTATTAATCATTTAATTGTTATTTATATCATTGTGTCTGGTTAACTAACTGACTATTTATAACTGCATGTGTTGGTAGTTTGAATCAACTTATTATCGCAATATTAATATACATTGGTTATCATTTTTTGTTCATTAATGTTTTCAATGACGTTTAAAGCATGTGACATTCTATGAGAGAAATTAATCATTGTAAGAAAATGTTAATTATTCAGAATATTCAATTGTTTATAAATTGCGGTATAATAAAAACGAGAGACACAAAGTTTCTAAGTCACAAAAACAATGTGACCACGGTTCTTTTCAAAGCCGCAAAGACTATGTCCACGGTTCTTTTAGAGCCACTTAAAATAATGTAATGACGGCTCTTTTCACAGTCGTAAAAACAATGTGACCATGGTTCTTTTCAGAACCGCAAAAATAATGTGACTATGGTTCTTTTAAGAGCCGCAAAAATAATGTGACTACGGTTCTTTTTAGAGCTGCTTAAAACGATGTAATCACGGTTCTTTTCAGAACCACGAAAACAACGTGGCCACGGTTCTTTTAGAGCCGCAAAAACAACGTGGCCATGGTTCTTTTAGAGCCACAAAAACAATGTGGTCATGGTTCTTTTCAGAGCTGCCAAACAATGTAACCACGGTTCTTTTCAGAACCGCAAAAACAACGTAGCCACGGTTCTTTTCAGAACCGCAAAAACAATGTGGACACGGTTCTTTTCAGAGCCACAAAACAATGTGACTACGGTTCTTTTCAGAACCGCAAAAACAATGTGGCCACGGTTCTTTTCAGAGCCGGAAAAACAATGTGACTACGGTTCTTTTCAGAACCGCAAAAACAATGTAACCACGGTTCTTTTCAGAGCCGCAAAAACAATGTGACTACGGTTCTTTTCAGAACCCCAAAAACAATGTGACCGCGGTTCTTTTCAAAACCGCAAAAACAATGTGACCACGGTTCTTTTCAGAACCGCAAAAGCAATGTAGCCACGGTTCTTTTCAGAGCCACAAAACAATGTAACCGCGGTTATTTTTAGAACCGCAGAAACAATGTGACCACGGTTCTTTTCAGAGCCACAAAACAATGTAGCCGTGTTTCTTATCAGAACCATGAAGCAATGTGGCTTCGGTTCTTTAGAGTCGGAAAACTGTGTGATTACGGTTCTTTTCAGAACTCAAAAACAATGTGACTACGGTTCTTTTCAGAGCTGTGACTTAATTACTGGTAAGTCAACTTTACAGCTGGCCGTTTAAAAAAAACTACAACGGTGCCAATATTTGTCGATTACTAGTGGTTCTCTTACACTACTGTTTTCCGATTGCAGTATTTTGTACTTATTTTCTCGGTTAAAATTGACTGGGCAAGTTACGTAAGTTTTAAATCTCGACGTGATAAATGCCGATTTGGCATTTAAGTTCACGGACATTTCCGCTCCGTGAACTCAGTTCCGAAGAAGCTGTAAAAGCCCCCAGGCCAACAGCATCAACTTCAACCGAAACCAAGTAGCAGATTTGGTATTGTAGAATAAATTTTAAAATATGAATAACATTTGAAAGTTACTAACCCATGTGATGTGGATTTTTTCAAGGTCACCATCACATAAACTTAGTTTTCTTTAAAGAATGGTGGGTTTTAGTGAAGCATAGTTTATAGGGTAAATCGGTATAGGTGTAAAAGTTTTAAAGAATAAATGTTTAGCTCATTTGCTGTCAATTGATGTAATGTACACCCTATCTAATCATCATAATCGTTAGTTCCAGAAACATACTACTATGATAATGAAGTAAAATCCATTTTTAAAATTCGGATTATATTTTCAAAGGTTTTATTTGTAATTACTTTTTCTATCTACAGGAAAGTTAATTCTGTCGAATTGTAATAAAAAATAAATATTCATAATTCGTATTATAAGAATTATCATTTTATGCAGGTGATTAGAAATAGGTGTAAAACTGTTTAAGCTTTTTGCTGACAAATATCTTAAAACTCACTCCTTCAAAGATTTTACACCTATAACTAATTACCATGTAATCTTGTGATTTGAACTTCTAATGAATGTAAACTTTAGAAGTAAATTCCAATACCTGACTAATTTATTCACGTTATTAAATATGACTGCAACTTTTATTGTATCATTATCGCTTTTATAATAAAAAAATAACGAAAGTGATTTTTAGCCCCATTTTTAAATTTATTTTTAGTCTTGTACATCAACGTAGAAGTTCCCATCATCATTAATTCAGTATGCAACCAATACCATGTATGTGAGTTTCCAGGATATTTTCTTTAAATTTTTGTTACCAGGTTACTGAGCGCAGACCTGAGTCAAGAACCCAAGAATAAGAGCCAAGAGTACGCGCAGAACGAGATAATACGTCTTGCTGCTGAAAGTCTAAAAATACAGGTACCATCAATATTGTTACATATCAATATACACATAAGACTATATAACACGACGAGCAATGTCGAACCTTATGATAAAGAATTAAGGTCGATTGTCATTTAGCGTCCGAAGCGGTTTACGGAATAGAAAACTATCTGGACCATTTACTTTGCTAAATTCTCATTGGCAGAAATAAAAAAAACATTTGAGAAACTTCGACCTATGCCATTTGCTGATTGGTCAATTGAGTGAAAGAAGTAACTTTCTGGATCTTTTGTAAATTCGCGCAGGGAGACATTTATAAATACTAAAAGAATATTAAGGAAGCATTCGTGCAGCGTGCGTTCAGGACGCGACTTCTGCTAATACATGCAAAACAGTAGGAAATAAAACAGTTCGAGCCCTCTGACATCATCTTCTATCCGATATAGTACATATAATATTTATATAATATTTATAAATTGCTGCCTCCATAAACTACAAAGTCATTAGCTTGTCGCAATCCAATAGCTAAAATAAATATTTAAGACGTATTTTAGAATGATCACATAGTTTTTACAAAAATAAGTTAGTTCTTATAGAAGTTTTACTATGTAAAGTATTTTATTTTAGTATATTTACCTGTTCGAGTGAGACAACAAACTATCCATACTCATTCTTAGCTTTATAGTCTCTTTCGTAAATATTGTGATCGTTGTTTAAGCCTATAGATGCCCACAACAAGACATAGGCCGCCCTCAATATATCTAAGGGAGGTTATACATCGCCACGCTTGGCAGGCGAGTCGGCAATCGTTGTGTACTATCATGGTAACCTTTGGAAGCTTGTTAGAGAGCAGTGGCAATGTTAAATAATTAATGCACAGAGTATAAATTATATAAGATTGTATCCAAAGAATCGAACCCGCGACCTATGATCGCAAGTCTCAATCCTCTACCGCTGGACTACCACTGCTCAGTATACGAAATAGTAACCCATTGATATCAACTTCATAACCTCTTATCTAAAGTAAATATATATAAGTATGTTGTAGGTTTCTAATCGATCTTATTAGAAATATATAAGACAGGTCTATGTTAATGAAGCCCTCGAGATATACACATATACACGCGCAAATATATATATATATATATTTATACACACACATACATGTGTGTGTGTATGTGTATGTAATAGTGCTCATAAAGAAAAAAAGAGAAAAGGTAAGTCTTTTCTCCTTTTGTACTTGTACTTTTGTACATGATCAGCTGCAAGAATTTTAATATTATTTTTCTTCGTCATTGGTAGGATCGTTGGCAGGAAGAACGATAAGATTGTCGTTTTATTAATAATTACAGGAACGCGTTGACAAACTGTCGGAGAGCTGTCGACGGTACAAGAACCAGATCCGGCTGCTCGTCAACAGGCTGAAGGAGGCGGGCGTCGATGACGTCAACGATATATTAGAAGGCAACGGTAGGGTATTACTTCTTATTACAAAACGATTCTACAATAAATAGGAACCAGCTCCCTCGTGTTTTAGATTTATCGAACAAATTAGGTTCCACACATTTGTAACTAAAGCGATAATGCTAGTATATCAATATAATTATTGTAATGTAGAAAAGGACTGTTTATTTAGTTCACAAATATGAGAGTTGGTGGAATGCGGGTTGAGATTATTTTTCGCGGTAGATATAAGTGGATTGTATTAACGAGGCGGTTGTACAAATAACGCGGTTTGAATACTATGTAGGGTCAGTTCATTATAACAGGAACAGAGAATAGAAAGAGAGGAAGACTAGGGCAAAGAAACTCACCATATCAGCATCAATTCCTTATGCTCAACGGATCTTGATCCTCCTTGTAGCATTATCCGATACACTTTCGATGAACAATTTATATTTATTGTTTGTCGTTGATTGTCTGTTACACAATAATACACACGCGGCGTGGATGCCGTTAGCATCAAAGTTTTGCGAACAATGATAAATAGAAGAAAACCGTTTCGCAAGGTTCACAGTTTTAATTTCTGCGTCAATATTGCCACTTCACAGCACACATCTTATTTTTTGTCTTGTTGACTCGGCATATTGAAATGAGAGTGGGAAAAAGATAGAAATACAGGAAATGAAAAACTGACAGCTACATTATTAAAGCACGCGGGAATTTTAATCTATTAAGTTTATAGCTAAGAAGTTATTTAATAAATTTCGAATGTTTTCTAAATGTTAATATATATCGCGGTGCAAACAAGAGTTAAACTGGAAGAGAAAGGTTTATGGAAGTAAAAAAAAAAACGTAAAAAATTCCTTTTATAGTAAGAATTTTTAGCATTGATAATAGAGCTTGGAAAAGTTTTGCTTTATTGTTTTAAGCCATTTAGTGCCAAACATATTTTACCAACAATTTATATGAACAAGAGAAACATTTACCATTTCCGTTACAATACACCAAGATTCATAATTTTTTGAACATTCTCTTCAGACTTTACAACACGATAATAAAAACACAAGTGAATACTACATATTTATTGACTAGGAAACTAAGAAAAATTTGTATTGAAAATAATAAAGATTTATTTACAAAAGTGTTTCCCTACTTTTTTACACACCAGCGCGCGCCAGAAGTGATTCGTCTAAAGGAGCGCTACGTACTAGCGAGATTTAAGAATATTGTAAAGGTGTCCACAAAAAAAACCGTCTGAGTTTTTCCTGAGCACTATCTCGGCGCCTTTGTAAACCTCGTACTTGAATTTAAAGCATATCTTTATAGGGAAATTCAACGTAATTCTAGTTTCTACTGAATTAGAATCTTCTGGAATTCTCATGGTACACAAATGGTCACTTCGAATTACTATAATGATATAAGTATTTTTTTTAATGAATGCTTTGGTGTATTTAACGTAGGTTAGTGTTAGTACACGTTTTAATTTACCAATCGGTTAATAATTGTATTTCAATCGCTTCCACAGACACGACGGTAGCGCAGCAGTCCATGTCGATGATAGATATGGCGCCCGTGACGCGTAAGAAAGAGAGGGAGTACTTCGGCATGTTCGAGTACAAGGTGGAGGACGAGCCCATCATCATTAAGAAACTTATTACAGGTATACCATCACAAGTTATTGCATCATCATATCAGCCAATAGATGGCTACTGCAAGGCATAGGCTTCCTACAAAGATTGTCACGTTTACGTGTCTTGCGTTAGCTGCGACTTTGACTACGTCATCGATCCGTCTAGTGGGAGGCCTACCCACGCCGCGTCCACCGTTTACAACACACCGTTAAAGTAGCGCCAAAAAAACTGTTTAATTGTGGAAGGGATGCTATTTGGTGTTAGCATTTATCGGTTGCCTTAATATATAGAGACATCGAAATGGCACACATACGTACCAAAGAGACTTAATTTTTTTTAATAATAACAAAAATCTTGTGTTGTATCATAGATGGGTAGGTTCAATAAATGTTGCCAAATTTAATGCACAGGTACTACTACTGAAGTAGTGGTAGTATCTATGCATTAAATATGGCAACATTACTAGTATTAAAAAATATACGTACCAAAAGGACTGAACTTTTTAACGATAACGACAAAAGTTACATTTTTCGTAGATGGGTGAGTTTTATAAATGTTACCAAATTTAATGCATACATGCTACCATTACTACCATTGCTACTATTTTCGGTAGTTTAGTTTTAAAAAATGTTTAAGTTTATATTAATTCAGACGTAAAAAATGTATACAGTAATAGACCTTTTGTGTTTCTCACCTATCAAATATATATAGTTTATAAAATTATACGCAAATAAAAGACAGTAAAAAAGTTTATATTTACCTTACACAGAATTAAGTATTATCTTCTCTTATTGTCTAGTTATTGTCAGGTATTTGTTGATAGTATTAAATAATTTAATTCTAGAACTTTAGCGAGCGAACTTGGTCTAAATCAGACTTAGGTCTCTTGAGTAATCATTTGGACTATATAACGGGAGGACAGTGGATAAGTTGGATTAGCTGACCGTCCGGGTCAGCTAATCCAACTTGAATTACTCCGAAACAGAACTCTAATTATATAATGTTCTCACTGCTGAGATACAAAACCCATTTAATGTAATCATACATGTCATTCTCATATTCAAATATATAGGTTAAAATTGCCATGCTAAAAAAGAATTTTGTAGTTTTTTACTCTAAAAATGCTTGTTAATACTCTTCTAGATTTGAAACCTCGTGTTGCGGTAACATTACTGCCTGGCCTCCCCGCATATATCCTGTTCATGATGCTGCGGCACATGGACTACGTGGACGACGAGCCTAAAATGCATCAGTTCATGAGGGCAATTCGCACTGCCGTTAAGAGGACTCTAAAGAAACGCGCCGAAAATGTCGAATACAGCGCCCTCTGGCTCTCTAATATGTTAAGGTACGTTTGATCGAATCGTTTTCTCTTTTAATTAATGCTGTTTACCTGTTGGCATTCACAGCTGTACCGGGTTTGAATAGTCCAAGTGATAAAGGCACGTATACTAATCCTTTTTGGAGTTACAAACCCCGAGATGCCTCTAATTTCATAGACTTGCGTTATTTATTCAGAATTATTCGTTATACATGTAAAAGCCTTAACTGCATGAATGTACAGCTCATTTTAAATCAATTAATATATGGCACGCTTTCCAAAAATGAACGGCTTCGGGAATATAAAATAACGTAATCATAATACAGTAAGCAAAAAGCTTTTATCTCAGATTCATCATGTCAGCTGTTAATCGCCCACTGCAAGGTACAGGCCTCCATCAAAAGATCGCCACAATGACCGGTCTTGCACTGCTTGCATCCAGCGACTTCCCTGGATCTTGAATATCATAGGTAAACATAGTAGGCGACTATCCACGCCGCGTCTACAGGTTTTTGGTCGCTACTCGTAAAACCTTTCATTCCCATCGGTTGCAAAAGCGATATGTAAGGAAGGTAAGCAATATTCCTTCCGCCAAGTTGACGTCAGATAGGATATTACGAAATAATAATAATAAAGCTTTATCTTGACTTAAAAATAAGTAATTTTAAATAATATTTTTGATAATTTTGTATTAGTTTTGTATGGACCCCCTCAGGATAAAAGCCTCCTCCAAAGTTTTCTATTTTTCTCTATTTTTGATAACTTGCGGCCACCCGAGACTCGCCGTAGCTAGCCTAGCACGATCTCGTCAGCCCACCTGGCATTAGGTCCGCCTCTCGCTCTGGTACCTCGTGGGCCCATCCATTTTATAACCCTCTGTGTCCTGTTATCAGCGAACCTCGCCACGTGACCTACCCAGCTCCTCCTACTTTGGAGAGAATAAAGTACGAAATTCTTTACGAAATACAACCGTGCATACATTCAAACTATACGCGTAATGTTAGCCCCGCGGTAGAGTACTGAGACTTGCGATTACAGTTCTCGCGTTCGATTCCCGGGATACAATCTTTTATAATTCACACTTTGTGTATTCATTATATAGATTGCCACTGCTTATTAATAAGTTTCAGAGGATGGCGTCCTCTGCGTAATAACTGTGCATAATTTCACACGGCTATCGCCAACCCATCTGACAAGCGTGGCGACTATGGTATATACCTCATAGATATCTATGGGGGAAGCCTGTGCCCTTGCAGTGGGCGTCTATGGCTTGAAACGACTGCCAATTACTTAAACAATTCTAGTTAAACAAATAATACAAAAGATAATTCTAGATTTAAAATTAATTTAGATCATATCTAGAATAGCATCATCAATAAATGTGATTCCGTAATATTCCAGATTATTGAATAATCTACGTCAGTACAGCGGTGATGCAGTGTACCAGGCTTCAAACACGCAGCGCCAGAACCAGCAGTGCTTGCACACCTTCGACCTATCTGAGTACCGGCAGGTGCTCAGTGACATCGCCGTTTGGATATATCAGGGTGAGAAAAACTACCAAACCTACTAAATTACCAAATCAAGATTAAAACCTATAATTGTTCATACTTCCGCATAAAATTGTTTATCAAAATATGAAAGATGTTAACTAAATGAATAATTTAATGTTTAATCTTACATCGGTTTTATTTTTAACTTTAACCGGCTCCTTTATATTTTATCTATTCAGAAGAGTCAAACAAATTTTGCATCTCTCTATTGTATCGTTACAGATAAATCATCAGATAAACTGCGAGTTCAATTATTATAAAATTAGACGAAATAAATGAACGTATATTAACAAAAAATCTTTATTAACTAACTTATTATATTAGTATTCATTAAAAATAGAATGTTCGAGTCCTATTTTGTATGTATTAAAAGAGCACTTTCATAATTATTTTCTGTTTTGTTCTATGTTATGTAAAAGTATATCAATTTTACTGAAAAAACTGAAAAGTCAGCGTTGATTGAATTCATTTTAGCGTTGCTAATATTTGCGGATAATAGAGATAAAAAAAATATTTGTATGGTACCTGTGGTTTTTTTTTACATTAGTGAAAACTTATAAACAGCCTTCATATCATATTCATGTTCTTTCATTATAATTTTAATGTAGATGTGAGTACGAGGTAAGTTTTCCGAAAATAATAAATAAAAGTTTTTCATGGCCAGGTCTGATCAACCTTTTGGAGCGTCAGCTGGAACGTCTGATCCTACCCGCGATCCTAGAGTACGAAGAGATAAGCGTGCAGTCAGGACCAGCTCGTGCCGCCCCTGCTAATAGCGCGCCTGCAGGTCCTGCGCGTCTCAAACACGAGCTGGCGGCTGTTCGAGAACACCTGCGCACCTTCGCAGTTGACCCCCCACTTACCGTCACTATCTTCAAGCAGGCAAGTTACCGAGGAATATAAACACTTTTTTGTATGGTCAGCACGGAAAGTGCTTTCAAATTTACATATTTATTAGGAACAAATAACGCAGAGTTCCTCAAACTTTTTTCTGTTGTAGACCCCTTGCCATGTTTTTCCGTGTTGGGTAGACCCCCTACTTACCTGATATTGATTTCCTGTAAATTTCTAACTGTAGTGAAGTTTAGTGTTAAAAACTTAAAGTTATAACACATGTTAATTTATACATTTATTAATTGAATTTAAATTAAAACTATTCAAAATAAAATTTTGCATCTATAATGTAAAATATACGTAACATTTAATAAACATAAAATAAACTTTAAATAAAATAACATAAAATATTTACTTCATAGGTAGTTTTATAAATAATGTAAATGTTTTGATGTAAGATAATATGATGTAAGTAAATAGGTACTATCAGTGTATGTGTTGAGATCCACCATCGTGGACCCCCATTTTCATTTCATGGACCCCCAAATTTTTTTTCGCTGACGTAGACCCCTTGCAGGTTGTCATAGAACCCTAGGGGTCGATATAGACCACTTTGGGAATCACTGAATTAACGTGTGTGAAGGTGTAATAGGAATTAATAAAAGGAAGGTATAAAAGCTTCAAAATGGTCAATGTATGATTTGTCAATGTATTTTATCTTATTTGTTGTCAATTATTGAATAGTTGACCCTATTAAAAATCAATGGTTTCGCGGATGTTTGTCGCGCTTTTGCTTCTACCTAATGGTCGCGAACAACGTGAATAAAAGTGTAATTATTAAAATGAAAATTTTATATTAAATTTTTAACCTAGACTAAGATCTTAAATAGTATACCGACGGCTTCACAATTTATCTCATTGGTGAATGATAATGAGCTAAAGATGCGCTTACATGCATCTGTTTTTTTTTCACGTCACCACCATGCATAGAAATATATTTGTCTAATGTTAAAAACTGCCTCACAATATTCACGGAACTCTGAAAACTGTCGTTTTGCGTTGCTTAATTCGTGAGAATCAAGTGAGAGGATTCCACCACACAAATCTTACTGAACAAAATTTAGAAAGAAATCTTTTTTCTTTACAGTTGTTCTACTACATCTGCGCGTACAGTTTAAACCAGCTGCTCCTCCGCAAGGACCTGTGCTGCTGGGCGAAGGGTCTACAGATCCGGTATAATATCTCTCATCTCGAGACTTGGATCAAGGAGCATCTTGCTGAATATGGACAGAAGAGCGTAAGAACATTTTTACTTTTGATAACAGTTTGATTCATCGTCATATTAGCCGATAGATGCTCACTTAAAGGTGTGACCTGTGAAATGGACCTCCCCCAAAGGTAACTATGACGACCGGTCCGGCGCTCCCAGCCTCCAGTAACTTCCCACGACCTTGACTGCGTAAAAATGTAAAAAAATAACATTCGAGACACTGAGAAATAAGTGCAAAGATTATTGCATATATAAAGTAATGCTAAAAGAACGATGAACTCCTTCATCTAATTAAATGTTTCTTCATTAATAATTACAACATTTGTGATTTTTCTAAACGACAGTGTTTGTAATATCTCTTGTTGAGTATCCTTTCATCATCATCATATCAACCGCTAGATGTCCAGCCCCAGAGTTCGCCACGATGACCGGTCTTGCGCTGCCCATATCCAGCGACTTTTCGCGACCTTGAATATGTCGTCTGTCCACCTAGGGGACTTACCCAGCGTCTAGTACCACAATGAGCACTTATTCTCTAGAGCACATCATGTCTGTCTTTTATATTGAATAATAAATATAAATTATTTTTTTTAACAGTTTATTGTACACAATAAAAACACTAAAGTAACAATACAAATATAACTGACACAACAGGCACTACTTATTTCTAACCAGAAATTTTTTCCAGTAGGCCTACAAAAAAATTAAGTATGTAAACATTTGACCAGGTGGAGGAGATCCTCGGTGCGCTGAAACCAATCACGCAGGCCGTGC
The DNA here is from genome assembly GCF_028537555.1 of Battus philenor. Lineage (NCBI taxonomy): Eukaryota > Metazoa > Arthropoda > Insecta > Lepidoptera > Papilionidae > Battus > Battus philenor. The sequence goes on from NW_027181683.1 coordinate 10,655,671, forward strand.
AGTTGCTGCAAGCGAGGAAGTCCATGGTCGACGTCGACAGCACAGTGGAGATGTGCGCCGACTTAACCGCGATGCAAGTCTGCAAGGTGATAACCATTAATAAATTACTTTCAGTATATACATATGTAATAGACATACATCTATAAACCACAAATCGGAAATCATAATAAAAGTTTTCATTTGTACCAATAATGGTATGTATTAGGTTTTTTTCCCTTATCTCTGGTTACGTTATATATGTGTATATATATATATATATATATATATTTATATATATATATATATATATATGTGTGTGTGTGCGTGTGTGTATCGTAATAACGGTAACGGTGCGTAGTTGTACGTACCATATACGTACGTAGATACGTATAACGTAACAAACGGTAGGAAATATAAATTATACATATATATATATATATATATATATATATATATATATATAGTACGCAAGCCTTTTAATGTCATTTCGATTTTTCCTTAGTGACAACTAGACGAATACTATGGTACTAGAAAAACATTTACGAATAGCTTTGTAAAACAAACATTGAAACGAATGTTATCTCAATACGTAGATACGTTCATATATGCATATGATTATTTTAGCACCGACGATATTTGTGGCCATCTTCTTATTAAAAAAATATTGACGGTTTACCAATAAATTAAATCTTTGAACACAATGTAACATTGTTAAAAAATCTAAAGACCTTGCATTTTTTGATATTTTTTTCTTATCACGACAATAATGATTGTTATGTTAGAGTTGCTGACGTCACATTTTTTTAAAAACACTACTGAGGCTATTTTTCCGGAATGTAAATATGTCTAGAATGTCATATCCAGTCCAAAACTACACATAGCCTAGATAACTCGATACTTCTCTTTAACCCAGCTCAGTAGTTTCTACACATCGACTGGAATAAACTTGCATAATACACAATTCAACAATACACAAAAAACAATACAGATTATGAGTAGAGCTAGCCGCTTCTGTGGTCCCAATATGGCTATTGGGGTCCTTCATTGTTTTTTTTTCTTTGGAGAGAAATATTTTTACGTTCTTCTGCCTTCAGAACATCGTACAAAGTATCCTGCGAAAAGTGTGTTTTTGCTGTTTTCACTTAATATCCCGCGACGGCAAAATTAAACCACTTTGAGCCATTTTGTAAAAAAATATCATAAATAAAACTAGTTTAACTCATACCCGTAAGCAAATATATGTGTTAAACTATTGCCCGTAATTAATTCTGTATGCAAATCTCCACACATTTAGGTTTTTGCTTTTGCGTAGATTCTGAACATGTACACGCCGGCCGAGGAGTACGAGGTGAAGGTGACTCGTGAGTTCATTCACGAGATCCAGAAGAAGATGCAGGAGCGCGCCGGCCCTAACGCCAACAAGGAGCCCGTGAGTATATTTATGCTACGTAGTACGTAGATGTATTGCCATCTAAATGATTTTTATTGCACAACTATAAAATATATGAAGGTAATTGAAACATAGATAAATTGTGTCCAATGGATGCTCCCTGACCATCAGCAGGTGGACGTCCAATGCTGGGTACAGGCCTTTCAATAGGAGGACAGGTTGAAAGCCGCCTCCATCTAGTGTATTAACAGAAATCCCTTCCAAACATTGTACCTTTTTCTATTAGTAATGAAATATATTGTAGTAATTTTAAATTAACATTCTTATTTATTAACAATTTTTAATGTATATATTTTTGTTCGCAGCAAAACTTATTAATGGACTCAAAGAAGATATACTCGGTGCAGTTCCCGTTCAATCCGTCAGCTATTCGCCTGGAGGATATAGAGGTTCCAGAGGTGCTTGAGTTGGATGGACTCCTTACCAAGATATAAGCAACTTGTGTTGTTACCCTTTGCTCATCTTGATGTTAGTATCTAAGTGTAGACCTACTAATGATTAAGTTAAAACTTTTTTCGTCCATTCTTTACTATTACTAGAATTGGGGTTAGTTTATTTATATGATTTTTAGTCTGATAAACCATGAACAGAGATAGAGAGAGAAGAGATAGGTATCGAATGCATATTTGTAGTTCTATCTATCTACATCTTAATTCCTGTGTCTGAAAAGTTTGTAAATTTACAATTATAATTTATGTAATAACTAACGACATTCTGGGGTCATACACATGCTTACAACACATTGATCACAAAATATCTTAAACCATTGTTTTCTTACATTTAAATCTAAAATCAAAAGTATATTATTAAAAAATTCTTTTTTAAAGCATTCTAATATTTCTGGTTGATCTAAACTTGTGGAACTTTATTAGTTGATCAAAAATCATTAAATGAAAAGTAATAATATTTCATTTCATAATTTTTTAATGTATTCTAAAAGAAGAACTGTTGAGTTTCTGGTTGGCTCTTCTCTGCAAATCAGCATTTCAAGTCTCTGGTATCTTACAACTTGCAATCTAAAATAATTGAAGATACAAAAATGCGTACAATTGCTTGCTTAAGAATGACAAATTTAAATTTATTGAAACCACTGTACCGCGCCTAAGTAGAAAAAGGTTGTTTCGGTCTTCCTATCCTGTCAGTCAACCGTCAACATACGCGGCGGCGGCGCTCATGCTCTTTCTCCTCAGTCCACACCTCATCGTCTTTTCCTAAGGCGCGGTACAGCGGTTTCGGTAGCACTATAGTAGCTACTTTACTAGAAAATATTTTTTTATTAGTAATAGTAACATTTGAAACAGAACATACGCTTAATTCTAAAGTTAACGCATTTGATTTATCAATGCTGGACTTCGAGATTTTATTGATACTATAATTTTGCATTTGAATACTCCGCCGATATCTGGTCAAGAACTATAATTAGTTTCTTATTTTGAAAATTACCCATAAACAGTTGTGGTCTACTGGATTGTTGACTGATTATGACACTGAAAGAGTCAACATTATGTTCATTAATTTGTGTACTTAAGTCAACATATACTAAATATTCTGAGAACCTTGGCAAAAAGAATTATGCAAGGGAGGAAATCCCTCAAATATGACATGAAACTTGGTATAATTATTTTGTTTACATTTGAGTATTTACACTAATAAATGTAATTAGTATTCCATCTACTTAAATTCATAAATTTATTATTTGATACATTTTATTTTTTTACACTCCATTAAAACTGTAATAGTATTTCTTTATTTGTTATTAGTCTAATACATATTACACTGATTGTTTATCCCATATAAAATCATATTAAAAGTATAAATAAACATTAGCAGGTCTATACAACTATTTATGTACATTCCGTTATAAATAAGTCTTGCCCTAAAGCATTTTACCTTTAATTAATAAAAAAAAACATGTAAAATGTTATTCCTTTTAATGCCATATTGTTTCAGTATCGTGTGCCATTAATTTTTATTTTTATTCTGTAAAGGTACAAATTTGTTTCTATGGACAAAAAGTTATTTTGGTATGTTCCCAAAAAGAATAGATTATGTATTTTTGAAAGATAAGTTGGTTAGGAAATTTTCAATCATACGTGCGATTTTTTTGTACCATAAACCAAGAATTTTTTTTTTAAATGACTTTGCTAGAAATATGGCTTTAACGGATGTTAAGAGAGAAAACCCCACAGCTGGGCTGCAGGGTGATATTATTTGTTGATTAAAACAAAAATTAACAAGTAGCAACAATGAGTTATCATTATTTTGAAAATAGTTTTTTTCTTCATTTGTTTTTTGTTAAATAAATAGCATTTGTCAAGGTTTTTGTTTCTAATCAACAAACACGTACAACAATTGATTTGTCGTATTTAATCTGTCGTTGAAATGATATATTTAAATTGAAATTTGATTTACTTGATACATGATTGCATCTTCAAATATATTTTATATAGAAATACGAGCTAAACCAATATAAGGTTCTTTGGAATAAATAATACAATATATTCGTGTATGCAAATTTAAAAACGCATCGATTTTTGTAGTATTATGTAGGCGAAAGATACTTAATTTAGATGAATTATAGGAAAAATTTACATTCATATACATATATAAAATAGCGTATAAATTAGCATATATTTACTTTGTATAAATATCAATTTTATTTTAGTACAACAATAAATTGAAGACAATATAGTATTAATCACAATATATAGTGCACTTTATATATGTATCAATAGATTAATATTTACAACGACTTAAACAATACATTCCAATATAATGCAGTTATATATTTATAATGACAGTATTTACTATTATTAAGTTTTTAAATAAACACAGATCAAATAATATGAAGAAACACCTAATTAAACATTTAACAAATAAATTCAATGAGTGGAAAAATATAAAACTCTAGGAACTTTATTAGTCATTTGTTCATGGCTGAAACAAAAAAAAACCATATCTGGTGGATAAATACTAGCAATCGACATAATAGATCCTCGGTTATTTACTATCTAATTGATTTAAAACATGTAATTGCAAAACACATGTACAACATACGGTACCAACATGTCTAAAATTACTAACATAAACATTGTTTTTTTTTAGCCAAATAAAATATGTATGAAAAATGTAGCAATCAAAATATAAAGTTTAATGTTGATGAAATCTAGTACATGTGTATTGAATATGATAAAAAAACGTACTCAAATTTATTAAGAACATATACGCAGAGTACAAAAGAAAATTAAATTTATTTGTTAATAATATTTATTGTTTATATCAATAATTTTACAAAAATAGTTGTTGAATAAAGTAAATCTATATTATGAATGAACTAAGTATTATAATTGCTTCATATTTACATAGCGCTGAATATAATTTTCATAAATATTTGTTACTATTACCCGACAGTCGGTGTGTTTAAAATATAATGCAATTTATAAAAGTGATATACAAATGAATGTTACATGATCATAACATATAATGCAAAAAGAATATAATGAATTTTATATATTTTTTTTTCGTTGAACATTCCTAGTCTTATTTTTATATATGTTACATAAAATATAAAAGTTCATTATCGACCTGATAATTTCTAAATAAGTTCTCTTTTGCCATCTTAATTCTTGATAGTTACTCTCCTTACAAAAATGTTCCATATATTTCACAGGCATAATGTCTAGTATAAGTTTACTGTGATGTATGCAGCTATAGAAAGCTTGTTATAGATGCTGTGTGAAGTTGTAAACAAAATGTACAATCGTTACCATTTGCATGCTTGTGAAGCGACACATACTGTACTTGTACAATCACTTATATTTAATTTGTATATTTTTTTTAAGTATTTTGTACATCGAGACGTAGATTTTTAATTTTTCTTACATATATCTTTTTATTAAATCAATTTTGTTTACTAGTTATATAGAAATTGTTATATTTGCTTTATATAGAAATTAAGTATAGACTTTACCATGGAAGGGACTAATTGTTCCGTGAAATGTTGACAAAAAGTAAAGAGTATTTATTAATGTTCATAAATTATACCTTGTATATGAAATATAAACAAATGTAGAAGTAGAAATATAAAAAAAAATATATGTTATTAAATATGGTACTAAATTGTTTAATTGTTATCAAATTTTATAATGCAGGTGCTCGAGCGATTTTCAAGTTATTAATAGATTATCATGACATATATAACCTTAAATAATAAATATGAAAATAATAATTGTTAAAATTTATGACATTTTTTGATGTATAATCTGTATTACTATATTCTACATTTGAAGCGTTTATCTCTGCCTGTTTCAGTTTTGGCGCTTTTATTTTTGGTATTTATTTTTATTAAGTCAAATGCTTTCACTACCGAAATATTGAATGTTCTAGAATAATGCAAGTCATATACTCTTATATATCATTCCTATGAACATTAAATAGAAAATAAATATTGTTCTTATGTACTTAATTTTTATAGGTTTAATAAATAATATTTGTACTATATCTAAGCAGTTTACTTTTTTATTTAATATTAGTGTCTAAATGATAGGATTTTTGAAGTACATATATGAATACGGTTCTTTTTTTTTAATTCTTGGTCGTTTATTCCTTTTCGTGTTAAAATAAACTGTTGACAAGAGCAATAATTTGCATATCTTTCAAATTATTAATATTTTTATCGATATAGAGAAATAATATTAATTATGTCATTACTCAAATTTACTTGCTGAAGTTATTGATTGCTTTATATAATAGTAATAGTGTATTTTTGTTAAATATTAAATGTATGGTTCATATATATTTCGACAAATGTTGTCTGTTTCTTGGTGTTCCTTGTTGCATTGTATTAAATATACTGTGACTATATTATGATTTACTTTTAATAATTTAGTATCTATTCATGTTCCTATATTAGTTCAATTCCATTTAATGCATTTTCTATTGCTTTATCACTATTATATAACACATTACCCTATGCTATGTTTTTGTTTGTCAAATATAATAATTGCATATCTGTATAGCAAAGCCGAATAGTCCAGTTAATAATATCGAGGAAAAATATTTTTAAATATTTGTTCTAAAATGTAGGTAATTCATAGCTGTGGACAAGGTCCTTTTTATTTTTCCACCTAATATAAATAAAATAATTTTATATTACCATTTCCGTGATTAAATTTACATTATAGATTTGCTAAAATTATCTATTTGGGTTAAAATATAGATACAGCTTATAGTATAAATATTTAGCCACCACTGTAAAACTATGTATATGTTATCTTGAAAAAAATTGCTGTTTTTTCGATATAGATTTGAATGTCAATTCGATATAAAGAGGATATTTTCAATTTAATATAAACACATATATAAGTAAATAGACAAAAAGTGAAAAATGTTTTGATTATAATTATAAGCCTTACATATAATATTGCTATTAACAATATGCATTTCAAGCTATGCTTTCTTGTAATATTAACATATAGTACAATGAACAACAGAATAAAAAAGTATAATAATTTGGTAATAGATACAAAAATGTGCATTTGCCTTTGTAAAAGATTTATTGTGTTATCTGTACCGTCATCGAAATGTATTTATGTACTTAATATCATAATTTGTTGTTATGTTTAATGTTTCCCGATGCTTTCGTTCGGGGGTAGGCAGTACCTTACGAATTGCATTTGCGTGCTGTGAACACGGTACATTCCGTAGGGTAGGTATAATTTATTGCATTAAAAATTATAGTTATCCGTTGTAAATTGCAGAAAGAAATAAATAATGTTAGAGACACGCTTGTTTTTTATTTACTCCTGAAATTCACGTACCATTTTTTTCACAGAACTAAACATCGTCGTCATTTCAGTCGTATTACGTCCAATGCTGCACATAGTCATTCCCGTAGATTTTTAATAGGACCGGTTGGAAGCAGCCTTCATTCATCGTCTTTCGACAACCTTAACTAAGTCGTCTGTCTGCCTTGGGGTTCGTGTGGTTCGGTCTTGGACTCCGTGGTCTTCACTTCAGATCTAGAAGGCCTGTCCACTGCTGTTTCATTTTGTTAATCCGTTGGATTACATATTTTGGTCTTCGATGGATCCCCCATTCTTAATTTGGTCTCGTAGAGAAATCCCGAGCATAGCTCGTAATGAAGGTGGTTTAAAATTTATATTTCTTGTAAGCATTTTTTTCCTTAAAAAATGGTAGTTAAAGGAATTGCGAATTGCAAGTCTTAAGTGGCAGTGGGCGGGGTACACCTCACGTACAACCGAAGTCCGATGGTACCAAAAGTGCGAGTGGCGACCACGTGCCAGTAGACGCTACGCGTATGGGTCCGTCACTAGGTGGCGGTCCAGCCACGTTACAGTAAAGGACAACTTAGAAGGACCGTAGTAGATATAATATTACCTCGTATTACAATATCCCGGTACCACATCTACGCTCATCAAAGGCAAAGAGAATCACATAAGCCCATTAATTATCCTAGTTACGGAGCACGCAAGGATAGAACACAGTATTGTTTACGCGCTACCGTTTAGCTGCATATGACAGTTATGTCTACCTTAAAAAACCTCGCTCAAGCGTCACATAGCCCCAACATAACGTTAATAAATATGAGTAGAAATCATTTATTTCTACTCATATTTATTAACCCTAAATATAAACTTGCAGTCAGTTATTCTTGTTTAGTATTTTATATAGTCTAGGCCTATATAAAGTTTACTTTTGAAAATAAAAGTGGTACTTATTTTTTGAAAATTAACTCCTCAAGGTATACTCTTGATTTTCGGGAACATTCAAAGTAAACTTAAAAACAAGCCTTCAATTTTAATATATTAGAACTGTTTTAAAAAGACCAAACTGAAGATCATTGTTGTCCACTCTTTACATAGTTCATATTTACCATTAAAACACTGTTATACACAGTAAAACGAGTAGATAGAAATTTAATGTAGTTTAAAGTTGTACCTTGATATATTCCGGAATAAACCGGAAAATCGCCTTTAGATACAACACTAATGTTTGAAATTTTTCGTCAAATAAACCGCGTCTAAGACAACATTCTGTTTATATTTATTAAAATAGATAATAACAATTGACATTAAATCGTTGATCGCGTTTAATGATGTCGCTGAACAACCTTCGACAACACCATAACCCAGTACACCGCTCTGAGCGACAACGTATACACGCGTTTTTTATATTAACGACCTTGGCGCTCGTAAAACGTAAATATTTTTTATAATTTTGTTTTAAGTGGCCAGTGCTGAAACGTGAAAAGACTTACTGTTATATTGTGAGTTGAAATTTTTTATTTTACTTTATTTATTTTATAAAGCGAAAAGATATTATCGTTAATCAAAAAGATAAGGGACAGAGCATAACTACGTAAATATTAGGGATTTGGTAATGCAGATTACCTTGAGTCACGTGGTATATCTCTATTAGTTAAGATGACCCTAATTTTTTTTTAATTTAACTTACGACAGATTACATCTCTTACCTGTTCGGACGATAAATGCCCCAGATACGAGAAGAACAGACGAAAGAAACTCACCGGACTATTTTTTGAAATTTGATTACATATTAATTATTACATGTATAAAAAAACCTTCAAACAGATATGCCATCTTCTAAGAAATAATTTACGGTGTTGTTACAATTAGCTCACCAACATTCTTTATAAAAGTATTGTATTATATTATAAAAACGTTATAAATTATCTAAGTGTACATTTTTTTTGCTTCTGATAATGTTTTTATGGACAAATAATAATTTTTCATACACGAATTGAGAATCAACAGTTAACCAGCCCTTTCCACGCCCGTGTCAAAAGTAGCAAAGCCCGTGAAATATCTCTCTCCACATCCGCCTCTGGCTACATCAGTCTGGGCTAAGCCTCTCTATCCAAGAGGCAAGCCTTCTTTCCCTAAAACCACATCTTCGGTTGCTGTTTCAAAGCAGCCAAAAATTTCGAAGCTCGAAATCCGGACTCCACCTACTATCAAGCATCTTAAAGCCCTTGCGCTATACTTCGCAAAAATAGACGTCGACGAGGTATTTATTTTAGATGCAAAGTTCCACACAGCCTCCGATCCATTGGAGCACTTTCTGGTGGCTATGGTGCATTCGGTGGTTTTCTCCGCCCTTAAAGAAGAATTTAAATAAATTCCCTTTCGATATATACGATACTCATCTACTTGTACATACGTACATCTACTATACGATACTCATCTAACATCAGGCCACCTTCAAGTGTGATGCACCGCACATGCATCGTACTCATGACACCGGCGGCCAAATCTGCCTCGCACACGTGCATGCGACCGCCCGGTCAGGGTTTGGCCCGCGTCGCTCCCGACAACTGAGTACTAACCTAACCTAACCTGCACTACACTTCAGGTTCAACTCTCTAAATCTACATGGGTATAGACCCTCATCGTGCAAACGTCTTTGTTGTATCTGGAATACAATCTGCCGGAGTAAAGTTTTTTTGCTCACGAACCTCCTCCTTTACCTCCAACGATTTCGATAAAGTAGCGTAACATAGTGGTAATATAACAATCAAGTTTTGATTACTTTAAAATTTTCTCTGAAGGACACTAACGGCGAAGATTTTTTTGAAAACGTTTTATTTAAAAATCTTACTAGACTGTGTGAGACGATGACACTACATGTTAATTTTTTTTTGTTGATGTTTACATGTGTGTTTGTATGTATGTTGAGATAGAATCAATCACACCCTGTCTCGAACTTGGTAATAAATTAAAATATTTGCGTGATTTTTTTTTAATCTCTACACTAAATAAAAAATAAATATGAATTAAAATATGATAAAAATGAAAACCTACAGGACAGTCTCCGACCAGCGAACTAAAACCAGTATCCAGTATTTGTATAGCAATGAGTAGTCAGTAATTCCTATAAAGAAAGTTTTGCTTTGTTGCTCAAATTTAGCCGAATGATCATCTTTAACTTCAGAATCCATATTGAATCAATTGAGTATAAAAATATATAATGAATCAGATTCTTATTGTAAAACCAAACCGTGAACTTGAGAACAATGACTCAGAAACGACTTTCACTTCAATGGTAAAATAAAGAAAGTTATCCCAGCCGCGAAAAGTTGTCACTTACTTCGCTTGCCTCATAAGCAAACTCATATTTACTCAACGAACCATAAAGGTTATACCCGAGATTTGTCAAAAGATAAGGAGACCACATAGCGCACAGAACAGATTGCTGCTAGTGCCTTAAGTTCACAGTGTAGAGTTTCCATTCCTAAGGTGGGCAGACGACCTTGTTTATAGTCAGATACGTAGGACATAGACAGCATCTATCTGATTCCATTGATAATCAATGAAGCAAGCCTATGTCCAGGAGTAGACGACGACGTAACTTTTGAAAATGTACACACGTACAATGTCATAGAAATAATAACAAAAAGAAGTAATGTTGCCTTTTGTTATATATGTGTTAAATTATTTATGTCGTCTGAGATGTGTTTTTACTTTACACATCAATTAATTTATTGTTTAAAAACATTTCATCCCAGAAGTCACTTCAAATAAAACTGCTAGAAAGAGGAGATAAATTACTAGTTCAGTAATAATAAAAAAAATGTATTATAAATATTTTACAGATAGCCTAGATCTTGAAGTACTGCGCATTATTAAATAATGCATCTACGCGTTAAGATGTCTTATTTAAAAACAAACCAATTAATAATGATTAATTGATTTGATTTTCCGAAACCTAGTTATTGCACATATATTGATATTACAAACATATACTAAGATATTTTACCATTTTAAATACAGGGTGATTAGAATAAGATGTAAAACCAATAAGGGAGTAAATATACAGTTCATCTGCTGACATTGTCAATTGGTTTCAGAAATATTCAATAGCGTAATGATAATATAGTAAAATAAGGGTCAACAATTCGGTTTATGTCATACTAAAATGAATTATTGTGTATATCTGTCTTATGTGTATCTATCTGTCTCTGCACTGCACTGCCAGAAGTTATAGGCATATCGCATTCCAACAGAAAAAATAAATCTATATAATCTTTTTCTGAAGGATCAATAAATGATCAATCGCAGCAATTCGTTTCTCTGTATCACCTTACTCACTCCATTTTAATATCACAAAATAATAATATATTGGCGCGAAAATAAGACGCAATGAACAATCTTCAATGACAGATTCCAAATTCAAAAGTGATATTTTGTTTATTTTTAATTATAATTGTATTTATGACTAGATTATATGTGTATATAATTATATACTTCAGTTTTACACATACAACAAAGAAAATCTGCTAAATTTTGGAGAGGAATAATTAGGATAAACCAGAAGAAATGTTTTATTTTTCAAAGAGTTAAATTATTATTGTTTTGGATTCATATAAATGCATTTATCCTGTATTTACCTATAAAGATTTATGTTTTTAATCAGCTACATCCAGTTTCTTTGTTTGATAAAAATTATCTATTGTTTCGTATCCTTTATAGCTGTAATGTGTAAATCGCAGGCATACACGTGAGTGCTGTTAGTACAATATAATCTTATCTTCTTTCATTTTAATATTTTACTAGGTTATTAACAGAGAAAGCTGCCATTATTTGTTTTTACCATCTACTTTAAAATGCATCGTCAGTGGAATACTGTTTTTGCTGCAAAAAAGAATTTTATAATAAAAAAAAAATAACTGCGCATAAGTGCAGGAAATGATTATACAGGCCCTAAAGGACTGAATATAAACGTTAAGTGAATGTGGACCAACAGGTTTTGCTTGATAACTTGCTCTGATATAATAAACAAGTTTATTTATTGAGATTTAAGTATAAATGAAAAAGTTTATCCTTAAAACTTGACTCTATGTACATCAAACAATCTGTGTTATTTGTAACTTTAGATTTATAAGATCATATATATTTTACTTCATAAATTGTTAAATGTTAAAGTTAATCCTTACGTTAGTCTCTGGCCTAGCCTTGTATGGTGTAATGCTGCTGGTATAAATATAATTTTTATACCACAAAGGCGTTTCTAGAAAACAATATTATTGACTGTGCATTAACGATATATACTATATGTATATGAGACAGTCTGGTCTATGAGCATAAGAATATGAATAAAAAATAAAGAAAAATAGCGATAGAACGCGAGAAATAAAGATAACATTGTTATACCTTTCTCTAAGCTTTATATTAGCAACTCTTTAGAAAAAAAATGTGTATCGTATTACCATACAAACCAATGTATTGTCTAATAAGTTTAAGAGGTCCAATAAAGGAAACATTGTCAAATAAAGTATATTATAGTGTGAAGGGTTTATTCACGATTAGCGGGCGGCGGTGAGTTACCGATCGAACACATTAGGCGAGGAAGGTGATAACCAAGTGTGTTCAAAGAAGTTGTATTCACATACGTAGAAAGAGTATTTACAATTTACACGACCCTAACGCAACGGCACCAACCACATCACTGATGGTGTACGAATTCAAATTGGATTCGAACGTCCAAAAATGATTTTACATAAAAGTACTGTGGCCGTATTTTCACGTAATACGGAGCATGAACGCTACAGATTTTTAAATGAAATGTTCTATTACCATTTTAAGCATATTGTGAATGTAACCGTAAAAAAACTGCCTTTGTTGGAGGCGCATTCTCAGATCATGGGGCGATGAGAATCTTCGTAGCTTTGAGTTGAAGGATGCCATTATAGGTGAGTTGAGGAGCCCAGTTCCTCTATCTTCACTACTAAGTATCCCATAACAGTGACCTATTAACTTACAACTTTATATTAAGGCCACTGAGAACATTTGAAAATGGAAACACGTTACTTTTGTCCATGATGTGAATAAAAATGGTTTAAATGAATATTGGAGTGATTTTTGTCTTATCCCCTGTGCCATAACGTAACTTATCAACATTTAATGCATTAACCGTGGGGAAGTCAGGGTCATCGCGTTGTAGAAAGAGGATCTGGCTACGGTGCTCGCGGCTGTCGACCCGTGCACCATATTTAGGGAGGTTTCGTTGCAACATATTAGCGATCTTCACCGACGAGCCCCATCTCGCTACCTAAATAAATTTGCTGCAAAGGCCCTTTCCAGAAATGAGCAGATTTTCCACTCGGGCAAGTTCTAAATCCAACATCAGATTATAGAGAGATTTTGTTTTTATTTCTCTCGTTCCTACCTCCACTGCTTATAGAGTCACTATGAATTATATATTCCAAGTTATTTCGTTGACTCTTGGCTGCAGTTCTTGTTCAAATAAGTTGTGTGGGCTTAAAGTATATTTGTTTCACAGGTACAATAAATTCTACTACGACGTCTTGTTCTTGAAAATTATAATAAATCTGGTCTAGAAGACATCAAGGGTTTTCTCTAAGGAATTTCATATTCTATGTACGTGTAATATGTTTTCATCATTGGAGTCCAATCAGGTGTTGATTTTAGAAGAGAACAAGACTTTTGTTGTATTTTTTAATTTGGAATTAAAAATATTTTACAACACATATAATTATATCATATTTTTAAAACAACGCAAGAATCTAAACTTGACAAATTAATAAATCAAATTATTTATTTTCAACTAAATTTTAATCGAACGGTTGCGAGACTTTTATAGCTTTTTTTTAATTAAGTGCTTGCAGATCTGGATTCCTCGGGTTACAATACTCGTAAAGACTTTTATGGGTTTTTTATAGTCATTAAAATTTTTGTTTAATAATTTACGTAATTACCCCTAATTAAATTAATACAATTAATTAAATGTTATACCGTAATGATACGTAATATCCTAAGCCTCGATCAATTTAGAATTAATGGACAATATTCAGAAGTACAAACAGGGATATGTAACAACTAAATCTATTATGGTTATACTGAAACAGCTGTACCAAGCAAGCAGGGCGATCAAAATTTTGTATTACAACATTTTATTTAGCACGGCAGTGCTCTGAGCTGTTATACACATTTGAATAAATAAGACGATATAAGTCACGAGCTATTACACTTAATCATCATTTGACAAGGAGGACCTGAACTGATAGATATAAGCCTTCCCTATAAGTTCCAATTGAATTGGTTGAAGCGGCCTGCATCTAACATTTTAATGTCCTTAGCCATATTGTTATTTAGCAAAATTACATTATTAATACACATGTTTACACAACAAATGATATGTAAGCGACATCTTGTTTAAATGTTTCAAAACAAATCAGTGGAACGTTTGTGGAACATGTTTAACACAATTGCTTGTTTTGACAGTTTTAAAAATTTGTAAACATAAATATTATTTATAATAATTGAATGACTGTACAATGACCATGATGGAACATTGTGGAATATGAGACACATTTTGTAATTTTATTTTAAATGTACCGTTTTAAAATACGATTGGAGCTTGTCTTATTAAAGCTCGAAATATCGTGAAGAAGTTACTTGTATGGTCTTGTCACTTCGTAAGTAAGTCTCATCGGAAAAAAAGGTCAGCTCGCGTATCACGGATGACACCAACCCACAATCTTTCTAGACAGAAGCGTCACTGGAGTTTCTTCTGCCACATCTCTGTGCTAACATCGACAGCAAAGCGTAGGCCACGCCACGCAAGTCTTGATCATCAAGACACCGACGCCGACGCGGGCTCCAACACCACCATCGAAGGAGAAAAGCAGCAGCAGCAACACAGCAAGCCTCTCGCAGCGCACCGAAGCGCCGGGAGGCGGCGACTAGTATAGAGTAGAAGGAAGGAAATTTTTATTAGCTCGCGGGTCGAAGATTCGCGAGCCCTGAGATCGACGAAGTTGTAAGAGTTCCACAAGGCTAACAACGTGAACAACATCCGGAATACAGAGTCTTTGTGCTAACCCTTTCTGAGGTGATAGTATTGTTAGCCAGGCAGAGCACCCTTCAGTCGAAATGCTAATTTCGTATTGTGTGGCAACCCAAGCTGAGATTAAGGCCCTTGTGCGTAATAACTCCACGGAATGTACGGCTAATCGATCCAACAGTCTTTCCGCCGCGGTTCAATGAAACTAAAGAATAAAGTGGCCTGAAACGAGAAACTAATGAGTTTACTACATTTAAAGAGGTTATCCTATAAACGCCCTTAATGCCCAATCCACGTGAACAAGCAAAATCTGCAAATGCCACTTGGGCAGCAGTGTAAGGCAAATAATAACATTTCCGGTTAATAAATGTGTTTATCTCTTAACAATTTATATCTTAGATATTTCAACTTGTTTTGTTTTATTTCTGATTAGCTGTGATAAGCGGTGTAGTCTAGCGGTCATAATTATTTATGTGTGACTGTTCATTTGTCCTTCAAATAAATAATTGTTCCGCACCGAACAGAGAGAAGTAGTTTTTCAACCGAGCGCATGGACCATAAACATTACGACAAGCCTATATGTGCGTGTTCACCACAAAATTTAATGAATTTATAATAAAAATTCACAAAGTTGTGTTTTTCCTTTATGAGGTCCGGTAAGTTGAACGGAGGTATATTAAGGTTTTCGCATAAGGTCACGTGGTTACATCTTTTGGATTCGAATCGGGAACAGTGTCTGAGTAAGTGGCGAAAAGTGTGTACAATCCACATGGGCAATCAACGTAGTCGATTATTTTAAAACGGTGCAGGTACTGCTTGTCGTAAACGTGCCCGCTTAGTAGTTGTGTGAGATGGAAAGAGTGGAAGTTTTCGCAGTTTGTCTATGTCGGAGAGTTTTGGAAGGAGTCCTATGGTGTGGCGAGCCGAGTAAGCTGGTTACTTTAACTAACCGAAACTTAGCCAAGACCAAGAGGCGTTCCAAAGACGTCCACGTCACTCTCATTACAGAGTTCCCATAAAACAATCCCTACACTGCAAATGTTGCAGGCATTCACAACACTGGTAGAGCTATTCACACGACATTAACAACCACTGCACCTTCGACACACAGCACACGTCACTGCGTTATTCACAATAGAACCATATATTACTTACTACATCACAAAATCCGTATTGGAGGGCGGCCTCTAGGCCCTTAATCGCGAACAGCGTGGGCGATCCGTGGGAGGGTCCGGATCCTTGAACAGCCAGATCCAGAACAGGTCTACACTGCTGTCCCACGAGTAGATCTGTTTCCTACATGCGAAGGTCATCGTGCTAGTGCCTAGTAAAATTGATTTGATTGATTTGAACCCTTTTATTCCGTGCACTCGGTACCGATGTAGCTGTAAAAGCCCCCGGTCAAACAGCAACAACTTCAACAGAAACGATGTGTTTTAACTCTTAATATACTATATGGGACTATCCCAAAAAATCACAGAAAATGCAGTTACATAGCATGAATGGTGTCGCTTCACTCAGCAACTATGACAGGCGGTGACGTGTCAATAGAGTCGGTAAATAATTCGTTATCAACTTTGCATGACAGGCGTAGTTGATTAGTAGTTATTTGATAAACAATAGATTCATCACATTTATCAGAAGTCTTAACTAATACAATCAATTGACTGCTAATTTTATAATGTCAAAGAACTTTTACTAAAAATATAGCGATGTACACAAGTTTAGCACTAATAAAGATAAGCTAAGATAGGCTCCATAAAATTAGTTAGTCTTGTTGGCAACTGTGTATTACAATACGCAACTGCAAGGCATAAGCCTCTTCCAAAGGTATCTATGAGGAATATACCATAATTGCAATGCTTAACATGTTGGTTTGCGATCGCAGTGTGGTATTCTGGCACGCTGAGGTCGCTGCTGTCCATCCTCTGGAAACTTACTCGTGAACAGTGCCGATCCTTTATCAATAATGTACTAAGTGTGTGTTATATAAGACAGTATCCCGGTAATGTAACGCGACCTACAATCGCAAGTCTCAGTCTTCTGTAGTTTTTTTTATGGCCCCCGCTATTGGGAGCTTCTCGTACCCCCTATCTAGTTTGGGACAGGAACTTTATTTACACATAATTTTTTCAGAGTTTTATCTTTATTCGACAGTCACTTTCATACTTCTCAATTTCTTTTATTCTTTCCTTTTATCCTTCTATTCCTTCACAATATCTTGCAATTTTTGTTCTTTCATTCCTTCTTGCTTTCATCGCCTTTCTTTCCTCATCTTTTTACTCTTAGGTGGCTAGGTACAATTTTATTTTCCAATCTTTATCTTTATTTTTTGATATCACAGATTTGTTTGGATTTGAACTTCTTAATACATTGCTAGACTTATCTTATATTCTATTATTATTTGATAAGTTCGTTTACATGTGCATTTATTTCATTTTTGGTTTCAGTTTTTCTATTTGGTTTTGTTTCTTTTAATAGCATTATCTATAGTATATTACTATACACTTCTATGTAATGTCTCTAAATTACCTTGTAATAAATTGAAGAAGTTCGTTAAACCAAAACCTATAAAACAGTCCAAATAAAAGTGTAAAGGGTTTTTTAAATAATAATAAATGTGAATAAAATGCTTTTCAGCCGTTTTAAGGATATTGTGACAGTGTCGACAACAAAACCTGACTAATATAATAACAACGTAATGTTTAAAACAAAGAAATAAATATGAATAAAGCTATCTCATTACATTGTTTAAAAAAACGTGAAAGTAATAACTGGTAACATTGATTACAGATAGCAGCTTGTTTTTAGATGGACATCTAGATATTGCGTCAAAGAAATCCATGTTAGTGATAAGATCATCCATTGCGTATTTATTAATTATCAATTTTAATTTTTTATTAATGCAAATTAACTTGCTTATTTACGTTAACAAAATGCTTATATCTAATTATTATTTATACAACTTATTATATTACTTATTTATATTTCAATTGTCAGTAGTAAATAAGATGATGAAAAGTAACATGCGAAAAATGTTTCTCCGAAAATTCGTCTCGTTACATTTGTCGGCGTCTTTAATCTATCAATTTAAAATTAGTTATAATCAAGCCATAGTAGTCCGTCGACTGTTTCAATTTTGTTCCATGTCTCTACATTAGTTACTGTTTTTATATCTTCCTTGTGTAGTATCCCTCACAATTGATCGTGTCTTTTTTCCGAGTGTTTGTAGCACACTGTGTTACGCCATCCGAGCCGGTCTTTATCAGAAAACGTAATGCAACAGTCTAAACTATCAATCTATTATACTAAAATATATACGTGTATAATCCCATTTTAATTGGTCACACCATAATTTGAGAACGAACTTATCAGTTTCATTATTTATTTATACGTTTTACAAGGTTCTTATGGATAATAAATTATAAAATTGTGCAGAGGTTTGAAAAATTATTGAAAATATAATGACTTTTAAATTTTTGCTTTTGATAGTTCACGCACTGCAAATTTACATTGTTGTTTAACAGCTGCTTCAATTCGTATCTATTTTTCGATCATTAATTCTTTTTTTCTTTTGCAATGTGACAGGCCAATAATTTCTAATCGTACAGAATCTGTCAAGACCGCTATTGTCAAATAATTGTAAAAAAAGCTACCGAATTTTTGTAGATGATATATACAGATATTGCAGATAGCATGATTATGTAAATCCAATAGTTTATCAAATTTAAATCTAATTCAGAGTAATTCACCGCTTGTCCAAGGTCCACTTGGATTACGATATGGCCCGATAAACAGGACGATCATAAACTAATAAGAGATAACTGAAATAATCCATTTTCGAAGTACGCGATAAATAATTCATGTAATTACCTTTCCTGACAGTTTCCTAATTGTTGTTATAACATAAATGTATTGTATTAATATTGTGCGTTCAATTATACAGATAATATTTAATTAGAACAGAATAAACGTTATGTTTTACAATCGATAGCTGTCAATCAGCTACATTATTATTATATTACCTATTGTTTATACCAGTTATAGACAAACGCTCGCATTAAACATAGAAGAATATTTATATGACTTAGATTAGTAGTAGTATTTTATATTATAAAGAGCTCCTTTATAGGTTTATACTACGAGTAAAATGCAGAAACAAGCCACATTGAAACATCTTGTAACATAAAAATATATAAATTATTATATATTGTATTAAAAAACGTATAATACGATTGAGGGACTTTCATAGATGGAAATAGGCCTTAGATTTCAAATAGAACCGATTGACAGCATTGTCAATGCCGCCTTTCCACCGTGAACGACCCTACTGCACTTGCCGATCCGTAGTCAAACTTCAAAATCATTAGGCCCCACTGGCCATCTGTTCTTAGCGCTATGTAGCCTAAAATAATATAAACAAATAAAATTAATTAATTTATTTTTCAAAAATTATTCTTAAAACGTGATTAATCAAATAAAAGCAAAAATTTGCAAGATAAATAAATAAATATAAAAAAAAGTCTATAAGATCTTCTTTCGTTCAAAGTTCGTTCGAGTTTAGTCGCATTTTATATGAAAATTAGTGTCATATTTTTCATAGTTTCTTTATATAGAATATATATTTTAAAGCCGTCTTGTAGATTGTTGTAGAAATTTTGGGATATCTGACAAAAAAGCGACAAGTAATCTCAACAATCCTCACTTGATTTTAACCTGACATTGCCTAAAGAATTCTAAAGAGACTGAAATAGGTGGAAATCTAAAAGTGCAAGGACAGAGCTATATAGAGGATGCATTGTCACCTCCCTGCCTGACTCTGTGTTTTAGCATCAACATGATTAAAGATCACACTACCTGTGTTCAATTGCAGCCGTTTTCTTGTAACTTTTGGCTTTCACCTCAAGTTGTTGGAAGTGGGAATTACAGGAATCCCCCCGTACACATGACATCATTTTATTTCAAGTTATCTCGGGTTTTGCCAGTGTATGAAGCCATACACATCCTCGACCACAACTTTTTTCGCGACTTCCTGTTGTGACATGATCTAATTTTCATCACATGTTACCTATCTTTTTAGAAACGGTTCGGATTTCTCACCTCTCGATAAAGAATCACAAATAAGTACACTGTTAATTAGGTTTCCTTCAGTGAGTTCGTGTCGTTCCCCGTTTTATTAAAACGAGTGAAAATTTGTGGCCAGTTATGAATTTTTTAGTTACGTCACAACTACTGGTATATCGATCTTTATTCACTTTAAAAAAAAAAAAACTGGCGTCCATTTTATCTGTAACCGTAGCTTAATGAAGCCAAACAGTTTCTTAAGAGATTGTGCGAGATTCTGACGACATTACGTCTGAATAATCGGCATCATGTCACTAACCATAAGATGGAAAAAAGTCTTCCAACAAAATGGCACCTATATACTACAATATATTGTAAAAAGACTGCCAAGATGTATTTCGAATTTTGATTTAAAATACAAGGGAACTTTTTCCCAATTTATTAAATGCCGGCGAATTGAGGGACTTGGATTTATAGAACCACAGTCCTCATATATGCTCCAAGACCCTAGAAGAAAGAAAGAACTTGATAGAAATTTAATCTAAGAAGATTTCATGTTGTATACTTTGTGCAGTGAAAATGTACAAATCGTAATCATGTAAACGTATGTGTATTCTCTATTAATGGTCCCAAATAAATAATTAAACCAAACTCAACACACAGATAATTATCTTAAGTTGATAACCGTAACCGTCGCGTAAACGAACGTTACTCTTATCGATTTAAATATAAAATCTTATCGTTACAATCTTCGGTTCAGTTTAACTCGCAATTTCAGTGCGCCCGCGCGTCCGTGTTTTCCCGTGCTATTTACGTTCGTTACATCTTCGTACGTGTGTGCAGTTTCGAAATTTATAATATTTTTTTTTTTTTGCTACAGAAACATCTTTAATCGCTTTAGTCATGGTAAGTAATAAAAAAAGTATTTCTCCTTTTTTCTTTAGGCTATATATTTTGTTCTGTGTTTTAATAACTATTTCATGAGAAACACAAAATTATTTTTTGTAAATTATATTTGAATTTGTAACGCATTTAATGCAGTTCCATAACGAAAAAAATTGTAAGTTTGCAAGTCCCTTATTAAAAATTTTTGTCGTTAAATTTAAATATTATTTAACTTAGTTATCTATAATATATACGAGGTGCAATTCAAACCTATTAATAATAAATTTATTATCTACAATATACTCCTATATATAAAAAATATGCTTATTTTTATGCGAGATATTTCTTCTCTAAATATTTAGGTCAGTTGGGTTTATACTTTATCCTAAAGGCTTTAATTTATAAAGATTATTTTGATTTATGTTTGCTAAAATATTTGTGACCACTCTATACGATATAACTTACCAGGCGCTGTGTAGTGTTACGACTAATTTAAAAAGTACAGTAATTTTTTATTGCGTGTTATTGTAAATTGTGTTACACATATATCCGTTTGTTGATAAAGTTTGTTGACTTCTCGTTAAGGTAAGGATTATGTACAGAATTACGTACAATAAAAATCTTAATCAAGACGCTTATCGCGGCTTCTAAACGGACACATTCCAATTTACATAAGCAGTTCGTTTCCTCAAATTTAACCAAACTTTTCTCAGCGCATTGCGTTCTTGACATGGAGTTTTTTTGTGACTGATGATCAGAATGTTTTTAATTTTTGTTTTGATTATGTCATCGTGGTGTACTTTATCTTCGGGAATATTCTACCGAACGATGTTTTCGGTATATGGCTTTGATATTGAGTTGTCTCCCTAAAACAAAAACCAGCCCTAAGTCTTTATGTTTATTTAAATTAACAAGATAGGGAAGTCATCAGACCTATAGATTGTTTGTGTAGGGAACCTTTTGTGACTGTAACTCAATTGAGAGCATTTAACTTTTCGACCCAAAGACAACCGAAAGAAACTAGCTGTAAATTGTATAAAACGCAAATGTAAAACAAGTATCAAAAACTAAACAGTTTAAAAAAGATGTTTTTAAACTATACATGAATACAAAGAAATGTTACTGTCTTTTCGGCTATTCAATATTTTTACAACAGTTGTTATTCTACGTCTTTGTTGATTCATATAATAGAAGTCTCTTTTTAGTTTCTGTTAGATGTCCGGTGCGGTTGTTAGAGTTCGCCGCTGACAGGACTCACGGACCCTAAATTTCTACCAATTCTTCTGCCTGTTCTTGTGCGCCACTTGGATGTTGTGTGGCGAGTCTATTTGTTTTTTAGTCTCTGCGGGTGGTGTTGGGTGGAGTCCTCGTTCCGTCGTTGTCGCCGTCGTTTTGGCTGCTTCGGTAGCTATCTCTAGCAGTGTTGAAATTTCCTTCTTTCTTAGATGTCTTCTTTCTGGCAGCCCTCTTATATTCGCGTGTCCAGTCCGCGTGATGACTCATGTTGGTGGTATCCCTGCTCTTGGGAGGTGGCGCTAGGTCCCTTCCGAAATCGGCGCGAAAATAAACAATTTCAAAACTTTGATATATAAACTTTTTATGTCATTAATTACATAGATTGTTCAGAGGCTTTGATAATATGATGTAAAAAAAGATTATTTTACTTTGAAAATTTCTAATCTATGTAAATAAAAATGATTAGCCAATGTGTTGCTAAACACAAAAATAATACATCTTTACTTAGCCATCAAATATTTCAAGGCTATCAGTAATAAGGCTTTAGGGTGTAATCAAACTCAAAATATAGCAGAACGACAAGACAGAAGACGCGACAAGAAGAAGCGACAGTATGGCATCCCTTATGGGAGACGATGGGAACAGCAATATTTTCTACGGTTTTGCAAAAAAGTAGTGGAAGATGAAACAAAACGCAACAAAATATTGGTCGGATAAAAAATAATATAGCCGAAAATAACTGTGATAAGTGTATTAAGGAAAGATATTAAGTAATAAGCTTAGATTGTAAATAAAAGTCTTTTTTTAAAAAACTAATTAATAATATAAATGTAAAATCGCGAATAGTGTGGTGTAGGATGAAAGGTAAAGCATAAATTCAAGGTGAAAATATGACGCGCGCGACTGAAAAATAATGTGAAGAAAGTGGAAAAAACTAAAAAAAATATGGAAGACGATAGACAGAGGAGATATTAATACATTTTAATTTTTTTTAAAAATGTAGAAAGTATCAATCCAAAAAAATAAGAAACGAGAAGCTCCCAAAAGCGGAAGTAATAGAATAGTGAAAAAAATGGAAAAATTCGCTTTACTTCCGGGTACAGCTGCCAGTCTCCACTTCCGTGTATTTTGAGAGCGATCTTAGAGTACTCCTCGCTACCATCACAAATATCATCAATCAATCACCACACTACACTCAAAAGTGTGCAGTCTGTTACCTTAGTGCAACTGGAGTACGATCGGGCCAGCATATTTTGAATGTACTGAAGAGTCCCCGAACTCAATTCCGATAAAGCAGCAAAGGCCCCCAGGCTTGCAGCAACTACATCAACAAAAACAATACACAATACAATGTAATATGTGTAAATAATGTTTTTAATATTATTAAATGGAATTAAATAAATATAATTGACGAATATGTTATCAATATTATTATAACTGTCATTATTGTAATAAATTAAAACTTATCGAAAAAATATTTCTTTATCTTGCACACGTCGATACGCGTTATCTACTAACGTTACTGAATTTTTATTACTCATTTAGCTTACAGTGGGCAATATCGAGATATGTTTTATGATATACCATCACTGGGGTAGTAGGCTAATTTTGTTTATGAAAAAATAGTAACCGCTGATCACTTCGTGTTAAAGTACGTCTATTACGAACTGTCTCAGAGGAATGTTTTGTAAGGAAAAAATTATGACATACATAGTCGATATATATATAAGAACGAATCGCTCTACTTCTCTATTAAGGATGTTGTAAAAGTGACAACCAAAAAACCGACTGCGTTTGTTGTGAGTTATCAAATCAGGGCGCGTGTGAAAACTTTAGTAACACCCGCATTACTCTGATATGTGGTTGTTAACGATGGGCCTTATAAGAAGGGTGAAGTTCACCCAGAGAACAACAGAGAGGGCTGCGCTCGGTGAAAATGATACGATTCGGGGATTCGGGAACTAAAGTTATCGACGTAGCTAGGAAAATAACTCTTCTGAAGTAGCAGTGGGAAGGTCGCATCGCCCGTGGATCTGGCGGTCGTTAGAGGAAAAGATTCACATATGGCGACCACGAGCCGGCAAACCCAGCGTAGATAAGCTCTCGATAAGGTAGACCAACGATATGTCAAGGCTGAAGGAAATCGCTGGTTGCAGGCAACGTAAGATCAGTCATCGTGCCGATTTTTGGATGTGGACGTCTGCGGGCTGACATGATGATGAAAATGATGATATATATATATATATATACATATATACATATATATACACATATATATATATACATATATATATATATATATATATATATGATAATCTCATCTATATACCTAAGAATATTAATGTACATAAGGTACGCACTACAAATAAAGAAAAGTTGGATATACCTTTCTCTAAGTTTAGTAGTAATTGTATTGTTAATAACTTTGTACGGTTTTACAATATGATCCAATGTCATATTTCTGAATTATCATGTAATAAATTTAAGGAGTTTATCAAAAAATTTTTGAATATTTAAAGACATTATATTTCAAGTCAAGAATTTTTCAAGGGATAAAAAGCTACGGAACTAATTGTTCATGTAGTGTATTAAATATATTATCTTCTATGACATCTATGACAAGACTTACGGATTTTTTTTTTCAAATTTTTGTTATTGCATTCTTCACATAATCTCGCATTCTCTTTTCTTCCTTACTTTACAAAATCTTTCACTCTATATTTTTTTTAATTTCAGTTCTTACATTGCCTTCTATCCATCGCCACATTTCTTAAATTATTACATTCTTATTGTTTTCTTTATTTATTATTTACTTTTTTATATTTTGGTGTTACATCAGTTTGTCTCAATTGTTAAAATTTGATTTCGTATAACCATATCACAGCAATTTATCACTATTACACGACCTTAGGTTTTGTTCATAGTTATAACTTTCTTTGTGACCTCTTTGCAGTATTGTAAGAATCTGTCGCGGTATCCCGCATCCCCCTATCAGGGAGGCGATGCTACCACTCTCTACCTTCCTTCCAAGCTCGATCTCTATCTCTGTTCGGATATCACTGTGTAATGGACTACTGGCAATTACGTGTATTCCGGCCTGGTCCACCGCTGTGTCACAGGTTCACGAGCGACTCTCGTTTAAATCAGGTACTGAGCGATTTCCTCGTGCCCCGTGAACATTAGTGCCAGAATTGTGTCCATCTCCATTTTACGGAGCGCGCTCTAGGCCGTCTCGAAGTCAGGAAAAAAACTTTCCACGTATCACCTGTTCCATTTGTCGTTTCTTCCGTATGAGTTGACACTTGACGAACAAAACTTGGCACTTCTCATATTCTGAAAACGCAATTATTGAGGAGTTCTATGTGATCCTAGTTTTAATTTTGATAAATGAGACTTTTGCCTCGGAGAAATTATCAGTGTGATCACCCCGTATAAAATGCATACATTGAAATATGAAATATTAAAATATCTTCAGAACATAGTCATCTGGGACATATAAAAAACAATATTTAATTTTAATAGCAACTCAAATTTTGCAATCGCTTTTTATTACTATATTATTATTACATTATTTAATATATTAGAAACCATTGATTTTGGGATAGGGTGTACAATATATTAATTGACACCAAATGAAATACACATTAACCCTTTTAAAGATGCATCTATAACTAACAGTTCAGAAAGTAATATATTAGCTTCTATTTGCTGCTATGCTACGTGGTTAAATACTAGATCTAATAGCAAACAAACACGCGCGGCAGAATTAGTCACAAGCGTACGCTAACAGTGTTAAGACAATCGGCATGAAGTCACTGTTCACGTATATTGCGGTATTTTATCATCACAACTATTTACTCTATTTATTTGCCGCGCAAACTTGTTGAGAGTATTCACAGCGTGTGCAAGGATTGATTTGATTGTTGTCAACCTAATTACAATGAACCTTTTTTTTTTAAAAACACGGCCTTTTTAAAAAATATATATTCAAAATAAGAATCAAAATTTAATAATTGTGGAAAATTGTTACAATTCGAATTGATACAATGCAATTCGAAATTTAAATTGTGTGTGAATTATGTAAAATTGCTCGCAGATAACTAATATTTATTTTGAATTGGACGGTTTCAATTTGAAAGAAATATGAGATTAAGCGATAAAAAGTCATTATAAAAATTAACTAAGTAATCTTTCGATAAAAAGAAACGTCAATTTCAAATGAATATTTATCGTAATTTTTTCATAGTAATTTTTAACCCTTACGCATCCGAGATTTGAACGCTTACGGTGGGCCATATAAGAAGAAAAGAGCAATGATGGGGAGAGCTATGCTCGGACTTTCGCTGTTACCGACGTAACTAGAAAAATTGCTCGTCTGGCTCGGCAGTGGGCAAGATATTAACATTTTTTTTAGATTGTATTTCATAAATACTCTCAATTTAATTATATTTTTTACCGGTTTCAATATCGGTATCCCGATATTTCAAATTTCAAATATCAAATACCGGTATTCAGATTTTAGTTCGGTTTTGTAAGCCCTACGCGTGAGAAGGTACCCCACTAGGTGAACCGACATCATAATGAAGTTCGCGGGGAAATCCGCTGAACGCAGGCTGCGCAAGATCAGTCATCGCAGTGATCTTTGAGGTCTATTAAGGCGTATGCCTTGCAGTGGGCGTTGACCAGTTGAAAACGACATTTTCTCAAAGCGGTCAACACAGTTTTAATATAAACGAGAATTTTTATTTATGTGATCATAACAAAACACTCTCACTTGTTTCGTGTTTAATAAGATACAAATGCAAATGTTAAACAATAAATTAGCCAAAAAGACAATATCACAGATTTAAGTCTTCGTGATAAAGGACTGAGTATTGCGATGGTAGGTCGCGGATTCGAATCTCGGGATACGATGTTATATAATTCACACTTTGTGCATTAAGTATATAGGATTCCCACTGTTCACAACCAATTTCCATAGCAACGTTCTCTGAGTACAATAATACCACACTGCGATCGTCGCCTGCCAAGCATGGCGGTTACGGTATATAATCCCATAGGAAGGAGACGCATTTTGTGGGCGTATAGGCTCGAAAGGAGAAGAAGACAGAGATTCTGAAAAAACTCTTATCAACTACTCTCTATACTTGGTTCCTGTGGATCCCTACCAGCTACTTTTCTGCCATAACACCAAAAAGTCGACTTAAAAAAATGTAAAGATTAGATCTAACTATGGAAGCTTTCGATGCGGGTAAATTCCATCTACGAGTTAATTGTAAACTAGAAAGAAATTAGATGATAATCTGTGAGGATAACAAAAAAGTAAAGTAGACCGGTAAATTAGCTCGTGATCTGTGATAATACCAAAAACGTAAAGTTGGCAGGTCAAAAAGTATACCCATTCAAGTTTACTTTCTTAAATATTATCTGCCTTCATTAATAAGTGAAATCAAGCTAAAATTTTAATTCTTCACTATCAAGGAAGCCGATAAATTTACCTGGAACCCCGCTTACGAATTGTGAATTGTCATTTTTGTCACGCAAACCTAGCAGTAGACCCCTGGACTTGTTTAAAAACTAAGACTCCGGTATATGTCAAAAATAGACCATATTCTAAGTAATATATCGATGTAATTAATATGTTATAAAAACATTTTTTTTTGTTCCAGATAGAATGATTTATTACTTCAGCCGGTCAAAGCGGTTTCTCATACTGGCTCGATAATTTTTGATCTATGACAAGATCAAATTTATTCCAATGGATAAAGAAACAATAAATGATATGGAAGCCAACGGTCTGCGTGCACGGAGTAATGGGGTAAGATATTAAATCAACTATGACAGGTTCAGCCAGATCTTCTGAATGCTGGATTCGACATCGTTATGAGCTGTAAGACCTCCATAGCTGGACGTACACCTCCCCATAGATTTCGAACCCAAAACAACGCAACCTCGAAAATCTAAGACGCACAGTGAAAATTAGTACTAATTAAGCAGCGACGAAACCTCGAATAAAAACGCAAAACGAAACGACGCAAAGCGAGGTATTGGTGTATGTACTTGTATGTATACCCTAAGCTTTCTCCTTCATGTCTCTCATCTCCATCTAAAGGTTGTCAGGTAGAGATCGCCTCGAGCAATAAGACCGCTTCGAGTAATATATGAATAGTTACTTTTTTCCCTCTATTTATTATCTATGGTGTACAAAAATGTAAATAAATAAATGAAAAGAACTCTTATATTAACATTTCTTTCTGTTCTTCACAATCTCTATCTTTCATCACATTCAAATCTTTTCCCGTGCATTACTTACCTTTCCTCATCTTCGTTCCTAGACCGCAGTTTGCTACATAATAACAGTATTGAATAAATTTTAGTTTTTATTTATATTGTACTATTTGTTGTAATTTTTATTTCTCCTTTTCTTTAATACAAATATTGCCATTTTATTATTTTCTTGTTTACAAAACTTATATTACTTTATTGATGACTAGCTTGGGATCTTGGTCGACTCTTTTTAATTTATATTCGTGTCTTATTCTATCCTATAGCATACTGTTGTACTTTTTGAAAAAAAATTGGAAAACAGAGTGACATTGGTGGTCGCCCATGATGGAGATGATTCTGCCTTCTTTGATTTTTCCCATCTCGACCTTCCGTGGTTTCTGGCTTCTGATTCCGATCAGAGTGAACATCTTCACCTTATGAATGGACGTTTTAGGCTGTTAATAATCGTTATGTCAACTTTGTACAATAAACACGTAAGACGAAGACAATGATGCCATGTTTAATTATAATAAAACCCAATTGTAATTCAACATGATAAAACTTTATCAGTTCGTGACATATATATTTTCTTAAGTGGATTTCGCTTTCTGTTGAGTGTGGTTTCACGTCCAAAAGATGTAGCGGAGGCAAATACAAAACTAAACTACTATATTTTTATTTTCTCAGTTTTCCTTACATGTGGCAACTGTACATAATGCACTCCGTCGCTACCTTTTTTACTTTAACGTTCCACAGTTTGGCAGCTAGATACTGTGAATATTTCTCAAGAAAGTAGAATTCTTGTCTATTTAGTGGCATATTTTTTAACTCTAAAATATAAAAAGGTGCAGTTACTACTATAGTATTAAATTCTGTTTATATTTTATAGTATTGCATAGGCTGTCAATCCCAATTCGATACCTAATTTTTCAATCGATAAATTCATATCGAAAATTTAATGGTCATAAAGATGTCTCTGTCTCGTTTAAGATAATATTGTAAAAGTAAATATATCTCTATGCTTGTGTCAAATTAAACATAAAGGTATTTAGCGAAGATGTGACATCCTTTTATAAACCTAGTTCGCCTTGGTAGGGCCAAATGTTTTCAACCCTTAGTTATTTTAAGAATGATCTCACACGAGTTATGACAAAATACATACTGTTTACTTAAATGAACAAAGACCTGTCTAACATCATACAATGAACATCATAATACAATGAACAGTGCTAGACGAGTTATTTTACTCAATAAATTATAATGTTATCATTCTATTTCTGTAATTGTAATAAACACAAACACGGTTAGTTCACGATAGCTTAACGGGATGTACTTTACTTTAAAAATGTCAAATGTTTTCTTGCTACAGCTGTGGTATCACCAAAACGTATTTCTAATATACAAAATTTTATATAAATTTATCGATGAATAAATTTGACGAATTTGATTTGAAATTAATTTCAAAAAATAAGACGTGGCGGAAGTAGGATTCCAACTAGTTTTTCCAACGTACGACGAACGACGTACCTTAAATAGCATAATAATTAAATTCATTTAAATGTACTACACAAACAAAAGCATTAAACGTGTGTTAACCACATACTCATCTATTATTTATTTATTAGTTAGAATTTTCGTTTGTTTTAAGTAAAGAGAGTTAAACAGAACTTGTTCAGTGTCATCATAAATTTACTTTAGAGGCCAATTTTGAACTTACACATGCCTGTATTAAGTGTAAGTCAAGTTTCAGAAATCCGAGAATTTTTTTTTAAAGCGATACAAGAATGTTAATGTCTTATTCTATTGTCCAACTTATCTAAGAGTCGATTTAGGGGCTCTATGAGTTTATATGACAAGTATGTATATATTTTTTCACTATTTATTTATTTTATATTAGGTTACCAAAAAAGCTGTAACATTGTCGATAGGCAAAAGCTAACCTGTAAAAGGAATAATTGAAAGAAAAAATATTATACTTACGCTTTTTTCATTATGTCAGTCATTAAACGGCAACTGAAAAGGATATGCCTCCCCAAAGTTTGCCACGATGATCGGTCGCATCGGTTCACTTAGTGGCAACGCCTCCTATGCCGCGTCCACCGGTTCGTGGTCGCCCTTCTAGAATCTTTCGGTCCAATCGACCGTCGCTTGCAAGAACGATGTGATGTATTTGTTACGCTTTACTAGTAATTTATGCTCAGTGTTTTCGTGTTTTCGAAGTATAGCACTCAAAATGAAAACAGATGTCGAACCGTCAGCACACTGTCTGCATCTCTGTCTCCTTCTAAAGTTTTCTACTCTTCAAGGATTACCCGAAAAGAAATTTTAAAAAGTACATTGGGCACGTTCTTTTGCCACTATCCTTTGAGAGTAGAAAACTTTAGGAGCAAACAAAAGACTGTTTAGACCATGGATGCACAGACCGCAGCCCGCCGGTCGAATACTGGTAGCCCGCCGACAGCAAAAATAATGCTCTCGTACATTCGAAAAATGTTGAATTCTATTCCAGAATAAAACCAAAAAAAATTAATTACCTATACTTCTGGCGGCCGGCCCGCCATCAGTTCAGGATTTGCCCGAGTGGCCCCTAGTCTTAAAAAGTCTGTGCAACCATGGTTTAGACTGTTGTGTTAAGTCAATTGCATGACTTTTTCACACGCTATTGGCTTGTGTACATAACCAGCGGGAAAAATATAAAATAATATACAATTAATATACCTAGTAATACATGAGAGTATGCTATACATTTTTATAAGTACCAAATTGCGAAACGGCTTTTAGAAATGTGTTATCGGTTGCCGAACAGGTACTTGACATATATTTTTGTAAATCAATATAACGATTTTTTTCCACAAATAAGACATACTCGTAATTTCAAAATTAATTTAAAATGAAAAAAAAAATACAAGCCACTTATTTAGTGAAAACAAAATAAGGAAATGTTTACATCGGGGCAAAAAATTAATTTGTTTTTATCGTTTGCATTCAGACATGTTTCTTTTACTAATATGTCGATTATTCTTGCTTACTCTGTGACTAGTGATATTTTTGGTATAAAAAAATATATTGTGTTGCTAAAAATTAATTTCATCGATCATAATATGGACCCTGTGTTATTTTTAATATGCGAAATATATAATACGAAATCCAGACACAGTGAAATATATAATAACGAATTTTCTAATTCCTTTTAAAAATTAGCCATTTATAAACGAAAATTTCTTCATAATTGTTGATTCCTACAACAGTAGTATGATATATACAATTTACTTGCTTACAAAAAAGCACTTCTGAAAGAGGGAACATAATAAACTGATGAAATTTCTTAATCATACACTTATTATTTAGTTATTTACTAAATATTTCACTTCCATTATTTTTCTTCTAGACAGATATTTCTACCTATCACAAATATCTTCAACCATACTATGTACTATGTATCAATCATTCAAATAAATATTTATATTGGAGATGCGATGCTTCTACAAAATGAACAAACAAAATAGTTAAAATTCCATTTATCTTCAACAACGTGCATAAAGATTTAGCCACACTTAAGTCGTGATCTTTAAAGTTTTTTAAACAAATTCTTAATTGGTACTTAAACTTAATGGTTAAAGGAATGCAATCATATACGTGATACATTACCGCCATCTTGTTTTTTAAAATGGAAATCACATATAATTTTAACCTGCATACAATGTAGTAAACTTTCAACAGCAATTGGTTGTACTCCATGCTAGCAGACTACCATCACAATAGTAAATTGTCTTTGTAACATTCTGTATCAGAGAAATCTTATCAATCGATGTATTGTATATTTCTCATTAAAAACGATACAATGTTATTACGTGTAAACGCGAATACGACTGTATAAAATTGATGTTTTATTTGCTCATATTATATTCTTAACATTTTATCATCATCATTTTATCGGTAGAACATCCACTGCGGCTTCACTGAATGGTTTTTAATATGACCGGTTTGAAGCGGCCTGGAACTAGCGTTTTTCGATAGACTTTAACAAGGTTATATGTCCATTTCGTCAGTGGACGACTTATGCTGCGCTTGCCTAAAATTTAGGTACATTCACTTTATATCCAGTATTCGGAAGATCCAAAGGAGAGTATTAGCTGGAGATTGAGAGCAAAATAGAGTGTGAAACTACGAAACTACTACTTGTCGATGAGTGTTGTCCACTATTTCTAAAATATCGTAGAGCAAATATATAGGAGGTTATTGAAACGACCACAATATCATCGTAATAGAATTGAATTAAAGGTAAACCATAAATTAGACAAATAACATAAAAACATGAAAAGTAATTCGATGTAATGAGAAAACTGTGATATACTACGATAAAAACTATAATTAAGAAAAGGACCAATATATTGATACTTCCGCACATGCAGTCGTAGTTGTGCAACAAAGTGCACCGCCCGCCAGTCCGCTGATAAATGCGCATGCGACAAACAACGCGAATTACACAACTACCATCATTAGTTGGGCTCACTCTGTGTTTGGTACTAATCGGTGTAACATTACTCCTGAAGATGTCCCGTGGAGGGTTGAAACACGTGTTGAGTGATTTAGCAGGCTGGCGGGCGATGCACTTTATTGCACGACTACGACTACATGTGCGGAATGGACTTCCGCAAAAAACCGCCTGATTCCATTTAAAAAAAAAACTTTAATATTTTGGAAATGTAATAGAAAGATATATGATGATGTTAACAAGTGGAAGGTTTTATGACGGATGAACGTAAATAAAAAGAGTGAAAGATACTGTGGAGTAAGAAAGATGAAAACTATGAATAAAGAAATAAATGAAAAAATAATGTACCCGAAAATATAAAGTCCCTGACTCAACAATATAATGAGGTAAACGAGAGACGTACAAAAACAGGGGCCATGAAAAAAACAAATTAGATACAGTTTTTCAAGAAAATTTCGGTTTTGATTTTACCTTATAAGTAAGAAAACAAGAAAATATTTACAAGTGATAACATAAATAACTGCGGCTTAAAACAATAAAATTGAAATATAATAAGATAATTTTACCTAATCTATATAAATAAACATTATAAACCAATGTGTTGCTAGCCGCAAAATTCAAGAACGGCTTGATAAATTCGATTAATATTTTTTTATATATTTTCTTAAAACACCAGGAATGTTTAGGTAACAACAACACTTTTTTTTTCTTATATAACCTGGTAATAGATAAAAACATTTCCACTCGATACGTTTCTGGAAGCGGCTTCCGGTCCCCCAACCCCGAAATAAAATGATCGCTGGTATACGGTATGAGCAGTGATAGCCCAGCGGCAAGGGTTGAGACAAGCGATCACAGGTTGCGGGTTCAATCGCAGGGTAAAATCTTAAATAACTTACACTTTGTGCATTACTTAGTTGATTACTATTGCTCGGAAACAAGATTTCGGAGGATGCAGCAGCATCCTTGGTGTATCATAATAATAAACTGCGATCCAACCCGTCTGCTCAGCGTGGTGATTATGATATATTACCACTAAATATCTTTGGGGTAGGCATAAGCTTTGAAGTGGGTCTATCGGCTGAAACGACTACGACGAAATACGGTTTACTCTTTTTATATTTACGACAGATCTTTTGACAATACCAATTCTGTGGTAATTGGTTGGTAATTTTAACATCTGTTGTTAAAATTACGATTTGCAACAAATATAATTAATCGTATTTTTTAATCTACTGTAGACTTATTCGATATCGTGTAAACACGCCCTTACCAACCACTTAACTTTCTGTTTATCAACAAAGGCATAGCGAAATTCTGCGCACGCACATTCCAGTCTTACTTTCGCTTCATTTGAAGTTAAATCATCGGGCGGGAACTGTTAGTGTTATATCTATGTATATCACGTTGTACGGCTCACTAAGTTTCACGTATAGCTCTATACTTAACGTATTTCTTTAGTTTGAATGAAGAAAAGCCTGTGTTTTTCTATATTAAATAATGCGACATGTATCAATAAGGTAAATAATATGTCCGTCAATGTCTTATATCCCTACATATGTAGGGATATAAGACTTTTTTTTTTCAATTATGGTATATTCCCCCATAGATGTCTTTGAGGGAAACCTGCGCCTTGTGGTGGGCGTCTATGGGCTGAAACGTCGAGCTAGCCAAAGTGGCCCTAATTAAGCAGTGACATTTTTGGTAATATCAATGAGTATTGTTTCTCCAGACAGCAGATGGAACACTCGTCGAAATGGGCGAAATGCAGAAAAAGGATGCAGACACTAATGGAGAGGTGAGACTAAATATACAACACGCAAGTTAGAAAAATCCACCAATTAGTTTATATTTAATATGTATATTAATATTTAATAGTACATTATATTTATTATATGTACTATACTGTGTGTGTGTTAATATTAATATTAATATTAATATTAATATGACCATGGCTGTATATACAGTTATACTAAGTAACTATTTTTATGTATTGACGCTGTTATAAACTTTGTTTCGCTCCCGTATAAAACAATGCTTTGATAGATTCTATAATCTATACAAATATATAAAATTGGTGTGTCTGTTTGTTATATTAAAACACGCAATGTATATACGATACATATAATAAATATACATTTTTTTCATTTTTATCTGTCAGTCTGTTTGTTTGTTTCGGCTTATCTCTGAAATGGCTGGATCGATCTTGACGAGACTTATACTGGCAGTAAGTGATCTAATTAGCAGAACGAAGTCACGGGCACAACTAGTCTTCTATGAAAACATCCATTTTCATAAAATTCCTCGCAAATAACTTTATCTTCGTTTCTTCGTTTTCTTTTAAACGGATGACACATTCAGATGACACAATTTTTTTAACATTTCTCTTTTTTTTCTTTAATCATTTTTTCTCACTGAAGATCGTGTCCGTCTACAAACGCTTTGACGGAATCGATCACTCGCTCTTTCCATAACGTACTAACTTCTGCTTTCTTCACTCAATAACAAGGGTCTCGATATAGAGTTAACTTGATCAGACTGGCTGGTAGATTACCACGTGCTTTTTTACCGTCTACCTTATCTGCAAGAAGTAGTTTGTCGAAGTTATAACTTTGACTCGTTGGTAGAATGTTTTGAAGAATTGATTTTAAATTGACGATGATGATGTAGGTTTTAAGTAAGAAAAGGACCAATAAATAACTACCTCCGCTATGCAGCATCAGTCGTGCAATAAAGTGCACCGCCCGCCAGCCTGCTGATAAATGCGCATGCGGCAAACAATGCGAATTACACAACTACCACCGTTAAATCACTCAACACGTGTTTCACCCCTCCACGGGGCATCCTCAGGAGTAATGTTACACCAATTAGTGCCAAACACCAAGTCTTTGCTATTACACGACTGCTGCTGCATGGCTGAAGTAGCTATGTATTGGACCTTTTCTTACTTAGGATGGACTTCCGCAAAGTAACGCCTGAATCCATTAGATGTCCATTTTATCTACTGTTAAATATAACATATCTATTAACTTCGGTGGAGATGTATTAAGTATTCTAGAACATTTTTGTATAAAAATAATTGACTAATCTTTCTTCAGACAGGTTATTTAGTCTTAGGAGTTTATTTACTAAGCAAATGTTACAGGTAATCCATGAAAAGTTGGACTATGAACCAACTGGCTGGCTAGAAGTGACATTGTATAAGGTTGGCAACTCAACGGAGGAATTTCTTAAAAAAAACAGCTCGGCTATGAAGACAATTTCAATTTTCGTTCTCAATGGCCTAATCTTCGGCTTTTTCTTCGGATGCCTATATTACTGGCTTAATTATAGTAAGTATTGTATTATATTTAAAATAATAAAACATAATTATTATTAAAATACACGCTTAGATGTTCATATATGTTTCTTTTACTATTTAAATATATTGATTTAAATTATAATTGCTTGACCGTTTGTCACTGTAATATTTTGTAAACTACAATAACTATGGATGTATACTTCTGCTTATCGCTACATATATTTATATATTGTACTTAAAATACGTAGTTTATGGATGATTAAACTATGTAGTAATATTTTTCCTTTATGTGTTACATATTTATTTATTATATTACATTTATATTCTGTATTTTTAACAACTATAGCTTGTTGAACGCTCGCTCCATATTTTCTTATTAACTAAGTCCATCCAATGGTTTTGTCTGGAAGATATTGAGTTTTGCAACCAACAATCAAATCTGATAACGTGTTCTTTCTTTTTATATTTATTAAATGTACAATAAAGAGTAAGTAAATAGACAAGAATAATTAAATATGTTATTTTATTGGAGGCATTCATAACTACACTTTATTCACTAAACTTGTTGAAGTTAAAATAATACGCAATTTACCTTATTAGCTAGTAATAATAAGTTTTCTTGCTCTATGTTTATAGCTTATGTTTATTAGCCTAACACTTAATGTATTATTGGACTTCCATTTTATTTATTCCTATTTCAATTCGTGATTTGTTATGTTTCTTCCGACAATCGTATCAAATACATCGAAAAAGATCTTTTTCTTGAACCAAGACCACAATGTTAAAAGTAATTGAAAATGTTGATAAATTAACAGTTATTGTTGCTTTTATATATTTCAAAAAAGGAGCTTTGTGTAAACGCATTTTTATTTTTTTACAATCATCTATTGTCTTACGGTACATTAACTAAATAGTTAAATAAAAGCGATTAAAATAATTGTATCTAATTGTTAAATGGTTTTATATAATACCAGCAAAAACTTTACATTCACTTGACCCTCTGTCTTCAAAGACAAGTAACCTTCACTTACTGACTTTCTTGACAGGCGACAAACCTCTTGAGCTCTGCCATGGATTCGGCAGCTTAATTGCCTTTCTCAGCATAATATACTTCTTCATCATCTACTTTCTCGTGGTGAAGAGGTACTTCGGTGGATGGTTCGAGAGGACTGTCTGGAGAAGGGTGGAGAATTTGTGTCTGTACCTTTGGAAATTTGGGTAAGGGGTGTTCAGCTTCCATTTTATTTTTACTTTGCATTAGATAATAAAGCAAACTTTGTTAGCATCTTTTTATCAGCAAATACAAATTATTGTATAATAGTGACAGACAGATGACAAATATAAGAAATATAAATTTTAAAATGCTTAGATTTCGTTTTTAAAAGGTTATCAAATACTAAATGGGTCTGAGTGACACGCCTATATTAGGGCAACCGGAAAGTAATGTCGACTTCTTAAGTTAAATTCACACGACTACATTTTTAACAAGTTTTTATTTCTAATCAACAATATATTCCCTTCGTTATCAACAACTTTTTGCTATCCAGTATATAAATTTTCAATGCCATAGCAGTAAAAATCAATCATTTTTCTGTAAAATATGTCGACAGAAACGACATTACTTTCCAGTCCCCCTGATGTAATAAAGTTCCACAATAAATCTTACGAGTTTAAAATTATTTTAAATTAAGAGTTTAACTTCATATAAATTTTATTACAGCACTTATGAGTTTTTGGTTAATCGAAAAGTGTGGTAATTGGTGTGTTGACTCATTTAAGTGTTGGATACTATATTGTACACATCAAGCATTGTTAAATTTAAAAAGAACAACTGATAAGTTTCCGTCCGGTTTAGTAAATCATTATTCCGAGCCGGAGGTAGCTTATAACCTATAATTTTAAAATAATCAACGATTCTAAAAGTGCATAAGAATGCCTACTCGAATACAGATATTTAGATTTTTTATATACTCTTATGTATTATTGTTATTGGTGAACAGCGACATGGTTGGCCTTTATAACCTTTATTGCAGGTCAATGTGTGGGTTGTCAAATGTGTCAACGTGTAATTATGTTATTTTTATATTTAAACTTCGAGCGTTTGCTAGTTTGATTTGATAGGCGCGTTAAATAGTTCAAGTGCTTTATTTGTACATTGTAGTGTAACAGTTGCATCGGTCAGTATTATAAAACATAAGTTTAATTTATTTATTTTACATTTATTCAATAAATTAAGTGATCACTGTGAAATGGGTAACATTATTTTTATTTTTTCTGTTACAATGCGCCTGGTCAATAACTTCTGTCAGCACATGTAATTCGATTTTCGTAAACGCTTTTACTTACAGCATACTTAGTCTGGCCATAAATACTGTTATAGTTAAAAATAAACAAAATACCATTTTTAAATTTGGAATGTTTCATCTTTATATGATGTGTAGCCACACAATGTATACGGTTTGCATTAATTAAATTTTCGATAAATTGAAATCGAAAAGAATATGAAAGGAACACGTCAAATATGAAGCAAAATATGAAAAAAATAAAAAGTAAAATATATATAACAAAGTTCTAATCAACAGTTCTAAACAATTAGGACACTCGATGTCAGCAAATTCTTAAAAGAACCATTTAACCTGCCACTGCACTTCAAAAGTGTGAAATTTTTATAGTATGTTATTTTTTATGAGGATACTTACACGTTAATAAAAACTAGATCTCAAAATTTACAAAAACTTTTTTAAAAAAAACCTTTGTTCTGTGTTCTCCTAATTGTGCCGGTGTGTGTACTTAAGCGGTACGCAAAGGAAGGACACAGAAAAATTTTGTTTACGGATGAGAATTTTTTTATAATTGAGTAATATTTTATCAGTCAAATTGACCGTGTTTATGCTGACAGCTCTTAAGAAGTTTCTCAATTATTCAAAAAAGTAATTTGGGAGTTATTCTACTTCAATGATGGTTTGGTGGGGTGTAAGCTATGATGGAGTGGCTGAACCATATTCTTGAAAAACATGAAAACATCGGCACATGTGTATCAATAAATTATTTAACAACAGCCCTTTAACAAAGCCATTTTTGATAGCCAAGTATGATCCTTTCAATGAGATTTAGCACCGAGTGTAAAGGTTGATCCACCCAATCTTGGTTAAAAACGAACGTTCCGGACTTCATCAGAGCTGAAGACTGGTTTGCATCTAGTCCTGATTGTACTTCACTGAATTGTGATCTTATCCCACTGGATTATGATTTTTGGTCAGTTTTAGAGCGTAAAGCTTGCTCTAAACGCCATAATAATCTGGAGCTAAGATGATGGAAGGAAGGCGATGAAAGCAAGAAGGAATGAAAGAACAAAATGAAAGATATTATGATGGAAATGAGGTAAGAATAAAAGAAATTGAGAAGTATGACAGCGAGTGAAGAATAAAGATGAAAAATCTGAAAAACTTTTTTGTACACAAAGACCCTGATCCCAACTAATTAGGGGTACGAGAGGCCTCCAATAGCGAGGGCCACAAAAATAATAAAAAAAATAATAA
The DNA here is from genome assembly GCF_028537555.1 of Battus philenor. Lineage (NCBI taxonomy): Eukaryota > Metazoa > Arthropoda > Insecta > Lepidoptera > Papilionidae > Battus > Battus philenor. Next base: position 10,695,732 of record NW_027181683.1, read on the forward strand.
TTTGGAGTTCCTAGAACAATCCATAAGCTCGGCAGTAAAAAATTATTATAGACCGATTGCAAGCTGATATTGATAACTAACATCAATGTTTAAAGGACTGTATTGCAGCCAATGAAGACCATTTCAAATAACCTTTATATATTTTAATGATTTTATAATAATATATTGAACGAACACACTGTAACAGTAATAAATGGTACGTAAAATAAAAAAAATGTTTTTCCTTGTAATAATTTTTATGGTTAGACTGAGTTATATCATTACGCTATTTATTATATTTGCGACAATTGATTTTTGAATAGGGTGTACCATACAATAATTGGCAGCAAATATGCTTTATATTCATCCCTATAAAGCCTTTCACGTCTGTAACCAATCACTCTGTATTTTTTTTATTAATTCTAATTTGTATCGCTATTGTTTTATTACAATTTTTTTTTCGCTTTTACTAAGCGCAGATAGTTGGTCGAGGGTTGACGCTATTTGATACGGATCTTTCTTCTCCCAGCTGCGAGGCACGACAGCGTTTTATAATTTTTACAATTTTACTTACACAATTTTCTCTTATGGGTAAATACAGCTAAAATTTATTCACATTAATAATAAAATTTGTGAGTCGATGATTTTCGAAAGGGGTCCTATGGTACAATCACTCTTTATAGTCAAGTTCTAATCAAGTACCGCAACATGACACCTCTTTGTTGTTTGTTAGATTCAAGGCATGGATAAGGTTGTCATTTTTTTAATATTTTGTTTTTCCTTCAGGTGGTTCCGATGGTGTTTCTCGTTGGCAGTGCTCGCTGCGATTGCCGTATTCTTGTATTTCGACACCAGGGACGCTCCTGAAAGACTGATCTCATTGCTTGGTCTCATTGTACTTTTATTTTTAGGTGAGTTATTTTAAGACAGAAGTAGAAAATTCGAGTTGATATACTTTTTAAACTGTTAACATCAATTGAGCTGTGTATGTCAGGGGGACCGGAAAGTAATGTCGTTTTATTAATTTAAACTTACACGACTACCTTTTTAACAAGTTTTACATTAATTATTGTGGTTGACAGGTGCTGTAATTAAAACAAATTCAAATATATTTGTATCGAAATTTCTATATTTATTTTAATAATGATTTCAGGTTTCGCGTTTTCGGCCAGCCCGGGGCGGGTGAAATGGCGCACGGTTAGCATGGGGCTTCTAATTCAATTCATCTTCGGACTGGTCTTCATCAGATGGGAGTCTGGTAGACTTGCATTGCAGTGCTTCTCTGATAAGGTAATATTCTTTAACTGATATGTAATAGATGTAAAAGCCTTACAGGGGTGTATTTATAACTCATTTGCTGTTAATTAATATATGGTACACCCTTTCCAAAAATCAATTTCAGAAATAATGAATAACTTAATGGTAACATAACAACAGAAAAACGTTTTAAAAATTCGGACAGATACATATTTAAATTAATTATTCTTTACTATCTGGACCTATAGACTTTGCACTTTCAAAATTTATTGGCCTGTCGTATTGCAATAGAAAAAATATATTAATGAAACATATTTCAGAGCAATCACTTTATATAGGTTGGATGGAAACAGGTGTAATTCATATGGTTCTGAGTTGTTCTGTTGTCATTCATGTATAATAAAAAAGAATTGAAACACTGAGTTTCCAATATATCAAATATATTTTCGAAAAAAATGCAAAAATGAATGGAACTCATGACAATATCTTTTTTAAAATTTCTATAAAATTATCTATCTTAAATTTGCATTCACATACCTTAATATAATAATAATGATTTAAATACCGGTACATTCTTCTGTTGATATAAATAATATTACGTAGATAAGGTTGGTCAGCTTATCACCAAGCAGTAATCATTAAATCTAATTGCAAGTCACGAAATGCCAAACAATATTAACGATAAGTATAAATTATGTTTATATGTACTGAACATATATACACTTACATAGTTATATAGCAGAGATGGCCAAGCTCTTTGATAGTGCAAGCCATTGTTCGAAATTTGAAAATTTTTTAATACGCATTTAATACACGCATGCGAATTTTTTTTTACAAAAATTATAGTTATTGAAATTATATGACAAAAAAACAAAAAATGGGCACTGAAATTATATATAATGGTACAAGTATATGACAACACTCCTAATAATACTTAAGATGCCGGTTAATTGTGATCGATGTTTAGATTTCAATAATTTTATGGTGGAATAACAAATATTCACACCAGTCATTTGTTTTGATTTCCCAGGAGCTCGCATAGGTTATATAAATTTACATATTTAAATAATTCGACAATCAATCGGAGCCAAAAATAATCGCTCAAAGAACTGGCTCGCGAGCCGCAGTTTGGCCACTCTTGTTACATAGTTTTTTTATATATAGCACACATTTAACGAATATGTGTTACATACACTATCATTATTTTCATTATTTTATCAAGGTGATGACAATCAACTCAACTTTTTTGTTCGAAATGTGTGAAAACCATAGGAGTAGAGAGGTTCTTTATGCTAAATGAAATAAAAGGCTGTGTTATGTAAGCCGCATGTCTGTTCCATACGGAACACTAATTCTAAATGTTTGTATAGACAAAACTATAGAGCTATTTATGCATCTGTCGAAAGACCGTGTAGAGTTCCCACAGTTGCGCGGCGTGTGAGTGGCTCATTGTGGCAACCTTTGTCACCGCAGTTAACTTTAACAGCTAGTCCGAATCCTTCAGCTGTCAACAAGATGACATTTCTCTCTTGGTTTAATCAGTGCCATTGGGTGTGAGTCACAGGTCAGCAATTGGGCGATAATAAGTTCAAGAGTGGCAGCCACACAAAGAATAATTTATTTTAATTTTTATTGTTTTTTTTTTGTTTTATCTAATAAGGAGTCGGTCGTTGATGCAACCAGTTACACAGTGTAATAAATGTCCGTTGTGTGATGTCCAGGTGGCCACATTCCTGTCCTATGGTGTGGAAGGCGCTGCGTTCGTGTTCGGTGATTTCCTGGTCAAAACTGAAGGGGTGTTTGCTTTCAGTGTAAGTTTTAATTATTTCCACGCAAGGTGTGGTAATTTTCTTTATCGCAATTAAAAACTTTCAGGGACGTATTTCGTCATTTAACATTGGTAAGTGAAAGGTACAGGTGAAGATTAGATAAAGTTATTAGCGACTCTTATGCCACCCGTTAGCAATTTTTTTTTAATTTATGCGAAAATATAAGAGTCGTAAGTTTATATTACAACAATTATACAATTTAGATTAAGAAAGGAAAAAGAAAATTTAAATGACTTGAATATATTAGTTACTTCAATATAATTATTGCTTTTCATTCTACTGTCGGTGTGTAAATAGGATCTATTTAACAGTTCTTTTATGATGCTTTTAGCTTCCTAATAGATAAGGTTATAATTTTTTTTAATTTTTCAAATTGGTGACTGGTATAGCACACACTTAGTCGCAAAAAGTTTCAATTCAGAAATTGAAGAAAATGATTTCAGCTCTTTCATTACGCTAACTCATTTGTGATGATTATTAAACAGTTACCAATAATGACATAGTTATAAATTTAATCAAAAATGTGTCGAAAGAAAGAAAGATAGAACCCACGATCTATAATTGCAAAGTAATCATTCACCACTAAGCTAGTGCTTAAACCAGTGTTTATAATAAAATTATTGAAAATACGACGATGGACTAATAAATTGATAGCCTCCACAAAATATCTTCAAAGTTTGAGCGTGCGACATGCCTCTGAAAAATAAATGGCGGAAGCTGTTACGAACTCCGTGACCATATTATGATCGTCATCATTTCAGTAGGAGCCTGGCTTCTCCCATAGATTTCCAGCAAGACCGATCAGACGGTCTGACGATACCACAATTGCTCTGTAAATTATACTATAATATACTAATAATACTATAGCTTTTCATGACCTGGTTCTTTTTCAGCTGTTGGTATTTAAATTTCGTTGTTATTCAAAGCCTAATGAATGATGTTGATGAACTTGATAAAGAAAGTAAACTTTCACTTAGTATTTAAGTTGAGAAGACGCTAAATGCGAACAGAGCAGGACCGGGCGTCGCAGCGATCTTTGGATTCTTCCAACGGATGTGCTGCAACGAGGATATAATGATAATAATGATGACTTTAGTTTATTATAATATTGGATTATGGATATTCTGCATCCGATGTAATCGTTTTAAAGATTCGCATTCTCTCCGCAGACGCTGCCGGTGATCTTCTTCTTCAGTATGCTGGTGGAGGTGCTATTCTTCTGGGGTGCGCTGCAGTGGTTTTGTCTGAAGCTTGGCGATCTGCTGCGAGTAATCACGTCCACCACCGTCTGCGAGAGCGTCATTGCTGTCGCCAATGTTTTCCTCGGGCAGGTCACAAATTTAATTGCTTAGCCTAATTATATATTTCTCACGTGTTGATAAATCGTCATGTATAGACTGTTTTTATTATCATCTACTTTGGATGGTAGTATTGGATACTATGGTATGGTGATGGTAGATTTGGATACTAGAAGTGCTCAATTTGGTAGAAACTACAATCAAGTTGAACTACTTGAAATGTTCTCCTTCAACGTTTAAGAAGCATCCTCAACAAAGTCCGATATTTTTTGTGATAGCTATTAAAAGGATTTTTTACCTTTATACAGTACACTTATATATATATATATATATATATATATATATATATATATATATATATATATATATATATAAGTAAGAAAAGGACCAATATTTAGCCACTTCAACACAGACTGTGTTTGGCACTAATCGGTGTAACATAACTCCTGAAGATGCCCCGTGAAGGGGGGAAACACGTGTTGAGTAATTTGACGGTGGCAGTTGTGTAGTTCGCATTGTTTGCCACATGCACATTTGTCAGCGGGCTGGCGGACGGTGCACTTTGTTGCACGACTACCACTGCATGTGCGGAAGTGGCTAAATATTGGTCCTTTTCTTACGTGTTACAACCGTCAGATTCCTTCTCATTAAATAGCGAAATAATCCATGAATATGTAAATAATAAAGAAAAGGTATTTTCCATCATAGATGTCGATTTTCTCTTATAAATCATCACTCACATATTTATTAGAAATTAGATTTTCAAATTTAAATTTCTCCTTTTTCTTTTTAAGCCCAACGAGATAAACCCGATTCGTGACTTCAATATGTCTTGTTAATATAATAAGCTCATAATAATTTATTTTGTGCCTGCAGTCTGAATCGGTGCTGATAATCAAGCCTTACCTGTCGGTGCTGACCCCTTCTGAGCTGCACGTGGTGATGGCTTCGGGCTTCGCAACGGTATCTGGCAAGTCTTAGTTTCTATTGAACATCTAAATCGCTTAAACACTTCAACATTCGCAAATAGCAAATAAAAAAAACTTAGATTGCCAAACCACACTTTAAATCATATTGCATAAATTTTTTGGCATTTTAGCATGTAGCCAATGTGTACGAATACATGTCCTCGCGTGAGCAAGGACGGGTTATGTTTGATTTGCACCGATTAAACCTTCCCGATGTTCCTACATAAGCTGTATATGGATGGACTTGGAATACTTTTCACTGTCAGTAACGTGACTCCGTCTCGGGGCAGGAAATCCGTTATCTTCTTCCAACTAAAGATGCGCCGATTGTTACACTTAACTTACACATGTTACGGAATCTACGGAGTTGCTATGTATAATAGACAATAGTAAATTTTGATATGTAGTAATCCGAAGAAAAATCCGAAAAAACGCTCATTTTATTTACAGTTATATTATTATTACGTTATTTATTTTTCATACCACTAATTTTCGTATAAAATATACCGTATATTAATTAACAGCAAATGTGCTATATACACCTTTAAATCTTTTACGCCTTTTTCCAATCACACTGTATATGCGGGAAGCAAAGATGAACGAAGTAAATTTAGGTATTTTTAATGCAAAAACAAATAACGACAATTACCCAAATATGTACTCCAAAACACGTTTTTTTCATATATCGGAGAGAGTTGAAACGTATTTTGTTGCAGCTTTCTGATATTGTTCACAATGTTTCTACATTTTTACGTATACAGAGTGATTGGTGATAGGTGAAAAACCATTAAGTGTGTGAATGTATATTTATCGTTTGCTGTAAATTATTAATGTTCGGTACACCCTATTAAAAAAATGAACGGTTTCAGAAACAGTAGATAATGTAGTAAGAAAAAGCGTTTCCATAATGCAAATTACTACATATTGAAATTATTGCTTACTATCTGTCCGTGCAGACTTTATACTGTCAGAAGTTATTGACCTCTCCCATCCAAATAGAAAAAAAATTAAATGTACCTTATTTAATAGTGATCACTTTATTATTATATTAAATACATATGTAATATTGTATGATGTAATGCTGGCCGAAGACGCGGCCCTAAAGATTAAAAAAAGAACGGAATACGAGGAGTGTCCCGTTTCGTTCGTCAAGCGACAGCTAAGGCTGGATACGCTTGGCGAATGGAATAGGAGGAATAAGGAAGGCGAGATGGCTTCGACCACGAGGAAGTTTTTCCCGGACGCCGTGAGGGCCTACCGTATTCTGCGCATAGTAGAGATGGACACGTGGCATAGGGTATTCTCAGAGTACCTGTATAGGTTTAAGCTCAAAGAGAGACCCTCGTGCATCTGTGACCCAGCGGTGGACTAAACCGTGGTGCACACAATTACTTGTCCCGTATATGGAGGGTTTAGAGTGGCTTGCGAAGTAGGAATGGGAGCATTGCTTGCAGCAACGTCGCTTCTCTTTTAGAAGGGGAGGAGAGACGCTATACTTTCTTACGGTTTTGTTGCAGGGTGATGGATGACGTAATTAAGCATAACAAAAGCATGTAACGGGAAGTGTGGCTGGGGATGGGAGGCGATGCGTAAATGTATTATGGGTGAATGTTATATTTTGAATGTGTGCTGAATGATAGAAATTGTGAAGGATGAGAGAGGGAAGTTAAAAGTTGGAGGGGTTGGTTCCTGTCCTGATAATAAAAGGAAGGGAAAAGTTTTTAGTTAAAAAATTTTTTATGACAATTTGAAATTTTAATTTACATCACATTGTTCTTTTTATATTAATACTTAAAAATCTCTTAAAACTAAATTAACCTCATTCTTATTAACTTCTACAACGCGTTGTTCTTTTGGTGTTTATATTCTTAGCCTTCCGTGCAAGTCAAGAGACTGTGTCACGGCAATCACTCTGTGTATTAAAAATAACTAGGCTCTTGATGATTGTAGTAATTGCTGAATACACCGTCTCTGTGCAGGTACCATCCTGGCGGCGTACATCGCGTTCGGGGCGGAGCCAGCTCACTTGGTGACTGCTAGCGTGATGTCGGCGCCTGCCGCGATCTGTTACGGCAAGCTCATGTTGCCAGAGAGCCGTCGCTCCCGCACAGCCGTTGACAACTTGCAGCCTGTCCACATGTGGGTATACAACATCATCATTTCTACCACAGGAAGTCCACCGCTGGGCACAAGTTCCCCTAATTTCCGTTAATAGATTTGGCTAATTTATTGTTAATCGCAAGAGAAGGTAGTAGTAAATTGCTAACACTTTCATGTGCGATCATTGCTTATTGCAATATACTCCTGTATAAAGGTTAATCAGAAATTTTGAAATAAAATTCGGATTTTGTAACAATATTCTTAGTGTTACCCATTGTCACCAGAGAGGACCAGTCTGCGCTATCAGCGGCTACCCGCGGCGCCACTAATGGTATAGCACTAATTATGAACATCATTGCCAACCTGGTGGCCTTCGTGGCGGTGATATCCTTCCTGAACGGCGTGCTGGGGTATTGCGGCGGTCTGCTGGGCAACCCCGACATTAACCTCGAGTGGATCTTCGGCAAGATCTTCATCCCGCTCTGCTGGCTCATGGGTACTTTAAACTCTTCTATTCTAAGATTATTCTTGAATGTTCTCATATGACCAATTTTGGAGAGGAGTTGTGTATGTATGTTGGTCTCTCTCTTATCGTGTGTCTCTCTGCGTCTGCACCTTTCACTGCAAACAGCAGAAGGTGAGATGAAATACCGACTACGAAAGAGGCTCATTCTTCATGTAGCTTTAATTTCTCTTTGTCTCCACACCCAGCGACTGACCGTCTAGAAATGATCTCCTAGTGGAATTTAAGGAGCAACCTCGTCAGCGATGGTGATGATAGCGTTGAAGTGTGGTAGCGAAGTGTTACAGTCTAGTGTTCCTGTATTTACGGAATGATTGAGTAATCAGTATACGTCCGTGACTACTTGTTATCTCGGTGGCGTGAATAAACACATATTTTTATATTAATTCAGGATGATTGGTTATAGATGTAAAAAACTTTAAAGGGGGCGAATATATATCTCATTTCCTGTCATTTAATGCGTGGTGCATTCTGTTTATAAATCATTGATTCGAAACATAATTAACAAAGTAATGATAATATAGTAATAAAAACATTTTCCACGTAGACTATATTGCCACAAGGTAACCTTCTGTCGCTTTCCATTAGAGTTTTACATTGATCACTATACAGGGTGGTTGGAAATATGAGTAAAAGTTATAGAGCTTCTGGTGACAAATAAGGTGTACATTCACGACTTTAAAGCTTTTGCACCAATAACCAATCAACCTATATAAATGATTAGGACTTTGTTTACCGCATCATACACGAGTACAAAAATAAATTACAATGTGTAAATTTAGACCAAGCCTTGTACATTTAATTCTGGATGTGTGGTGATGATTAAATGTCATGTTTTCAACACCAGGCGTACCGTGGGATGAGTGCGAGCATGTAGGCACTCTGGTGGGGCTGAAGACCGTAGTGAACGAGTTCGTTGCTTACCAGCGAATGGGTGAAATGAAGAAAGCTGGACTGCTCTCGGTAAGTAAAGAGAATTTCAAATTCATAATATATTTATTTAAGTAGGTGTTTACACGCACTTTTGAATCGTTACTTATTTTAACATATCAAGTAATAAGCTGCTACCAGCTCTGAAAGTTGATCTCCTGAGGAGAGTCCACCAGAAACTCAACAATTTCTCTTTTCAAATGAAAATTAACAATGTTTAATGTATACATTATAATATCAATTATGTAAATGAATCAAAAAAACAAATTTTAAAACTGAAAAAAAAAGTCCGGGAGGGTTTTATATATCGTATTAAATACTTTCTAGAAAAATCGATAAGGAATTTTTATTAACTTGCGGGTTTTTGTTTCATAATTTCACCATTAATAAAGCAGTGAAACTTGTAAGGCTACCAGCACTTACTTCATCCGAAACCATTGATGTTTACCGCTCATTTAGTAATAACTACTCTACAATAATATTATTAAATCAAGGGTCGTAAAACCTTTACAGAAATTATGTTTCTAACATCGTGCACGGCAAAAGCGGTTTGCGAGCCCGTTGTAAACGTTAAGAAATAAATATTAGACATAATGTATTATGTAAAGGCATTGTATTATGTATAAATTGCAGTATATTAAGAATTTTATTTTTCTATATTTTGTACAACCTAAACTGCTCTCTCCTTCATGTCACCCATTTCCATCCAAAGGATGTCTGGTAGAGATTCTGCGACCACCTAAAGATGTGTGTATAAATTGTAACTTTTTGTTTTAGTTAATGTCTGTGTTAATATATTAAATTTACTTTTTTAATTTTTTCTATATATAGTTTTTGTGTACAATAAAGTGTAAATAAATAAACTGTATTGTAAATCCCCGCTAGTCGCGTGGCGAACTGATCGCGACGTACGCTCTCTGCGGCTTCACCAACCCATCTTCTGCGGGCATCATGATGGGCGTCATCTCCGCTATGGCTCCCAACCAGAGGGAAACCCTATCCAGTGTAAGTCTTGTCTATTTAAACATATATACTTAGTCATACGGAACTCAAGACCGTCATAGCAGTGGTAATATTAAAAGGGGTTTTTCCAACGAGAATTATGTTTTCTTCTTTCAAAACAAAACAGAAAGTTCTGCAAAAATCGTGTCCTTGTCTTCGATCCATGGCCTTGCACATTATCATCATCACATCAGCCGATAGAGGCCCACTATAGCGTAAGACTCTTGTAAAGATATTTATGTGAGGATATAATATACTATATATTTAATGGAATCAGGCGTTACCTCGCGGAAGTCCATCCTTAGTAAGAAAAGGACCAATATTTAGCCACTTCCGCACATGCAGTCATCATTGACTCTGTGTTTGGCACTAATCGGTGTAACATAACTCCTGAAGATACCCCGTGGTCGGGTGAAACACGTGTTGAGTAATTTGGTGGTGGCGGTTGTGAGATTCGCATTGTTTACCGCATACGCATTTATCAGCGGGCTGGCGGGCGGGGCATTTCATTGCACGACTACCACTGCATGTGCGGAAGTGGCTAAATATTGGTCCTTTTCTTACTGAGGATATACTATAATCGCCAAGCTTAGCAGGTGGATTGAGGATGATAGTGTAGTATTATGATACGCAGAGGACTCACCTGCCCATCCTCTGAAAACTTGTAATCAGTGGCAACCCTATATACGAGTTATTAATGAATAAAGTGTGAATTATTTTACAATCTTATAATTGAACCTGTGACCTACGATTTCAAGTCTCAGTCTTCTGCTGTTGCGCTACCGATGCTCATAATGTATATCAAATACCGGGTTTTGATTACGAGCTTGAATATCTTATATCTATAATAATAAGAAAAAGAGTTTTCGAAATTGATTTACTACCTATTAAAGTTAGTTATTGTTTAATATCTTTCCCTGCAGACTTTGTACAGCTTGTAGTTATTAGTTTGTCTCGGTGCGGGGCAATAAATTAAGTATCATTCTATTTCTGATTGATCACTTTGTACAAGATGATTGAAAATAGGTGCGAAAACTTTTTGCTGTCGAATGAATTGTACGTTCACCCCTTTAAAGTTTTACACTGGTCATCCTATATAATTAACTAATATGTAATGTCTTCTCAAAGATCACTAACAAAAATTATTTAATTCTCAGATCGTAGTGCGCGCATTCTTCACGGGCTGCGGTATTTGCTTCATGACAGCGTGCATAGCAGGTAATGAGAATGAATTGACTAAAAACAACAAATTCGAATTAAAATTTAACATCGTTTGTACAGCATCTCTAATGGACCCGAATAAAATACGTTTCACCGTCAATTGTTCACAGCTGGTCCTGGGCCTCCATCTTAGATTTCCAATAGGTTCTAAGTAAAAAAAGGACCAATATTTAGCCACTTCACCCCTCCACGGGGCATCTTCAGGAGGAGGAAACACGTGTTGAGTAATTTGGTGGTGGCGGTTGTGTGATTCGCATTGTTTGCCGCATACGCATTTATCAGCGAGCTGGCGGGCGGTGCATTTCATTGCACGACTACCACTGCATGTGCGGAAGTGGCTATATATTGGTCCTTTTCTTACTTAGGATGGACTTCCGCGAGGTAACGCCTGATTCCATTAAATAGGCAATAGGTTCGTTTCAAGACTTCTTGCATCCGAAGTCTGAACTTTGTCAAGGTTGTCTGTCCACCTTGTCGGTGAAATCATACGCAATGTGCATAATACCGTTTATTATTCAATAGTAGAAAATGATGTACACCCACAAGGTGCACACGTGACCTTGTTAAGGTCGTCAGAAAACTCTGGATATAGAGTGCTTTTATAATGGTGATGAAAATGATGATGAAGTGGATATTTTCCAATTGTTTCAGGTCTCCTCATGCCGGAGGGTTCGTTTGGATGACAAGAGCGAAAATAACTTCTGACTGACACATTGCGCATGTCCTAGTTTAGTGATCCTTATGGACAATAATTATTTATTAAATTAACAATATAAGTAAAGACATTTGATATAAAAAATCTTTTTAATTTTGATTCATTCTGTAACCTATCAGTAGAGGATTGTGACGTGCGATAGCAGGTTGCGGGTTTAATTCCCGAGATACAATCTTATATAATTCAGACTGTGCATTAATTAAATAGGATTACCACTACTCACAAAAAAATTCCGAAAGAATGGATAGCAGTGTCCTCCGTATACCATTATACCACACTACGACTGCTAACCAGCCTGCCATGTATGGCGATTATGGTATATCCCCATAGATATCTTTAGTGCAAGCCCATGCTTTGCAGTGTTCTGAAACGTCGACAATATAGTGACTTGAATCATTCTGAATAACATATAATTAAATTAGAGAGCAATCACTGGCGACAAATGGTTAGCCCCTGATAAATGTCAAACATCGTAATTATAATGCAGAAAAAAATGGAGAACAACTTCAATAATGTCTAAATATTATATAAGACGATTGATATTTTTGTCTGTATTTTATAGTGTAAGCATTAAAATACACAATTCCATTATTCCTCATCATTTTTCAATCTATTCCAATGCATTTAAGATATTTCTCTCCCGCTGTATAACAAGTGAATAATTATATATGTTATGAATATATATGAATCATAAGAATCTTTTCACAAATCAGGCGGACTTTTTATATACTACGTAACTATAGATCTGTATAAACAAATACTATTTAATTTGGTCAAAAATTTAATACAGTCCAAGGTAATTACATTTGAGTGAATAATACTTTTAAGATAATTTATAATAAAAAGTATACAAAAAATGTTTGTTACGTGTTCATGTTCAATTCAAATTCTTCTCTAGGGTGTGAAGTCCAGTAGCCGTTCTTTTTTAATTAATAATTGTATTTTACACTTCCACATTTTTAACATTAGATATTTATGATATTTATATGTAATACGTTATAAGACTAGACTCCATTTTTCTTAAATCGCTTCACTTTACCCAATCAATAATGATGAGATAACTGCATTAAAAACTCCGTCAGTAATTCCAGAAAAACAAACAGCGCACGCAATTTCGTTTTCGAATTGTCAAAAATGTCACTACACAATGCACTCAATCGCGAAGTGTTTCGATTTTATACAAACATACACAAAACCTTTTGGCAAAGTGCATTAGTTATGATACCGTATCATTTTCAAATTTACGCGAGTGTGTCGTTTTATTTCCTTTGCAAAATTCTTTGTACCCTACTGAGCTACATATCAATGTTAGACACGAAACATCGCACATTGATGAGCGACTCCGGTAAGGAGGAAACCGACGAAGAAGTTTGCAAATGGATACCTAAGAAAAAGCATGAAGTGCTCAAAGCCAAGTACAAGTGCCTGAAGAAGCTGTTTCAGATTTACGATGCTAGTGTGATAGGCATACTCCCAGAAGCTCATGCTGTGTCCGAAAAGCGGGAGGAACGAAGGCACTGCAGGCGCCGGCGAACGCACCGGGCCAAGGCAGACGCAGGCACCGAGGTCTCGTGCGGGACTGTTCTCCTGCCGATAGAGAAACGCTCCATAACCACATCTGTCATACGTGACCTGAAACTTCAATATGCAACCTCTGTCCCAGATTCACTGAGCCGTCGCGACAAATTCACACAGGACTCAAAAGACTTCCTATCAATCACGACCAGCGAGAAAGAGTGCGAATGCACGCAAACATCGGAGCTGCTACAGATGCCGTTTTTGATCGTAAAAGATTCGCAACCAAAACCCACACGTTTCCAGATGTTCCTCCAACGTATCCTTGGCATTAGGCGGGAGAAGCCGAGCTGCGTCCTGCCCAACCCCCACGTGTACGCAGCCAGCGACAACAACATAAGCAACCGGTACGAAAAGCGGCGACGCCGGGGGCTTCGGTTCCGCAGACTACGTAACACAAAGAAGATTCACTCGGAGACTGCACTGCGGGAGGGACAGAGTCCCGTCATCCTCACGTACGTGCAGTCCGTGCAGAAGAACTGTTTGATGGACACCACGCCACGGCAGTGTCCCTTTGTGGGATGCAGAACGATTTTTTACGGTGTGTATACTTCACCAGTTTCACAAAATACAAAATAAATTTCTTTCGTTTCTTAATTTAACTTTATCCAATAGTAGATTAAGTTACTGTCTAAGTAAGTGAATTCAAACCCCTGAAGAGGCAATTTTTATAAAATTTTAACATCACCCACCATTCCAATAAAAGCCAAGATTGTGAGAAAATAGGAACACTTTAGGGTTATTAGTTATTCTAAGGATACGTTGCATCAAAGAATCCATCTAGCGGTTCATAGCCTTACTCAAAGTCACTCTGGAATCAATGTCTATATTCGTGTCTCTTATATCTTATTTTTATCTCTTATATAGTTGTTTCGTTATTTGGTAGTTTAAGTTAGTTAGTTCAGTTAGTTTGTTATAACATTTATGTTATTGAAGAACATTGTTGTGGGCAGGTATCATCAACTACAACGATCATCTAAACCTATGCCACTTCACTGACCGCAAGTACTGCTGTCACTATTGCCATGAAGGCTTCATGAAAGAGCGCGATAAATTGGTACACGAGAATGAGCATATCGGTATTTCCAAGCTGAACACAAATCTAATACCCGTACCGAACTCGAGCCGACACTCTAAAGTAGCTAGCATCACCCAAACTGATCCTGAGCCGAAGGACGTGAATGAAGAGAAATTAAAAAAAATTGTATCGTTCTTTGATAAAATCGACGACCCCGAGGAGATACTCGCAGAGTTGAAAAAAAGCCGCCACTCGGCGTCCAACGTCAATCTAACACGTCATTCGTCTAAAACTGAAACTGTGATTTCCGGGCATAACAAATCTATATCCAATTCCCGAAAGTCCAGCTGCGCTCACTTGCAAAAGGCTGAGAGGAAGTCTGTGTCGTCCGCAGACTCGGTCGTATCGGAGCGTTCGATGGAGTCGTCGATAAAATGTCAAATGTGCGGAGAAAATTTCGATCACATGTAAGGCTTTAAACTTTTTTTTCTTTTATTGTATTTAATCGGCAGAGTTAATATCGCTACGTATGTTTTAAACATTTTTAAATTTCATTTTAAAAGAGCAAATCTGCAGATTAGCATTCCAAGCACACAACTATCTACACTGACATTCATATAATATTTAAAATAATTGATGATACAAAAGTGCTGTTTAATACCTACTCAAGTAAAGCCGTTGAGTATTTTAAATAATTAGCAATCTTACACGTGTAAAATATTCATTTCTTACAATGTTAAACATGTAAATATTCATTTGTTACAATGTGTTATAAATTTAAATCAAATTGAGCTCCCTTGTAATGACATACTTCGACTTAAAAGCAACAAGGGTTCAATACCAGGGGTATGAGAAAAAAAACCACCACAACAAACTCAGACAGGCTATTTTGTGGTCACTTTTATAAAATCTGTAATTCAAGCTTTATTGTCCGTTAAATATCCTGCACACTTATATATTTAATGAAATCAGGCGTTACCTTGCGGAAGTCCATCCTAAGTAAGAAAAGGACCAATATTTAGCCACTTCCGCACATGCAGTGGTAGTCGTGCAATAAAGTGCACCACCCGCCAGCCTATATATATGCTATCATGATGATGATGATGATGACGATGAGGTGTTAGTGTATAGTCCTACTGTACAAAATAGCCCACAAAAGACACTAACTTTATGAAACTTTAATAAAACTGCAAACTTGGAAATTAAACGTTTCGTTCTAAAATTTGTACAGATAATAAAATTCTTGCCTGAGTTAAACAAAAAGTTCTATGATCTAAGCACCCTAATCTGTTAAAAGAATAAAAACGTGGTTTTGTTACAAAAATAGTAACGAGCGTCAAAGCAATTCAAATAGCAAGTCTTACTAACCCGTATTCATTAATATTCATCCAATGAATATTTATTGCTATTGTCTAATGTGCTAGCATTTTAGGGACTTTCCCGACACGCAATCACACTTTCAAATCGTAGACCCCTAGACTCTGTATTTCTTATCTGGTGCCCATTTATAGATTTTGGCTTATATTATTTCTTCTATCTATTTGTCATCATACGATAAAAATAAATTTCTCATTTACTTTCTACAGACAACGTTTAAACCTCCACGTCAGCACAGAACATCGCATTCGCAACAGAAACACAAAGTGTCAGAACCGTGAAGTGACTGCCCCTCAGCGATACCAAGATTCGGAAGACGAAGACCAAGGCAGCGTCAAGAATACCGACCGCAGTTATTCAACAGTTCGTCCAGTGGATACTTCGTCTGTTATCTCACAATCTACCTCCGAGGAGAGGACAGCTAGGAGTGAAAGCTATGACCCCTCCACTAACATCATTTACTACTCCTCCATGGAGTCTGTTCAAAGACCCTCGAATATAAACAACCAGGTGAAGAGGGTGCGAAGCGGTTTCAACAGCTACAAGTGGGAGCCGGGGACCAAGGTCATGTGATTTGTTGTTAAAAGAAGCATTTTTATTTCGGTTAAAATATAAATAGAAAATCCAACTATTTTTCACTCCATATAACCTGTAGTAGTTCTATATAAAGTGGTTGGTTCTGGATGTAAAAGCTTTATAGGAGTAATGTATAGCTCATATGCTGATAATTATTGTATGATACAAACTATTAAAAATCGAAGGTATCAGAAAAATATTAAAATGTTATAACAGTAGAAGTTACCAAAATTCGAATTTTTCTTTTCAGCCTATAAACGCCTACTACAAAACATTCCAAAGTAAAAAGATCCCCTTAAAGATCTCCACGATGACCGATCTTGCGCTCCCCACACCCAGGAACTTACCGCCACCCTAACAATGTGGTCTAAATTCGAATTAAAATTATTGTCTTTCTCTTTCCTACTCATTATTATCTGTCTCTGCAAACTTTGTATTGCCAGAATTTCTGCCCGTCGCATTCCATTACAAAAAATAAAATATTATATTTCAGATTCGCCAACTTTATACAAGGCGATTGGAAATATATGTAAAATCTTTTTGACAAACGAGCTGTACATTCACCTTTTCAAAGCCTTTATAAGCAATCCTCTGTATAAAGAATACTTGCCTATTTTTTTTTGCGTTAGGAATGCAGATTCATTATCCTAAACTTTTCATTCTCGGTAACTAATCTAATCGTTCAGTTTATCACTGAATTGTTATTAGAAAGTCAAGTTCACAATGACCTTATTTCTACATAAAGTAAGCTGAATGAGATACAGTCAAAGTACATCGAATAATTTACATTTATTCCTGGGAAAACGCTGTATGCAGGCCGCTTGTTACCGGTCTTATTGGAAATCTGTGGGCCTATGTCCAACAGCTGAAATGATAATCTAGAAATCTGACATATCGGACGCTGTGCTACTTTTTTTCAGTTTTCTTTTTAAAACTTCGTAAATATATTTCAAGTTTAGGAGACATCACACTCACGTAAAGACGGTACATGATAGTGTAATGTCTCAATTACTGTTGGCGAGAGTGTGGGCTGTATAAACGGATTAAATAAATAGCAAATGATGGTGACAATTTAATTATAATTTTTCAAAACTGAGTAACAGGTATGTAAAAATTGACAGAACAAATCATTTATTTAGAGCGCCTAGTAACAAGCTGTCAATACAAAAAGTATATGTACGACTCAGTCAGTCGCTACCAATTATCAAGGTATGTAGGAGAGGAATAAATAATACAACATCTTACAAACCACACATGTATATTGCAGTTTTGATAATTTCTACACAACCCCCGCGGGAGATCGCAACAAAGAACGGCAAAATAAATCGTAACACAATGGAAGCCACGTTTCGAACCACCTTCCGTATACTCCAGTGTAAACACGTACAAACTTAAACACTACAGACAACATAATCATTTGCATAAAGTAACAGTTGAAAATCTAAGACTGCGTCGAAAACCAAATTTATAATATACCTTCTAGTTATATATGGTAATATATGCGCTTATATATAATATCTTATTGCGTACCAGTAAAAATAACTAACAGTGTCTAAAAAATAACAAATGTGTCCAATGTAACATTACACAGTATTGCCATATTGCAAAGCCGGATAATTTAAAAATAAAATTGTGCTCTTTTAAACTTAGGTACAATTAAACCTGTTTTTGTGCGGTGGACAGAGATGACAAAGCAAAATGTATAAAAATATCGCTAGGATAAAAACTAGGAATTGCTAAAAACACGCCCATCTTCCTTGTAGTAAATTTAGGTTTAGGATTAACTTTTTTTTAATTACGGCTATTGTCTCACTAGCCGCTTTTGTCTTCGTAACCTGATATGCAAGACAATTGTTTTAATATTTTCAAATTTGGTTGAAATTTTTATACCGCAAAAAAACAGGTTTCAAAGTATTAGATCATAACAAAATCGATTAATATATAACGTTATCTAATTGTGCAATAAAATATTAATTTCAACTTTCAAACTACACATATGCGCCGAATATTCAATTTCAACATTACAACTATATATGTAAGTTATAACACGTTACGATACATGTGCAAACAAAAATGATTAAAAAATATATATATATACTACATTCAAACCAGTTCAAATGTGCAACAAGGATGGTCACTTGCTCATATGACTTACAAGTAAAATTCTGAAATTCATAATCAATACGTTATTATCGTAATCTTATCAATTTTAAGTGAACTATATAAAAAGTCAAAAACTATAGTGCTACCGAAACCGCTGTACCGCGCCCTAGGCATGCGCGCGGCGTGAAGGCGGAGAGTATCGGTCGCTTCGTTCCGTCAGTTCACTATCAACGTCTGCAGCGTCATTGTCTACTTTCCTTAGCCTCCCCACTTCCTTCCAAGTCGCGGTACAGCGCTTTCAGCAGCCCGAGTCTTATAGTTTAATCGTCTATGGCTAGATAACATTGATAACTTTCACGATGTCGATTTATTTATAGATTAATTATGATAAGACGATTTCATGCCATACAAACAGGTAACGGCAAAATAAAATTAAAAAAAGAAAAACCATTTTTGTATATAAAAATGAAAATGTAAATTTCCTTTTTGAATATGTCAACACATTTGTCCTATGTATGTACCTTTGAACTATATTCCTTAGTACTTATACATAATGATATAAAAATCTAAATAAACAATTATAGATTACATGTCTATGTGCTGCAGAAAAATAAATGAAGGTAATAAAAATAGATCAGGGGTGGGCAACCTACAACCCACTGGCCACCGTGTGACCTATTACATCATTTTAAAAAGTAAATGATAAAATGCTTAAATAAACTTTAATGCAAAAATATCTCTGGCTAAAATGTTTTAATAATTACTTTTAAAAGATTTTAAGCCGGTCAAAAAAGGTTGCCAATCCCTACTAAACGATCATAGTATCTCAAACTGTTACTCTGGCAATACATTTTCTTTCAAAGTAACATATAGAAAAATAGTTCGCCGGGTTAGAATGACTAGTATTGCAAATTGTTGGTTTATAAAAGGTATGTACACACTAGAGCGGTAAAGATGTGATTTAAATGAAAAATAAAATTAAAATAATGCTGCTATTTCACTTGAGCTAACACGATTGCGGATTTACAACGAAACCATAAAGAAACATTAGCAGTTTAGCAGGCAGTGGACATCACTTATTGTATATTCTCATACAGAATACTAAGAACCAAAATAATTTTTCTATTAACAGCCGTTTACAATGAAATAAGCAATAAAATATAAATTATACTTGATCAAAACAAATACATTCATACAAATGAATAAACACGACATATAAAATACTAAATTATCTTCGTAAAATAATAAAATATAATTTTAAGGCAATAGGTGAATTTGATACAATGTCCGCCTCACGTTTATAAGGGCTTTGTGAATTACACAAAAAAAAAAGGAAATGAAAAGGTTATGTATATAATCTGTACGATTTTGCCTTTCCGTTGAAAGTCTAATTCCGCTCATTACCAACAATATACCAACGCTACAATAATCTATCTCTTTTACATCGTAAACTTTTCCAAAATAACCTCTCTTTCTTAACATCAATTTCGATTTCCCTCCGAAAATATAGGTGTACTACCGGGGTACAAGAAGTATGCGATTGCATAGTGCCATGGAATTCATTTGAAAATATTTAAAAAATTTCAAATGTTATAAGAAACATCTTCACATTAAATAATTTAAATAAGTAATGACACTTTAAAATATATCCATGCGTCAGGGAATTTTTTGAATGTACAGGTATACTTAGATATACAATTATATTTGTGTATAAAGGATAGCTGAGAAAGTGACCAAGAAAACCTTTATGTGTTGTTTAGGTGTGTCTGGACCTTCATTTTAATTTAAATAAAAGAATTCATTATAGGGGGAGCTCAATTGTGAATATATATATATAAATATGTAGCAGTTTTTTCATGGCACTACGCAATCAACAGATGCTTGATCAGTAACCAATTTTAAATTTAGATATATTAACACTTTGAGTGTAACACATACGTCATATTTTCATTTACAAAACTTTTCTTTCGGTACAACATACATTACGTGCAATCTAACAGTAACGATTATACATAGGGATGCCACTAAGACAAAAATTTAAATAATAAATCTTAAATTTTTATGTACCGCCATTTAATGGCATATTTTTATGTGGCAGCCCACATAATGACTTAACCTAAGCATTACATTAATGTTTGCAACACATGAACAAACAGGGTGACGAAACAAAAACTGAATAAGCCCATGTGGTTGTATGATAATGATATAAACCTATATATTTAAAGTTCTAATACTTGTAGTGACTGATAACAATTCTCTACATAACCGTAAATGCTTAAATGATGGCAAAATGTTTATCAATTAAAAAAAAACATTATACACTGCACTATATACATGTTGTGTAAAAATATATATTTCATTGTGTATCTTACAAAAGCCTCGACAAACACTATCTAACAAACGTCTGAGTATTAAAAATTGCTCAAAATACGGTTGCAATGCAATGCTGTTACGTTGTAAAAACTACTGTACACGTTAAAAAATATTTAAAACTATCTCGTTAATCAAATATTAAAATCCTATTACAAATTATTTCCGCGTTAAAAAGCGACTTTTAAAATCCTTGTAAAATATATACTAAATGTTTTAAATATTGGTTTATGAATGATAATATGTGATCATAGGTAGATTAACTTTTAAACTATAATTAAATATTGATCAATAAAAGTTATTATATTGCAATTAATGAAAACTGTGTTGGCAGCATTGGGTATATTAACTTATGGTATGGTGGTCCAGTATGTTTAACATTGCTTTGTGATTTCAGGATATCTCATACTGCATGGTTACGTTGAATAGAAAGCTGTGTGATCACATTTACCTTGGTTATGTTTGCAGTCAATGAAACTACAACGAAACATTCCAGAAATGTTTGCCGTAGACTAGAAATAAATTATAGGAATACATATTTAAATTGATAATATATAACAATTTCTATGTTTTAACTTTTGATCTTTCACATAATCGAGTAAGTTTAATTCAATCGACCTCTATGAGCTAAAGACAATATTGAAATAAAAAGGTTTACGCCTTACACGCTAAATGGATATTCAATGAGGTTAAGTGTTTCCGAATTTAATTTACCTCTAAAAATCTACGTTAAAACATGTTATAAGACTCATTTTGGAGGTATTTGTTTTTGAGCTACCCTTAATATTCTGTCCACACAACTCAATACATCAATGCACCGCAGATGACTCCAGTAATGCACCGCTATGCCTGGAAACAAGACAAAAAGAGCATTAATTTAATAATTTTTTTTTATAACATGCATATATATACCTATATATACACACACACACACACACACACATATATATATATATATATATATATATATATATATTGTGTGACAAAATATTACAAATTACGACCTTATTCTTGATATTAATTTATTAAGAACTTGTAGTATATATAGATTGTACACCTATAAGCAATCACCCTGTGCAACGTAGCTGTAAAACGATTGATTTAAAGTCAAAGATGATAAGGCAACCTTAGTAATCACAAGAACTATAATTTATATATAGTCGATATTTATAAAATACAAAATTAGTAAAAACCATAGAATTAAAGGAAGTAATACATAAAATAACTTATAAATACCTACTAAATTGTTATCACAGGTTATTATGGCTGCTAGCATGTAATGGATCACGGTTCCCATATTCAGATTGTAATAGTTTATTTTGTTTACAGATTGCCTTCTTTTCCCATTTATTGTGAGTTAATTGTATCTCACTAGTTTAAGCATGTATGTTACATACATAAACCATGGACTACGTTGAAAATTACATATTTGTAACATGGATTTTGTTGCATTCTCAAATAAATTATTTTAAGGAGAGCATTTAAGCTGAAGTGGAAGGGGCTTTAAGGTTCTGGAGTGGAGACCACGGACCGACAAGTGCAGTGTACAACATCCCCCCCCCCCCAAGATGTATACACGACCTTATTAGTGACGTCGGTAGGTCCAAGGTCTATTTGAAAATCTATAGGGAGATGTCTTTCTAGCTCTAGATGATATATAATTAGTACGCTAACAGATAAACTTGTATTTATACCTAGGACATGGAGGAGCAGGGCAGGCGAGGGCTGCCCATCTGCGTGAGCACTCTATCAAGCCACTGCAGCGGCCCGTTGAGGTGCAACTCAATCCAGCATGGAGTGGAAGTCACAGTCTGCCGTCTGTTAAAGGAATCAAAATCTTCATGTTGATGAGCTAATATACAACCAACAGGTTACCACCGCTCAAACCTTATTATTTAATTCATAGAGATGATAATAACATCAATATGTATATGTTTAATAATGAAGAGATAACATACAACAAACAGGAACATATGCCAGTTGTTGGATGCAGACAGAGCGAGATCAGTCATCTTAGCCATTGTTGGTAAAGGGCTTATGCCTAAGTGTTATTACCATATATTACCATAGATTGAGTGTCTATCGGCTGATATGATGAGTTTTTACTTTTCAGAAACTAGATGTCATGATATATAACTATGAACGCAAAATTTATTCTTGATATAGTCTAATGAACAGTTATTGATTAGTCTTAAGTTATTTACCTGTATTCTGCTCCCCATCCTTTGACGAAGCTCATCCGTATGGTGCACATACGGGTCAGTTGAAAGACAGCCTCAAAGCCCTGCGACACCGACTGCGACAGCAATGCGGCGAACTCTTGATTGTTGAAGATCTTCAAATTGCAACCTAAAAAAAAATAATTATGAATCATCATGAAATAAAATCGCAGCGCAGGCCCGTTGTACCCCATTTACACAAAATTAGGTTCACATAAAGCGTCATTTGATGCCGGAATTAAAAGTAGCATGCAAATCCTTGACTTCAAAACTTTTAAAAATATCTTTTATTTTCATTTTGACAGACATCTAAATTATTAAATTTGTATGCACCAAACGTAAAATGGAGGCCTCGTAAATTCTTTCATTTGTAGTATTTTCTATGCCCATACAGTTGTTGAATCACTACCCAATAATGTTCTCGCTAACAACACTCCGAGCATTCTTTAGAAATATCTCATTCATACACACCCGAATTCTTCAGAGTTAAGCTATTGTTACACAAAGTCCCTTGCACCTTTTCATTCTAATTATTCAAGCAATAAGCCAAAAGATAACAAGATGTGTTTTGACACTTTTCTGCGCCATACTGATTTGTTGCTGTAAAAGGGCTTTGGTAAGTAACATAGCCCATTTTGCCAGTATGCTGTGATATCCATCTCTATTTGGGAATAATCGTAAGTACTAGAAGCGAATTACAACTGACCAGGCGGAATCTTGCAAACAGTGGCGGGATGCCATCCGTAGCGTTGGTTGCAATTTGGACTTTGTACAAATATCGACGAATCACTGAGACATTCAGCAAACACCTCTCCTGGAATTTTAAAAATATATTTTGAATGGTTCAGTCGGGCAATAGTGATCCAAGCAATATGCATAACTCCTCAGAGCTCATAATCTTACTTCCCAATTTAATAAGGATAAGGCATATTATTGAATAAACATATATTTAATTTAAACGAGAAGTGTCCTTGAATGATGGCACTTGATTATTTTCTTTTATAAATAAATGACTATATCTGACAAAGTGTTTGTGCATAAATGGCTATTGTTAAACTTTTACGGTTTCTTCCTGCTTCTTCTTCACAACTATAACACATAGTGAAGCAGAGTAAACAATAATATGGATTTAAAAAAAGATTATTTTCAACAAGTCCTGTTAAAAGGTCCAGTGTTGAATGAATGAATTTTATCTTTATTTTATTTTTTAATATAACCTTTTCCTTTTCTTTTCTTTTTTTTCCTGTTTTTTTTACTTTGTGTTCATCTATCTGTGCTGAAAAACAAATATTTATCATCGGACATGGAGAATCTCTTTTTTAAGAGAGAGAAATGCTTAGTTTTTTTTTAACTAGGCACTTCTGGAGCATAGAAATATCCCTACAGTCCTAAATTCTAAACTACTACCCATATCTTTTTAAGCAAGTTTATTGAGTCAGTTTATTTTTTTTATTTTTATTTCGAATCATAAACCATCCCTAACAGAAAAATAAGAAACAAATACATTATTAGTTTTTGGTGTCGGTAATATATGGTGTCACTTCTGGCAAAAATTATTTTATATAATAAATTGTTTACCTCCAATGTAATAAAGTCGGACTCCTTTACCAATGTGCCGACGTGTCTGCTCCACCACTTCGTTACGATTCACATTCGACAACAGCCCCAAGCAAAACCTGTAAATATCTTACACTTGTTAAACTGGTTCTATTTATAACATAAAATTTTATGAAAAGCTTCAACTGACTATAATATCATAACCATTCAAGTTTTTTTTTCTTATTTTATATATAAACTTTCAGTAATGCATGCTGCATGCCAGTCTTAAGTGTTACTTCAAATGTAACTCTATGCGACAGGCTGTTCTTAATGTAATGTTTGTTTCTTTAGGCATTGTTTAAATTGCAATTTTGAATGATAAGGAAATAAAAAATGTTAAGATATACATTTTTTGAGTAATAATAATGCTACCCAAAAAAATGTATATCTTAACATTTTGAAATTCTTTCAGTAATAATAATTCAAAATAATTGCATTCATTTCTAATTATTTATAACTAGTTAATAAAACTGCTAATAGAAACACTGATAACCACAAGTTACTTGTCTGTAGCAATGTATCATAAATGAAGACATTGGAACTCATATGAATATTGTTATTTTGATATTACTGTATTGATTAATAAACTGGTGTTCACCTTTCACTATTGCTTGGATCAGTGAATCCGTCCACAGTGATTGAGGGCTGAGAAGCATGGAAGGTTTCTCCAACTCTTGTGTTCAACTCGTAATAGCTGATGCTGCACCAAAACGCTGGCTCATGATACAAGACGGGAGCGGCCTCGGTTGCAAGCCCCGGTGGTGATGGAGTCAAACGTGTTAGGTCTAAAACATGATTCATACTTTTAATAATTTAAGCTAGGTAGCTACTGGGTATTATAAATATATGAAATTATATTAAAATATTTAGTGTCCTATTTATTTATTGAAAGAATTATTCAAATTGCTTTACTAGTTTTTAATGTAAATTAAATGATTTCCAAGTGTTTGACACAATTGCAATATTTATAAGCAAATAAACAAAAAGTTTGCTTTATGTTCTATAAAGTAGGTTTGTTCTATTAATTAGAGAAATAATATCAAACAGGCTAGATGATGAAAAATGATGTAAAGAAAATAAGAGTAAAAAATGGGAGTACAAACTCACTCATGTTGTCATTGTGATCCATTGGGTCGCCGTCTTCACTCATGTAGCCTGGTGGTGGAGTTTCTACTGATGACGAACTCCTACAGCCAAAAGTTAACACAATCAACAGATTTACTTATGAAAGCAAGGGTATTCTAATGGTTAAAACCTGTGGCTTGCATTTAAAAGTTAGGGATTTCTTCACTATAATGACAGATTGTGTTGAATATTTAATGATCAAAATCCTTTTACAATATATAGGTGATCTACTAATATCCTTGACGGTTAATATGTGTTTTAAGATCCACTCTCTCTGTAAGAGTAAGCCTGTGGTTCTGAATAGCGGCATTGCAAGTTTAATCATAAATATTTACTTGTAAATAAAATAGTTTATATATTAGACCATCAAATGGTACCTGTACAACCGTTGTATTTTACTATGAATTAATTAGTTTTAAATTACATGATATTTTAGTAATACTTTCGAAAAGATGTTCAAATTTTTGGTAAAAAGGACTGATATAAAAAAAATCAGAGATATTTTTAAGACTTAGTATATCGTGAAATTTAAAGTAAAAAGTTGTTTATCACAATTTCATTCCATTCACAAAAAAACTTGAAAAGGAATCAAAGTTTTAATAGTGATGAACAGTACAATCTAAAAAAAAACTCGTTATTTTCTTTTTCTTTTTCAGCCTTGGTCAACAACACATTTAGTGTAAACCTCCATATCATGTTTCTCCACTTTTCCCTGTTTTTAAGCAGTGAGGGTCCAGTTGCAGCTTACTATCTACATGCTACTATAAATTTAAAAAAAAATAATAAAGTGGTTTAAAGATAATTTTCACTTCATAAACTGCCTTCCAGCTGAAATAACAAATTTTATAGGGGCTATTATGGTTTAAATTAAGAATTTTTGTGTTGGATCAACTTACACGTGGACGGTGGTGTTGCTCGGCACCTGCTGCGCGAGGGTGGCCTCGAGGTAGAGGGCGCTGTGCGGGCCGACGCCCACCACTCCGCCACTCTGCATCACGCTCAGCGACAACCTGCACAAAAACACTTCGGACTTAATTAGTTACCACTAAAAAATGTCTTATATTGTAATGACGTGACCCATTGACGATAACGAAGATATGGAGGATTAGTTAATGTAAAAAGGCATACATGTACCAAACCAAAAAACACGATTGAAATCACACAACTAGTAAATATGAAGAAGCAAAACACGAAAACCAAATTTCTGTATTTATAAGTTAATGATTTAACGGCCATTAAAAACTATTGGTGTACACAGAAGACAGTAATAAAAATAATTTGCAAGATCCAAGTAAAAAAACCAAAGTTATGTACTTGCTTACTCTGAGGATAGCATATCAATTTATTAGTTAAAAATAATTAGTCAAATTAATTAATGATATTTGATGAATTAATGATGAATATTACAGTCACATCAATAATTTATTATTTGTTTATTTAGAAACCACTGTTTCTTCTGCAAATTGTAAGAATGAAATCAAGCACTGGATTAAGGCATGTATGTAGACATGAGATAACAAATGCAACAGCCAGGGTGGAGACTCAAGAAAGCCCTAGATCAAACTAGACATCAAACTCAGTGAAACTGTAAACGGCCAAACCAACCTTTGTCAATGACTAAAAATTAGGACAGATATACAAAAAAACATATATAACTCACGCGTCCGTATGATCGTGATGCTGCTGGTGGTAGTCTGTGTATGGTGGGGGAGCACGGACCTCGCCCTCAGCGCAGCGAGGCACCAAAATCGGTGGGAGAGCTACAACAAATTAAATTTTAATGATAAATTTTAAAATCTGGCGCATTCTTCATTCATTAACATATTATTGATCTATATTGTAATATGTCTAATATTCCTGTGCTTTAAGAAGTTTTCGACCAAATTGTTATCAGTGATGACTTACGGCACATGCATGGTCTTTCTCTCTAAGTCTAATTGACAAACACAGTTACAGTGTTAGTAGTTCAATAGGCCATGAGAGGGGAATATACTCATGATTTCTCTTCAGCATAGAATGAGAAATAAGTCTGTAAGCGGACAGTGGATTGGCACTTTGAAGTGACTGTGGGTATGACTTAAGATGTTCACCCACAAAGTTATCAAACGTTTTTGTTAAGGTCTGAAGACACTGGATGCATGCCGCTTCAAAATGGTATTGTTAGAAACCTATCAGCGCAACAAATTTTCATCATGAGGCATCCTTGGATACTTCCACTATGACCATCAAGCAAGGCATGCATTATTGCATTTATATATTTTTTGTGACATTGTTAGCACATGCAAATGTGATGCTTTACAAAAACTGGTATTTTAAACATTTTTTTGTATTATTATATTGCATTTATTACCAGCTACCAGTGCTTTTCTGGACACATCACATTTAAATTAACAACCTCTGCCCTGCCCATATATAATATGGAATGTTAAAAACTATGTTTTAAATGAATTAAACAAAAAATTATAACCACATAAAATTTGTAAACACAGCACCATAGTGCGTTTTTATTCATTTTTACAATAAATGAAGATATTTTTATGATTTATATTATTAGCACAAAACCAATCTAGCTTAACCGAATTTTAATTGAATGAAATATTTAATCAATATTTATTCTTACCAGGTGAGTCAATCTTATTGTAGTGATAAGGATTAATGCACACTTCGTCTTTCTTCAACTGATATGCATAGGCACAATGATCTACTGGCTTTAGTTCATGCTGACTCTGTAAAAATATCATCCACATGTAAAGAATAACTACCACATGTATCTATATATCAAAACAATTATTTCAACTTAAAAGTTCTTATTTTATAAATTAGCCTGAAACATATTTGTGCCATTAATTTCAATTGCATTAAAGCCTTAGCTGATAATATTTTTAAAACACATTTTCTGTACAATATCATATTCTTATAATGAAAAAAAGCATTCTGTTGTTCTTAAAAGGAAACCATAGACTGACAAACACTGCTCAAGTTATCCGCCCTTTTTTAAGGTCATGGGATGACAATAAATACAGATAAACGCTTCCTAATAGTCCCATTGGAAATCAATGAAGAATGCCTAGGTCTAGGATGGACTCTGGCTAAAATAATGATCATTCTATTAATATATCTAGTTATATCCTACTATGGAAGCAGAGTGGAGTTCTAATGTACCTTACCTGTCACCAATTATGACCATCTAATACAACAATTCTCTATCATCATATGTAAGAAAGTTATCTTCAAACACAAGATATCCTCTTTCAGAGAATTCCATTCAGTGATTGTTAGGCAGACCTTAAAACACTGAGCTGTGTACATCTAATTTTATGAAAAAAGTAAAGAAGAAGTAATGGTTTAAAATGTTTGTACACATACTTGGAGCTGCGGCCACCGCCACAGCCTGCAGTAGATAACATGCGGCAAGCCCTTTCTGTACTGACCATTGACTATGTTATCGTTTGGTTTTGCTCTGTAAAATAAAAAAATATTCTTAGATCAAAACTACAAAACATTGCACTATTTATTTATACTAATCTCTTGAGTTTTAAATTATTCCTTATTTTCATCTACTCCAGCAAATGTTTCAGTATTCATTTTTAATATTGCCTATAAGAAATGCTATGTATCCTTTTAAGTATCAAACCAAATCAGATATTGTACCTTATTGATATATTATATTGAAATGTAATATGTAGTGATCTTAATGTACCAATATAAAAATAAGTAATTTGTAGTGAAACATTGCTTAAAACTATGGAAACTATAAATAAATTATTACCATATTTTTTAATGGTAGTTTATCTTTAATATAACCTTGTCTGAGCATTTTTAATTCAAAAAACAGAGCACATCAAGTTTCCTTAATAAAAATCATGGTTTTGGATGTAAATAATATGGTTTTGGAAATAAATAATTGATAACTGCTTTAGCAATTAACAAAAAATTTATGAAACATATCAAAAGTAAAATATTTTGCAGTTCTTAGGAACTTTCTAAGAACACTTGATCTTATAAGCTCACCTATGAACTACAAAGGTATTAAGAGTAATACTTTGAGCATGCTAAAACAATAACTGTCTATAGAACAGCACACACAGAAAAATTTACAATTTAGAATTATTAAAAAGTACAAACACAACCTAATAAATTGCTGTAATACAATAATTGTCAATATGCTGACTCCTCAATTGTGAAGCCTTACTTGGGGAGTCACTAGCCACAAAAACCAAATTCTATATTACAAAAAATATTTTTTTTCCATTAAGTGGGCTTACCCCTTTACTTCACAACATCACCAACCTTATAATTTTCTTATCAATATATAAATTAACAATCACTAACAATAACTTAACAATCTATAAACAAAATGAATCTAAACAAAATTATTAACATAGTCTCTAAATATAACAATTTTTTTTTGTTTGGATCACCTAATAAATTGAAAAACTGCTATTCATATAACGGCAGTTAATATAAGGTTTTGAATTTAAGATATGAGAAACACATTATAAACCCAAAAAAAAGTATTTAAATAAATTAGTTAAGCATCATTCTATTTTTACTCTGTGGTTCTTTGGTTCTAGTAATATTACCCCCAATGATATTGCCATGCCAAAGTATAGTAAATTTTTTTTTTAATACTATTTTAATGTTAAACCTTCAAAGATATATGAATGTTATTTAAAAATGAACTGGCAAATGTGTCACTAAGCACAAAAATTAAGAACTTTAATTTCTACCATTGCCTACCATCATTTGCATTGAGAAGGTTAAATATAATATTAAAAATAAATACACAATACAACAGCCCTTAAAAAATAGCAGTAAATACAGAGTATATTAAAACACATGTAAAATATTTGGCATAATTCAAACCAAAAAAGTATGTAAAGATTTAATCAAGCAAAAGATAAAACATACCATTATAACTTATCAAAATATAAATTATTACAACAAAAACATAATTAATGTTGCTGTTGATGGAAGAAAAAATTTGTCTTTTATTGGTTATAATTTTTAATTAAAATTAAATATTGAAAAATCAATTAATAAATAATTCACTTGAAAATGATTTTGTATTGGACTGCAACAGACCAATAATTTTTAATAGAACTAGGTATATAGGTCTATGTGGTGATGAATAAAATATAAAGTATACCTGATATTACCTTATTATCTACTATTTTCTTCCTTGCTACAAAAATTTCACTATAACAAAAACTTAATGATTAATTATGTCCAAATAACAGATATTTAGACAGTTGTTAACCTAAAGTTGAGGTATTATTAGCTTATATTATATTAAAATTACTACCAAAAACAATTTCACATATTGGAGAAAGAGACAATGAAACTATGTGTGCTTATACACAGGTAAAAAAGACTAAATATTTCCTTTTGAAATGTATCAATTGGTAACTCTTTGAAGCTAACTTCATCATTTCTCAGACAAAAATATATAATGAAAGAGATTTTTTTATTTCATTCTCTGATTGTGTTTATTATAAAATATTTATATTTCACATAAGTATGACGTGAGAATTAGTTGAAACTATTATAAAAATGCCTTTTCTTTGTAACATTTAATAAATGTTAATATCATCATTTTTTTTCAATTTTCGATCTAATTTTTTTAAATACTATGACTGACGATTTACAATATTATAACTATTATCGTATCGACACAGCGCAAATAAAATTAATTAAAACAATAGAAAAACTTCTCTGTATAATCAAAAAACATTGCGATTATATGCGAATCGTAAATTCGTAATCATATAGTAATTACGTATATATGAATAGGTGCTAATTCATAAATCAAATTAATTATACGACGTTTATTCTGCAACGGGATGCAAATTTATTTAGACAGTATTTATAAAGAAAACTTCGACAAGGTCAGTGTACAAGCAAGAACAAATCCAATAGTAATCAAACACGAAACCGATAAGATTAATTGGTATATTTCCGTAACGGAGACCTTCATTTTCGTAAAATGAATTCTAAACGCACACATTATGTTTCATAAAAACAAATTACCTTAATTATCGACGAAAACGGCGAACGACAAGGACACGGCATATAATCGTCGCACTAAATTTTGTATTGTAACACTAATCACATACATTTAATATGCAATAATTACTAACGCAAATTAGAAATACCGAGGTCCTAAAATTCGCCGCCATATTGACAAAAAGCTTCGATTGTTTTGACGGCGATTTGACCTTCCTTTTTGGATTTTGCGTCCTGTCTGTGGTTATGTAACCAAAGTACGATGGTCATTACCAGGTACGGGGTCAATGTGCCGGCACAACTCCGATATTTAGCAAGGTTATATAGTTTTACAAGAAACTATTGTTACTCCTATCTATAAAAAAGTATAGTTTAAATTATCAGAAAATATGTTAACTGTTGCAGTTAAATAAGGTTTCACCCATTTAGTGTGATAGCTTGTACTAATAGTTCTCGGCACACAAAGTAATTTTTAATATAAGAGTATGTTCATATATAAACACTAAATTTTAGAGTATTACGTATTTAATCAGGAACGTTAATATATTACATTAAAATATCACTAACGTCCAATGCAACTTATTAGGCATAGAACAAAAATATTCTTATATCAGACAATAACAAATACGAAAACGTCGAAACTCCGTAATTT
Source organism: Battus philenor (assembly GCF_028537555.1). NCBI lineage: Eukaryota > Metazoa > Arthropoda > Insecta > Lepidoptera > Papilionidae > Battus > Battus philenor. Next base: position 10,728,174 of record NW_027181683.1, read on the forward strand.
GTTAGTAAATAATAAAAAAAATTGACTATGTTAGATTATTTGAAGTTTAGAACAACAAAATTATTATTAAACTCGATAATCAAAATAAAAATAAAGCAATCGATAGGAACCTGGGAATTGTGACGCATTTAGTATGACTACTCTGACTAGATATAGCCTTTTCTAATTCCTCGAGTGCACCACTTTTCTTTAATTTCTTAACTAAACTTCTTACTGCCTTTTCTGACCATTTGTCCTCTGCGGCAGACGATCCTTCAGGACCTTTTTTCCACTCTAAAAGTCGTTTCACTACAGGCGGCGTTAGCGGAAACATTCCGCAAATTTTCACTCATTAAGTCATTCAGACTAAATAATTAACACTTGGAAAATTATACACAATATAAAGGAAAGTCATACGTATATCTAATATTTAAATTAACTTATCGGCCATTACTGCGATTTACAAATGTGATTAATGAAATGACTGACAGCTTAGTTGCCAATCAACAAATTTTATGTTGCTGTCCTTGTTGCAATACAGTACATAAATATTTTCAACTTTGTTCATTATTACTATGATCCATATTATTTTTAGTATTACTAGACATTATTTTATTTTAATATAATACGCAAAATAATAATTACTTAAAATGTGAAAATCTGCGCGCTTTTCTTATATAGAAGTACATTAAAAGAATTAGTATTAATGTTTTCGATTATACGTGAAAAGATAAGATATATGGTATGAGGTATTTTTCATACAGCATAATAAGTCGTATAAGAGATGGGAAAAGGGAAATAAATTTTATTTTATACGACTTTAATATTTCCGGAAATTTTGATCAGTGTATTTCCGGTAATGATAGCAACAATTTTTCTCTATGGTTACAGTGTTTTGTTTTGAAATGACATTAGTTTGTTTCATTTGTTAATTCTTGCTGTGCCAGTTGTTCTATAATATATTTATCGTGTAACAGCAAAATATTTGGTTAGTACAACAAATTTGTACGACATTATGTTACTTTTAACCTAATGTTAAAAATGGTTTCCTACTTATTTAATGTCACTGGCCATCATTGTTATTTTATTGGCCGGTCACAAAATTGTGTTTTGATTTTCGCGCTTTGACTTTAAGAGTGGTTTGGCTGGAAAACGCACCATCCAAAAATTTTGTTTTATGATAAATAAATTCAATCTTTTATTCATTATTATCATATATTCTGTTATCATGAAAACAACAAAGTGAATTACAAAATATAGTAATTAATTTTTATTATAAAATTTTCGGGTTGTATTTTCTTCAATAAAACATTTATGATTTCATGTCTCCTTTAATATTCAAATAAACGTGCTGTTTTTTTTTAATCCCATTACCTTTAGTTATTTCTTGTTGTGCTGTTTATTAAAAGTCACCAAAATATGATAAATCAACCTAAATAGTAATTATTTAAAGTCCTTTATTTTCATTCATCATATTTTAGCTTATAAAACCCAATTAATAACAACCTTAAGTAAACACAATTTTGCATTCTATTTATGATCTTTATTATAAAAAGTATATCTTATTTTATGTCATAGTAAATAGACTGAAAAAGCAAAATTTTGCATTTTACATTGTCTATTTTATTTATATTAACACTGAATGCAGGTTGCTTCCAAACAGCCCCATTGGTAATCTACTGGGGAGATGCCCAGGTGTGGACATCCTACAGCTGAAATGATGATAGATGATGATATTGATTTCAATAAAATCTATTCAAAACAAAAGTCTAAAAAATCACTGTAAAATAAATAACGTATTTGATGGGATATCTATTTAAAGATTAAAAGACTAAAATTATTTTTGAGGAAAAATATAAATATTTTTAAATCATACCTATATTATGGTTGCCCCCCACTCTCTCACTTCTCACTCTTCCAATGTTCAAGTTTAATTGTAAGACAATAGGGAATGCCCTTCTACAATATATATATATATATACATATTTATACAGCTTCAAACAGCTTTACTAATTATGAGGTCGTATAAGACAGTTCAACCTCTTCACATTTTGTAAGCTGCTACAGAAGATTCAATTTTGGTCATAACAGTACTTATACCATATGATTTGGAAGTAGTTATATGTTGGACTATTCTCTTTGTCCAAATACTTCAGTTTCACTAAATCTGGTGAAGCTGTAGGACTTAAACCATACCATCTTGACTCAAGGCAAGTTAGCCATAGACCTTAGCTATCTTAAAAGTTTTTTTTTTTCAGTATAAGCTCTGTCTCTGCTCTGTCCCCTCAAATCAGTTGAATCTGCTATTAGCAACTTTATTACAAAGTTCTTTAAGTATACCCAGGTAGAGACTCCATAAAGTGAACCTCGACCTGGATGGTCACTCAATACACAATCAGAATGCCAAATTCTGATTCAGAGGCTACCTAAAGAAAATTCTTTCGCTGGTTAAAAATATTATTCATGTGTAATATTAATATTAGTATATAGATTGTGCAGAGTGAGATTTACCAACAGGTGCTGACAAGGTTGTAAGCACCAACTACTCGGAACTTAGAGTTTTGAATTCTTGAAGGCATATTCTTAACTACCATCAAACAGATTACAGGGTTAGGTTGTTACATTATGCTTAAAATACTTTTCTATGTATATTATTATAAATGAAATAATAAATATAACAAACGTTTCAGATTTTGTAAATATGGAGCAACAACTACCGCCTTTAATGCTTTGCATGGAGAATGTGAATGGAGAAGAAGTAACACTTAGCATTGAACCTAATGATGATTTTCAAAGTTTTTTGGATAAAGCCAAGTACAACGTGATCCTTAATCAATTTTTAACCTTTATTTGATACATGATTCAATGTAACATTGATATTGTGCAAAAATCATTATTTATTTAATCATTTTATGATTAGATCTCATGTAATTTAGCTTTAATATAAATTCTCAGATCTGTGACAAGTTCAAGTTGTATAATAATAGACATTTATTGCCTTGGATTGCCATTATGAGATTTGTAATTTTACAAATCCAGTTTTATCATTTAGAAACTTTAGTATGTAGCCCTATTACCTAGATTTGTAATTTTATAATTATAGATTTAGAAATAGAAAGAACTCTATAGTTTAACAAAAAAATATAAATATTTTAAGCCAACAGTAGAACTAAAATATACTAACAAACATTTAAAATTGACCACTAAAACAGTGAACTTTATTGGTATTATGTGTAAAGTATTATTATACTAATTGTATAAATTATCTTGTTATCTTTAGTGTCTATACTAGGACTAGACTGTGTTATAAGTACTAGAGAGTGCCTGTTTATTACATTGGCCTGTTTATTGCATATAATTCTAAAGGAAAAGAAAAACAATCAAATAGAGATATATATACATAGAAGCATTATGTTACAAGTTTCTGTTCATTTAATTTTTGTAAGTAAGGTCAAAAGATATAAGAATTATTTTTTAGCCAAAACATTACAAAAGATTTTATGAAGTGGATCAACAATCAACTTAGTAAAGGTATTATTGAAAACAAAGTTTAGATCGACATTTCTTTTATTTAACAGTCGTGTATGTTAAATAATATCTTGATAAATATGAATACAATAGAGGAACAATTAATGTTGTAAAGAGTATTACAATAAGTGTGTAAATGATCACAAACCTCATTATTTCAAAAACAGTAGTGTATTGCTGAGATGGAGTGCTTTCTTTTTCAGAGCTACACTTGGTTTAGACGTTAATTTAAATTCCATAACTGGTGATCAACTGGTTTCATTAAACGAAAACATATACCATTATATATTAAATTCCGAATTGTACTTTCGAAACAACCCACAATTAAACAGCCAAAGTTTTGGTTCGACGGCAGAACAAGTAACACCTGGCTCAGATGGTTTTGTATACGTACTGGACGACGGCACACAGATACGGGCCTCTCAAATACAGTTCGATAATGAAGATCCACCCGTAGATTTGACAGCGGAAAAGATACCGTTTGTTAAATACGCGAATGACAGTGCTGACGAGAGTGAAAGTAAGGACTTAGATATTGAGGACACTAAAAAGATAAACATCGTCGAAAGTCCCGTCAAACGATGGACGAGCAGAAATTCCAGTCCTAAATGTAGCTTCGTCAACAGTTTACCCTTCAAACTTGTCTGTTCCAACACGTCTAATTTCGAAGCCCAATTTACAAAATATTTAGAATCGAACAATTCAAAAACTTACGCAACGTTAAACGCCGTTGCAAATAGAAATAGATCCCCTAGAAGTTTAATTAAAGATAATTACTCAAACTACGATGACAATTATCAGAACCAACGCTGCAAAGATGACTTTGCAAGTTTCACCCGTGAAGAGATTCTAAACATGTTTAAAGATTCTCCAGTTACATCCTTACCGTACGAGGAAAATCAGAGTTATAACGAGAAAAGGAGACATGTACGCAAAACTGATCCATCTAGACTTCATAAAAATTGGAATAATAGACCTTTACCCTATATAGATGTAAAACCGGGAGACAAATGTAGACAGAATTGTTTTATTTGCGGAAAAATTGATAACAACGTAGAAAAACTTTACTTGTTTGATAACGAAGACCAAAAGTTACACAGATGCACGTCGCCCAGAAAATACCCAACGCAACTTAAAATCATTTGTGACCATTGCTTGTCTGAAAATTTTAAACCTAGCCACATGAAAAGTCCCACCCAATCACTTAACTCCGATGAATACTTGGTTATTAAAAATAACCAACAGTTGATATTTCAAAAGGTAGTAGATTTCAAAGTAGCTGAAGTTACGGAAGTGAGTGATAAATTGGAATCCCAACACACTAAAGATACTCAAGAGAACGAGAAACTTGAATTCGTGAAGGTCGAAATAGGTTCAGACGGAGAAATTGTGACTAAATGTATAGACAACGACACCAGATTTTCTGATGATGTTGTCATTGTAAAAGACGAGAAGAAGGATAGTTCAAGTGACGTTGAAATAATTGAAAATGAACCTGATATCGATGATCATATAATAGATAATTTGGAAGAGGCCGATGAGGAAGTTAAAGAATTTTTAGGTATTTATCAGTCTGAAAACATCGACAAACTAAAAGAATTGAAATGCAGGTGTGTGAATTATTTAAACATTATAAATTGTTTTATCTGTTATCATTTTTCCTTTATTTTAATGTTTAAAATCAATCGAGATCATAATATTCCTCTTTAGGTGCAGATTGTTATAAAATGGTAATTGGTCTATTAAATTTCCTCGTTGCCCTTTCATCCTTCATCCCACAGACACCTATAGCAATCATATATAATATCTATGGGGGGAACATAGCGTAATCGCCTCGTTTGGCAGGCGGGTTAACGATTTTAGTGTAGTATTATGGTGCGCAGAGGACGCTGCTGCGCATACTTGGGAAGGTTGTGAGCAGGGACAATCCCATATAATTAATTTCAAAGTGTAAGTTATTTATATACTAGACCTACGATCATCAGTCCTATGCTGCAGGGCTACCACGGCTCGTGCTACTTGCAGAAATGCGCGGCGTGAGTACACCGACCACTAGGTGGACCAACGACATGGGGTCGCGGTATGTCGCTGGATATGTGCAGCGCAAGACTGAGCATCTAAGCTGTCTTTGGAGTAGGCCTATACCTTTTATTTGTCGTAAATCAACATGATGATGACTTTAAAGTGGAAAAATTTTAAACCATGGCTTTATATAATAGTAGTTCAAGTGGTCATAAGAAGAACTTTGTTCTACTTTCTCCTTTACCGTACTCTCAAGTACAAGTTTTCAAGTATGGTAAAGAAGATAGTAATGTTTAGATCAACCATCATCGAAATTGATAGAAGTTAAGATTTTATTTACAGGTTTTGTGATCGCATCTTTGAGAATGTAAGTGAGGTAATAAATCACGGGGAAGAACATAAACATAGTTTAGATGATGGAGAAGTGTTCCCGTGTCCGCTATGCGATTATGGTACGGTATGGTAACATTTACTGTAGTTTTTAGTAGACTTTTTCATGTCAACAAAACTAACCAGATAAAAAAGAACATCTAGAAAGATTTTACCGGCTCAGAGCCGCTTTGAAAACGAGATTTGAAAATGCAAATGTATTTTTCACTATTATCAAGGAAATCTGTACTGCAGACATTTTTTCATTAAAAACATTATTAAACCAAATTGAGGAAATTAGTAAATAAAAGGAAGTTTTGCGAAATGAATCTAATGACTGGCTCTCATTCGATTTGTTATCAAAAAGAAAACAATTTTTTTTGTTGGTGTTTGGGGAATGGCTTCCCACTTTATCAAAGCTTTTTGAAGCTACGCACGGCACCAGCAATTGACACGCTCTGCATACGAGTGTATTTGCGTAAACATTTTTCGCTAATATAATAAGCATTGCTTTAATCGATTATTAGCACGATTATAATCAAGTGACGTAGCTGGCTCAAAAGGCATCAGTTCTCTAGCTCTATAAAAAGTGCTTTAGAGAAAAAATCACTAATTTAACTACAATTTTTAGGCTACGCTAATTTTAAATGGCTGAAAGGTCATCTGAAAGCAGCTCACGATAAGGCAAAGACAGAAACCGAAAAGGATGTTATTAATGAAGAAAATGACAAAGGTGAATTTATATTGAATATGAAGAAGTATGTACTTGTGTTTAAAACTGCCGAATATTTTACGTTTTTTTAAAAACAATCTTTAAAACACATGACGTTCACCTTATAGTAAGTGAAACTTTTTTCTAAACGTTTCAAAATACAAATCATGATATTCAAGGCATTAGAAAACCTTATTGCCTCGACCCAAAAAGGAGCAATAGACATTAGATTTCTTACATATAGTATTATCTTTAGCAATACCAGCATGGCTATCAGGATTTGTTGATTTTGTTGCAAATCATATTTTGAGTATTTAGACGTCCGTTACAAGGCATAAGCCTTCCCCATAGATATCTATGGGTTGATGTACCATAATCGTCACAATTGGCAGAAGGGTTAGCGATCGGTGTGTGGTATTATAGTACGCAGTGATGCATCTACACATCCATCAGTGGCAGTCCTGCATAATTAATGCACAAAGTCTGAATTTATATAATATATCGGGTATCGAACCCGCAACCCATGATCAAACTCTACAGCTGTGCTACAACTGTTCGCTTTAAAAACGTAGGTACTTCAAAAGTTGTATTCTCATACGTACAAAATTTATCTAATTTATTATGCTATAATAAGTGTTAGTATTTTGTTTATTTAAAATTACAAAGTACATTAATTTATTTTTAGTATATCGTAGGCGTCCTCCAATAAGCAACGAAATATAATAACTGATACATTATAATGAGAATAGTATTTATTTTATCACAATGCAACTAATATATATATATTATCAGTGGCGTTGCTATGGTATTTGGGGCCTGGGGCAGATTGGGGCTTGGTGCCTCCCCCCCCCCCCCCAAAGAGTCTAAATAATTTCAAAATTCTGAACAGAATGTAGTTAATAACAGGTTGTCAAATATCTCCCTTCCGCTTTTTTGCTCTTTATTCAATGCTTTATAAAAAGTGTTACAGTGATCGGATTTAGTTCAAATATGCGCCGTTTTGTTCGATAATCTGTACCCGCTCCCGAGCTCCCGTAGCTTCTGACGAGTCATCAACGAAGTGTGTGGTCTGGCGTTGTCCTGGTGGAACACTACACTTTTCCTGTTGGCCAATTCTGGACGCTTCTGATCGATCGCCTGCTTCAAGCGGTCCAGTTGTTCGCAGTAGATGGTAGAATTAAGCGTCTGGCCATATGGGAGCAGCTCATAGTGGATGATTCCCTTCCAATCCCACCAAACACACAGCAAAACCTTCCTGGCCGTCAATCCCGGCTTGGCCACTGTTTGGGACGATTCACCGGCCTTCGACCACGACCGTTTTCGCTTGATATTGTCGTATGTGATCCATTTTTCGTCGCCAGTCACCATCCGCTTCAAGAATGGGTCGAGTTCGTGTCGTTTCAGCAGCATATCGCAGGCGTTGATTCGGTCCAGAAGGTTTTTTTGCTTCAAATCATGCGGCACCCAAACATCAAGCTTTTTTTTGTATCCAGCCTTCTGCAGATGGTTTAAAATGGTTTGGTGACTAACTCCCATCTCCTGGACGATGTCACGAGATGCCACATGCCGGTCTAACTCGATGTAGTCCATGATTTGATCGGTATTTGTCGTCACAGGTCTTCCGCCGGCTGGCTTATCCATGGTGTCGTTTTCGCCGGCTCTGAATCGTCGAAACCATTCCTCCGCGGTTCGAAGTGATAGAGTACCATCCCCCAAAACACCATTAATCTCACGGAACGTTTCTCTAGCGGATTTGCCTTTAACGAAGGAAAACTTTAAAATAGCGCGAATTTCGGCGTAAGTGAACTCCATGTTTACACGTCTATAACTGTTGAACGCAATATCCAAACTAATCATGCATAGCGTCGTTTTGTAGGTTATGTCAAGGCCTTTCAAATTATGTATAGTATTGCCAGATACGAGCTCTGTAGCGCTTTGTACATAGCCGCGAAATTCAAAAGACAAAAAGGCGGAAGGGAGATATTTGACAACCTATTATATATTTTTTTGGTTCAAAATAATAATAAATATATATAAAATAACATTAGATCTTAATAAAATTTATTGTGAAAATTTAAAAATGAACATTCCTCGCTTTTTGGCCTGCAAAGTCATTAATCACATTTTTAAAATCAATAGTGTTGACTAGTTCGAAACACAGACATGTGTTTTTGTGATTTAGGGCCCTTTTAAAAAACACTTTATGTGTTTTGCGAATGAAAGGCTTAAACACTGTGTGTATTATAATTGGTAACCGTTTACTTTTTTTAATGTTCATATTATTTAACAAGTTTTTTAGCACAAAAATAGTAAAATTCGATATTTTTTATGTTATTCACTTTAAATTGTTTCTATAGATTTTCATTTTTCTTTTAACATTTCATTATTCGTCATTCAAAAAAAAAATTCAAAAAAATTATTTTCTACTTTGGTGCCCCCCCCCTGCTTGTGGTGCCTGGTGCGGCTATCCCGCTTGCCACCCCCTAGCTACGCCACTGTATATTATTATTCTAAACACCAATTTCAAATATTATCTTCACAATGTTTCCTGTAGCGCTTGACAAGAGCATCGTGGCTGAGAACCAGCCCCCCAGATTGGCTTAAATTTCCCTTTTCATTTGTGGACATCTTCATGAGTTTCTAAAGTGTTGCCATATATTTTCTTGAAGTGCCTACATTAGTGAGAACGTGGTTGTGCCCTTTATATGTATAAAGCGTTGCACATTTTTTATAGAAGCCAATTTCAAAATTTTTACTTCTAGAGGTGTTGATTATATATTCTATGACAATGTAGATGCTATTCCGACTTCTCCCTCCAAATCACCGGTAGCCAAGAGAACGAGAAGCGCAATAAGAAAAGTGGAAAACGAAAATGAAAAGGATTCAGGTCTGTTATTCTTTTTCAATTCCATGATTATTATTATTGAACAAACGCGATGACTGCGTTCAGTTCACAAGGAATTATTATATAGCAGTGATAGCCTAGTCACTAAGACTTGCTATTGTAAATCGCGGGTTCGATACCCGGGATACAAACTCATATAATTCATATTTCGTATATTAATTATATAGGTTGCTTTGCTCGCAAATAAGTTTCCAAAGGATGGTTAGCAGCATACTATACATACCATAATACGACGCTGCGATGGTCAACCCGCCTGCCAAGCGTGACAATTATGGTATTATGGACTCTGTGTTTGGCACTAATCGGTGTAACATAACACCTCAAGATGCCCCGTGGAGGGGTGAAACACGTGTTGAGTGATTTGGCGGTGGCAGTTGTGTGATTCGCATTGTTTGCCGCATACGCATTTATCAGCGGGCTGGCGGGCGGTGTACTTTGTTGCACGACTACTACTGCATGTGCGGAAGTGAATAAATATTGGTCCTTTTCTTAATTATGGTATATCCTCTCATAGATATCTTTGAGGGAGGGCTATGTTTTGCAATTCTAAGCTGAAACGATGAAAAGGAATTTTATCTAAAGTATTTAGTCACGTTTTCGAAAGTTACTTGAAAGGATTAATTTCATAAATTTAAATTTAAAATACTTTTGTTCAAGTAGGCATTTTTAAATCGTCGATTATTTTAACATTTTAAGTATTAAGGCACCATCGGAATGCTGAACCAATAAGAGTCGGTCGTTTTTTTTTAATTTAATTTAACAATGTATGATTTATACTTAAAATAGCTTTGAAATGATAGCATAGTGGTGAAGATTCGTGGCTTTAAATCGATGATGGGGATCAATTTTAAATTTAATATTTAACTTACCACTATATATTATCCTGTACCACTGCTAACAAATAATGAAGGAAAATATCTATAGAAAACAGACAAACAGAATCAATTGTCTAAAAAAATGAGATAGTCTTTACTGACTGAAGATGCTGTTAGATATATGTGTTGCTTTCGTATTATCTTCTCTATTATATTCAACTGTGTATTGCTGATAGAAACAACTGTTGCCTAGGAAACAAATACACTCGAAGACCACACAACTTAGGTATAAAAAAACTACGACTATAGTTAACGAAGTAATTAGGCATAACAGCGAAATCTCAATAACCTGCTGAAGAATTGAGGGTTGCCAACAACATCGGTTTATTTCTGGAACGGGCTTCCAAATCAGTATTGGTAGGATCCAATATAAGACAGAGGTATCTAAGATAGCGCAGTGCGAGGGACTGCGGTTAATCCTTAACTGGAAGATACCGCGGTTCCTCACAAAGTGCGGTGGCCACCGGGATGGGTTCAGTGGGTAGGAATCCAGCATAACCCTGTTCTCTCTCCAGAGGCGGGGTATCTTGAATGTTCCGATGATTTCCCTGCGAAACCAAAAAAAAAATGTTGACGCCAATGTAATTCGGAAGGGAGGCTTAACCTACCACGCGTATTTCCAGGTCTTTTTTATATTATTAACACTTAAATTATTTTACTTTAGACTTACCTTTTGTTAAAAAGGAACACCTGATCAGAAATCAGATTTGCAGAAGAACCACATATGGCAAGTCATTCGTGCAACCTAGGAAAGTTGGGACTGAAAGGTTTTCAAGTGGCGAATACGAACCAGTAAACGTGGCGTGGGTAGGCCTGCCAGTAGACGTGGCGTGAGTAGGCCTGCCAGTAGACGTGGTGTGAGTAGGCCCGCAAGTAGACTTGGCGTGAGTAGGCCTGCAAGTAGACGTGGCGCGGGTAGGCCTGCCAGTAGACGTGGCGTGGGTAGGCCTGCCAGTAGACGTGGCGTGGGTATGCCTCCCACTAGGTGGACCGTCATAGTAAGAGTCGCGAGATGATGTTGGATGCGGGCTGCGAATGGCTGGTAATCATGGCGATCTTTGGAACAGGCATGTCTTGCCGTTGGCGTTTATCGGTTGACGTGATGATGATTAACCAAAAAAGTTTAAGGCTAAGCTCTACCACCGAGCCACGAGCTTTGCCACGGTTGAAATTATAATTATGGTAGAAAATGATCTTCTGTTACGTTATAGAAAAACCTATACCTAATTGATCTAACGACATCAAAATTTGTCTATAAAGATAAAAAAGACGTGTATGTTTGTTGATGGATAATTAGTGGAAGTAAAGATATTTACTTTTAGTGTCTAACATTATTGAAACGAGATTTATTTTATTTAGACTCACCAGCATCCGCAACTCAAAAATCATCCGAAGCCACTAACAACTTCACAACGAAGCTAGAATCGGTTAGTGATGTTTTAGAAAGAACATACCTCTTATAATCAACTAGTTGCTTTAACATATAGTAATGACGAATTTTATAAGCTTTTTGTTGCAGTACAATAGAAAAAAACATATATCAGAGTAATTACTTTATTTATTAATTTAGTATTCTTTATTGTACACGTTAGGATATATTTAAATTGTTTCACAATAATAAACTAAAAAGTACAAAGGGCGGTCTTATCACACAAGGCAATCTCTTAAAGACAACTATAGTAAGGAAAAGGTAGGCAGAGGTGCAAAACACATATATACAAACATTTATTTATTATGCAAATATTAATTTAATTTATTATTAAATAAGTATTAAAAAAAAATTTGCCTTTTTCGTACACTGCGGGAATAATAATAATAGGATTGTTTTAACTGTAATATAACATACGATATTTTTGTTTGATTACATCATAACCAGCCGTTTTTAGTTTTGACTAACATCAAATGTTTGTAAGAAAATCATATAAAATTATCGCTTTGGTTTTTTATTATTTTTCATATTAGTTTTTTTGAAATATGATGGAGCAAGCCACCACCGATTAGGTGAGGGTAATGCACAGAATTTCATTGCAAGTTCGCATCAGTATTGAGATATGCGCAGAAGAACCAAGGTCGAGGTAGTTCGAATAATTGTGCGTAAGAAAAGGACCAATATTTAGCTACTTCCGCACAAGCAGTGGTAGTCGTGCAAAGAAATGCACCGCCCGCCAGCCCGCTGATAAATGCGCATGCGGCAAACAATGCGAATCACACAAACGCCACCGCCAAATTATTCAACACTCAGATGTTGAGTAATTTGGCGGTGGCGCATTTATCAGCGGGCTGGCGATTGCACGACTACCACTGCATGTGCGGAAGTGGCTAAATATTAGTCCTTTTCTTACTTAGGATGGACTTCTGTGAGTTAACGCCTGATTCCATTAAAAAAAAAACAAATAACTGTGCGTCTGAAGTGGCAGTGAGCTGGGCATATCACCCGTACACCTTACTGCCGTGGGGAATGGAAGGTTCTTTGAGTGGCCACCACGAGAGGGTAGACGCGGCGTGGATAGCCCTCACTAATTGGACCGATGACTCAGTTGAGGTTGCAAGAAGTCGCAGGGTGCGGGCAGCGCTAAACTGGTCTATGTGACAATCTTCACTGTGTGACATCGTGACATTCATTGTGTCTGTCGGCAGGCATGATGATGATCATGAAACCGTACACTTCTCAATATAAAAATTTAAAAGAATTGTAGAATTGATTGAATCATACTAGAGTTTTTCACAAACGATACATTTTGCAATTAATTTTTATTTATATATAGATAAATTAAATAAACAGCGGACAATAAGATTATTTATTAATTTTCGAGAACGAATCCACGTTGACCATCAAAACGGAGGTGAAGCAAGAGTGTCTTGACAGCAGCGACGACGAGGCGATATGGATCGTTCAGACCGTCGGGCACGAAGCAACAGAGCAGTTGGAGAATTTACTGAAGGTAGCTACGGTGAGCGTGGAAAAACGTGATCGAAATACCGCAATATATCGTTCTCTTGACATAAAACAGCTTTGAGATTTTTTTAATAATTCCGTAAGATAATGCTATCAAAACCACTATACCGCGTCTTATGTATGCGCGGGGATTCGACGTTTTTTTAGACCCTACCTCGCCGTGCTTTACTAAGTTGCGGTACAGCGGTTTCAGTAGAAGTGTAATAAGATTATAGAGACTTAAAGGTTGTGAAAAGAAAATAAAATAGGTTTATAATCCTGTTGAAAGCAATCCAGGGGAAACGGTGAAATATAATAGGCAAAGTGTGTGTCAAACTGTCCATGTGAACACGAGACGGGTTATACAATTAAAAAAAAGCACAAGATATGAAAATCACTTATTCGGAAGTATATTTAATGCGTTGGCTCCTTTTCAAAACATATTCCTATTAAGTGTAGAAGGTATGCTAAAAAACTACACCCGATTCAGCTAAAATGATTGCTTTATTTTTTACTAATCGAAGCCGTCTCCTTAATTTCTTAGCTAAAAAGAATCTGTTAGGTAAATATGGATTCTAACAACCGGTATACTTATATTATATATTTGCTTTAACTTAAATTGCTTAACTTTATAAAGAAAAATTATCTTTTCAGGGAAACGATGAAGTGAAAGACTCAAATATAAGAAAAAAACATAAATGTAACAATTGCAGGTGAATAGATTTTTAAAAAGATTTACATCGCCATTTTTTGTAGATAACATATTTAGCCGTGTCATTTTAACTAAGTTTTTTTTTACTGTAATAATTCTATTTTTCCTGTTTTATACCTCTGCAGCCAAATATTTCCTAATTCGGAAAGTCTGGTCTCTCATAAGTGCCGCCGACGTGGTAGAAAGCGACGAAGTCAGGGTAAAGAAGACTCGGTTATATGTGTTCCATCTGAAGAAGACTTCTTCAGGGTACGCCTTTTCATATATCTATGTGAATAATAGCCGAAGTATCACATTGGAATTTTCTTTTGAAAAAGGAAATTACGTGAACAACTTAACATAACAGTGTCATTCAGAGGGTACGTCAACAAATATAGACTAAATAGTTATAATCATAGATCATAGCATCCTGACTTCACTTCTTAGATACAATAACCTTGAACCCTAGAGTTGCCAATGGCACTACAAAACATTAATAAAGATTTTTGCACTTATAACTGTTTAACCTTTTTAAACTAGGTATTCAAATTTTAAACTAGATCTCGAACTACCCTCAAACATGATTGCTAGAACCGTTAAATTCGTCGTTAAATTCTCATTTGTCATCAAAGCGTTATATTTAAAATACTTAAAGGAAAATTAACTTAAATCACAAACATATTTACATTTATTACAAAACGCAGTTTGGTAGAATCTTCAATTCTAATAATAATGTAACAATGTCATCAGAGATTCGTACTTTAAATTTTCTTTGTAATTCACATTCTTATATGAAAAAAATGCTAGCCTTTATCGCTGGACATGTATATTTGAAATACTTTGATAGTGTTTTATCTATATTTATTTTAAAAAAGACCTTTACGGGCTATTTATAACTTGACAGATGTTTTTAAAGAAATTGATATTCGTAAGGTTGCTTCTCAATATAAATTAAATAACGTACTATTTGTACGCCAAAATTTAAACATTTATATAAAACGGTATCAAATATGATGGATACAAGAAAAATAAATTAAAACCCAGATATTCAATATTCGAATAGGCTATTACAGGCACTTTCGAATCGTCAATCAACATTAAATGTCGGCATTGCTATCTCTAGAGCAAGCTGCTGCCAGCTCGGAAGGTAGTTCTGCCGAGACGAGCCGGCGAGAAACTTTTTCTGCTCTTTACAAATACAGGTTTATAAAAGAGTGCTTGTCGATGATGTCTTGTCCTGAATGAGCATCAACAACATTTAAATCCACGAAATAAATATAAAATCGTAAGGTCAAAATTTCGTCCGACTGCATGCATATACATTTAAATTTTAAATCTAATATCAAAAGTATATTATTGAATAAATCTTATTATACCATTCATGAGTAGTTGGTTAATCGAAATGTGTAAGACTTGGTTAGTTGACTTATTTACATAAAACAGGGTAAAGTTTCATTTAACAATAGTAACTGTTGAATTTCTGGCCGGTTCTTAGCGGATCAATATTCCGAAAAGGTGGTAGATTACTACTTATAATTTAAAAAAAAAAGACAAATCAAAAATGCCTACTTGAACAAAGTGTTTTGAATTTAGAACGTCTAGGTAGTTCAAGTATGAATTCTCTCTTAGCCGTAGGTACGACCTTTTTAGTATAGGAATAGAAAAAAAATTTATTAATGTAACAAATTTCAGAGTGATCACCTCATTCATAATGATTGTAAATAAGTGTAAAAGCTTTAAAGTTTTTGCCGGCAAATGAGCTATACCTTTATATCCTTAAAGGTTTTACACGTAACTAATCACCCTGTATATTAAAGATCACTTCAATTGTTTCTTATGCGCTGATAAATTTTCAGAGAGCACAAGGAAGGCCTAGACAAAAGCAAGAGACTGTGAACAATGATTTACTTGTGGTCGTAAGTAGAATAATAGATAGATAGATATTTTATTATATTTACACAGTTCAGAGCATAAGTAATATTCAGTAGTAACTTTACAAAAAAAATTATAGTATACAGTTACCGAAACCGCTGTACCACTCCTTAGGTATGAGCACGGTGAGACGGGGAAGTATCAGACGCTCCGTTCAATCAGGCCGCGGTGCACATGTTCTTTTTTCCTCGGCCCCACTTTTTAAGGGGTAGCACTATATGATTTAACATAATTTTACAATATGGTTTTGCCGACATATACTATGTATTCAATCACCAGTAACGAAGCCTTAAGGTGCAATGTTGCAATGTAAACCTTATTGACTACATGTCAAACGTGATATCT
This sequence comes from Battus philenor, assembly GCF_028537555.1. Taxonomy (NCBI): domain Eukaryota; kingdom Metazoa; phylum Arthropoda; class Insecta; order Lepidoptera; family Papilionidae; genus Battus; species Battus philenor. Next base: position 10,744,467 of record NW_027181683.1, read on the forward strand.
TGTGTACTTTCAGGACTTTTAAATGGGTACATACGGTCAAATTAGTGCAAGCGCCTCGTGCTTGGATCTATAAACAAAATGGCTACCATTTTATTTTGGCGGTATGAAAGAAACGGAGCGTGTTATCGACAAGATTTACTATGCAACCTTGCAAAAGGTCAAATTAGCGAAGGTCACCAGCGAAGTTTATATTACTGGTATTAGATTATTATCGTCATTTCAGCCGTAGGATTCCCACTACTAGATACAGGTATTTCCTTAAATATCTAATGGATTCAGGCGTTATTTTGCGGAAGTCCATTACATATGTAACATTACTCCTGAGGATGCCCCGTGGAGGGGTGAAATAGGTGTTGAGTGATTTAACGGTGGTAGTTGAGTAATTCGCATTATTTGCCGCATACGCATTTATCAGCGGGCTGGCGGGCGGTGCACTTTGTTGTACGACTACCACTGCATGTGCGGAAGTGGCTAAATATTGGTCGTTTTCTTACAGGCCTTTACTATAGATTTGCAATAAAACTGGTAGGAAACGGCCTTCATCTAGCGTTTTTAGATGACCAGGTCATCGGTCCTGGTAGGTGGATGTTCTATCCGCTGATCAAGTCGTTATCTAGTAAAAAAGGAAAGAATAACTGTTTCCAGAGACCCCGTAAGAGAAGAACCCGTGAACCGACCTCGGATCCTCAGATCGTGACCTGCCATAACTGCAATGAATCATTTACGTCTAAAGTACGACTCAAATTTCATATGTAAGTTATTTTCTTTTTCTCCGTCTTGGTTTCAGCCTATAGACGCTCAATGCAAGGTCTCCCCTAAAATCGCAATGATGTCCGGTCTTACGCTCCCCGCATCCAGCTACTTCCCGCGGCATTAACTTTGTCCAAAGTCCACCTAATGGACTCTTGGTCACCACTCGAAAGTCTTTCGGTCCTAACGATGATCGTCTCTATAAAAATATTTTGGGATGCAGAGATCCGCTGAAAGACCAAGGTCACAGACGTAGCTCGAAGAGTTACTTGTATAATATGGCAGTTGGTATGACACATCTCTCGTGCAACCGTTAGGAAAGGTTCTCTACGGCCCCCACTAGATGGACATGATTATCATGGTGAAAACAGATTTGGGAATAGATCATTGATCTCCACAGGCAATTCCACGATACTACGAACCTTCTCAAGTCCGATGGTCAATACGTGTGTCCAGAGTGCGAGGGCGCCCATTTTCCAACAGAGAGTGAACTCTTCGACCACGTCCACTTCCAACATCACAAGCAGAAGCGCTGGCAATGTCCGGTCGAGGACTGCGGGAAGACCTTCTATTTAAGGTACCACAGGTCTTTTCTAATATAACAATTTGATTGTCACTCCGTACAAAGCCTCATTGGTTATATATGTAAAACCTTTAGAAGAGTCAATATATACCTCATTTGCATTCAATTAATAACGTAAATACAATACAGTAAAAAAGTTCTTTTCTAAACTCTCATTAATTCATATCAATATTAATTATTATTATTTACTCTCTGTCGCTCCATACTGTAGTACTATAAGTTATTGGCTTGTCGCATTCTAATGGAAAAAATAAATTTGTTATATATTTCAGTGATCACTTTATACAGATGGATTGAAGTTAGGTGTAAAATCTATGAAGCTTTTTGCTGATATATGAGTAATATGTTCACCGTTTAAAGCTTTTACACCCATTTTTAATCATCCTGTATAGATTACAACTGGTGTGAAACTCATAAATGGTGGTACAATAGTGTGTGTGCGCAGGGCGACTTTGACGAAACACAGCCGGACACACACAGACACGCGCCGCTATGTGTGTGTGACGTGTGGTAAACGCTTCCTCGATAAGCAGACCCTTGATGAGCACGGAGTAACTCATCTGCAGGTAAGACTATAATTATACCACGTACCACTATAATTCAGTACCTTGGAAATAGAGGATTTCTTTTACAATCATAACTTTGACGTTTGGTAATGAAAATAGTGTACTCGTTTAGCGAAAGGTGATAAAAGACCACCCTGATACATATTAAATCTGTCTTGTTGGCCCGAAATGATCTCTCCTCGTATATTTACAATCGTATACTGTTAATAATTTTAAATAAATGAATTTAAATCGATATTCTGAATTTGAATTCGAAAGTGCGAGAATAATTCAACTCTAAAAACTTGTGGCTGTACCAGTAATTCACACTGTCGTGTGAACGCTAGGTTAGATTTTGCCAGATTTATTTCATCAAAAATTTCAATCACTTTTTGCCAAAAACGTATTTTGTTAATCACGATTTTTGTCACTTGTGATAATTTATAGTGATCGGTTGTGATGATTGTCAGAAAAAAAATGATGATTGAAGAAAAGAATGAGTATTATAATGGCGTCCTTTACTACAACTACCAGGCGCCTTTATTTGAGAGGAGCCCAGGATTCTCTATATAATTTGTTTTGTAATCCTGTTTATAAATTTCCTTAATATGGTAGTACTATCACATAAAAAAATTTAGACTAATAGGTTTTTTACGAGTTTTTCAATACCGTATGTACAATATATCCACAAAAGCTCTAAAGAAATTTTGTGCCGTTAACAATAGACCATCTCACCCCAAATTTTGTATTACAAAATCTTCTTAATCTAGTATTATTCTGATTCGTTATTAAGTCCTATCACTTAATCTACGCTGGAATGCAAAGGAAGCCTTGCTAACGTTATCTGTTTATGAGTAGGGTACTTTGGAAATAAGGAAAAGCTTCTCTATTCTAAATTAAACGAAAGACAATGGGTGAAGTAAACAGCATGATTGTTCCATACGGAACACCGTTACGGAATGGTTGTATTTGTCAAATTGACATGGCTAGTCGCGTGTCCACCAATAAAATATAAATTTTCAAGTGACAATTATATCTGTTTCAGATAAAGCCATTCCAGTGTCACATCTGCTTGAAACAATTGACACGCCGCTCCCGTCTGCGAATGCACCTACGCGCGCATGAGGAAGAACTGGCGCCAAGGCTGGTGCTGGTGTGTGCTGCCTGCGGAAGGGCCTTCAGGGACTCCAGTGATGCTGAGGTTACCAGTTCCTCATTTAACTGTAGTGCTGAAACCTTACCCACTGCTACTTCTGTTTTTGAGTCGGCAGGTCAGCTGTGGAAGAATTACGAAGATATGTCATCGTCGTCATTATCATTTCATTTAAAGATAAAAAGTTAGCTATATATACGACGTATTTCATCACCAATAGACTTGCGAGGCATATGTATAAGCCGTGTGTCACGTCCACCAATAGGAACTTTACCATACTCATAATATCAACTGACTACAAAAATCGATTTAATTCTCGACTTAATACAAAAGTCATCGTATTTTCAGCAATACGACGTCATCTGATAGACATAGGCCTACCCCGTATCATCCAGTCTTCTTTATAAAGGTTCTATGCAGCGTTCGCCGATCTGTGGTCTCCAGTCCAGAACCTGAAAACCCCAGCGGCCTATATGGTCCGCCTGCTACCATTTCTGGCTCTGGACTGTCTATTAATTTCATTCAACTACGACGTAATTTTCATTTATGTATTCATTTCATTATCAATTTTGCCGTCATGATAACAATGCTAGAAGATACTTTTTTTTATAAAAACTAGAATGAAACTCAGGTTTGGAAATCGAAGGTTCTAGATGCCCTGATCTGAGAAGAGCTCACGACAAATTAATTATTATTTTGATCACTCAGTAATTAACAAGTTATATTATCATTTATAAAACCTTTCACACTGTATTTAGCTTTATGGTGCATGAATCTCCGAAGTATATACAAGACGTTATCGGTTTTATTTATTGATAGAACGCCTGTGTTAACAGCGTAATTATTATAAAACAAAATCAATACAGGAACATGCAGGCAAATCTAAGGAGTGCATAGAGCAACTGAATCCAGCTGTTAAAGAAGAGAACGAAATGTCGGTGCAGCTGTCCCCTACCAGCGGGCTCGTGACGCAGTCCGTCGCTGTCATTGGTATGTACTCAAGTCTTATTTATAGAAGGCTTTATAGCCAAGTTATACCCTTCAACAAATTGTATAGGGAAAGCGCCGACTAGCGTCCTCAACGTGATACTAGAATATAATAACATTAAGCAAAAGTTTCATGAAAGGTAGACACGAATATATGAAATCTACGCACGCACACACGGACTTATACATGCACGCACAGACTCATGCATGCAACCACAGATTCATGCCTGCATACACAGACTCATGCATGCATACACAGATACATAGATTTCTAATAGAACCTACTAGTAACGACCTGTATTTGGCATCTAATATGTCTCTTCTCTTCAAATAATATTTTTCAAGCAATAATTATGCTATTATATAATATTTAAAAGAATTTTACTTTTGTAAATTTATTTTTATAATTACTTTTATTTCAGCGAAATCTCCACAAGTTGACTGCGGACCGGAAGGCGAAGCCCTGCTGGCGACACTGACAGACTTCGCGAGGATCATCATCAGGGTCGTTGAGATAGAGAAGGCCTTCCGCTGCGAGTATTGCGAGGAGTAAGTAGACGGATGCCACTGTATAGTATTTTTGCCTTAAATTTTTTGGTAGCCTCTTGTTCAACTCCATGGGTGGACAGCTTCTTTATTTATAATACATAATAATTTTTCAACATGGTTTTTTATTTACATATTTATCTTTCGTTCTTCTCAATGCCTTTCATTCTTTCCTCTATATTCATTCACATTATCTCATATTCCTTTTAATACATTGCCTTACTTCCTTCGCTTTTCCTCCAGGTTTCTACTACTAATATTACATTTATTATTATTTCTTTATTCTTTAACTTTCATACATTTGTTTCACAATTTATTTATTAATTCTTATTTATATTGTACTACTTATATTGCACTTAATTAACATTTTTAATGTCACAGCTCTTTTATCACTCTTGTTCATTATTCTTGTTCTTTTGTATATTTTAATTATTTTATTGCTAATTTTTTCTTCCTATTATCTTTTTGCAGAACTCTAAAAAGGTCTTGACACTCTTCTTTACACTCCTGTGAAGCGATGTTCTCCATCTTTATTCTCTCTGTTAACCAAGACTAATATTCTACTCTTATATTTAAATAAGGGCCTTACTATTGTTACAAGTATCCATAATTTTGGACCTATTTACTTCAGTTCAAGTGTTTTATTATGGCTAGTAGTTTTGTATTACTAGGCTCTTCGCGGCCGAAATCACAGTTCCTACCTCTGGAAATTCCTATGGACGAGGAAAAATTGTGTTAACGATAGTCGTTATTATTTTTCTTCCTTTTTTCAGCTGATTGATGCCCACAGCAAGGCGTAAGCCTTCCACAAAGATTGTTCCTGTGACCTTTAATACATCCTCGATCCATCTATTGATGTAGTGCACCGCGATATTTTTAAAGTGAACACCTAGAAACCCACAGGGTTTATTGTGGGTTCTTTTCAAATCAGGACGCGTCTGGAGCCCTCATGGATTTAAGTAAACGATGCCATTATAGGGGGGGGGGGCTACATTTGATTGTAGTTTCTATCATTTTGGATTCTTCTGGTATTCCTCTCTATAAGAGATGACTTTGAATATCTTTGCTAATGTTTTAGTGTTTTCTACTTGGAGGACGCGCTTAACAGTCACCGCGTCATACACAAAGGCGTGAAGAATCCATTTACCTGCCATATCTGCAAAGTGAGCTTCGCTACATATTCCAGGTAAGGTTTTTGATTTTTGAATTCATAACAGGTGGCGCAAAAGTAATGTCATAATATGAACGCGCCTTAATTTTTATAAATGGCACCAAATTTTACTGTGCTTTGACATTTATAATGTAGATATATAGAGAGAGTTAGTTGTCAATAAGCTATATAGCTATATAAACCTCAAGGATGTGGAATTATTGTTACTGCTTGAGTTTCGTCTCCAAGTGCTTGGTCAATCAAGTGTACTGCAAACTGCAAAATTAGTCCACATTTACAGCAACAAATCACGCACCATACAAGCCTTAAAAGCTAATAATTATGCCTCAGCTCTAGAGGTGGTCATTTGAGTTATAAAATTATTTTATATTAATATCATTAAAATACACATTCAAATAACCTCAATTTAACAACAGTGCTGTTTTTTTTTTAATTTATAACAATATGGCTGCCGGTTCAAATTATGACATTATTTTTTAACCACCTGTAATATCTGTCCAATTGCAATAGACAATATTTACTGATATTAAATTTAAATATGCAAGTCAATTTTGTGATCGATGTATAATTTTTAATGTCATGTTGTTATTAGTCAGAAAGTTTTATTAATAATATATAAAAAAAAATATAAACATTAAATAATAACATATCGAAAGTAATAAAAACATTTTTAGTTAACTTTCATCTTCAATTGTCATTTTTCTCTATACTTACTAAGATATATGTAAAGTAGTAGAATCAGATTGTATTAATTATTAATATTTAAAGGTGTACCACACATAAGACTACCCACGGTTTCTACAAGCGCTCCCTAGCGGACTGCAAGAAGTCCGCAAAGTGCCCCGGCACCTCGGAGGCTGGACCATCTGCCATCGGCATCCTGGGTTACGGAGGCTTTCCTGTTGTCAAACATTTTCTATGCGAGGTGATTTAAGTGCAAGGATGTGTTTACATTGTAGTAAAATGTCCGTTTACTTGGCATACTTAATGCCTTAATTTAATAAAAGAGAGACTAATTCCCTCTGATCTCTTATTTAAAAGAAACTTTATACCTCTTTGCTAGGACCTTCGATGTAATGAACTGAGAAGTGTACTTAAAAGCCCTTTTATTGGGGGCTAGAAACAGGAAGCGAGTGACTTTACAATTAATTGCCCCAAGTGACCGCATTGTACCAGTAACTCGCACGTAAGTGGGTCAGCTAGTGGCATGCAAGCTACTTCAATTTTTTTTTTGTTTTTACTCGCCACCCGAACTCCCTCTAACCTCTCGCTCGGACGTAAATTTGCATGAAATTTTACAATGCCAGTGGCTCGTAAGTGCAGATTAAAAGTGAAATTTTTGTTTCATTTTACTATTTTGTAAAATATTGTTTTCTGTGATTTAATAAAATGTAGATAGGTGGACTTCTAACCAAGATAGATTTTTAGAAATGTACGACAATAAAATAAACCGGGACTGTTTACATCCAAATTATAAAAATCGCGACTTGAGCAAATCTCTTAAACTAGCACTGGCTTGCGAGTATAATAGGACAAAATAAAATTAAGTGTAATTATAGATCAACCAACGGGCTTAACCTTAATAGTCAATAAAACGTAGCTAGATTGATTCTTTTTCAGCCTTCTTTTATTCGGTGCGGAAAGTGTCTAACCCTTTTTTCAATTTATTATAAGCATATTTTTAATTACAATAACGCTATAAATGAAGATTTGGAATAGGCTTTCATTTTAACTACACTATCACTTTATTCACTCTAACACATTCTTCAAGCACCCCCCAGCTACAGAGAAACCGCCTCCGTGCGTTCTCTGTAACAATGAGGGCCTCCCCGCTAATAACAGAGGGTGTGAGAAATAGCTCAAGAGATGTCGCACAGTTCGTCTCCTTTTTCCCGCCTTCCCAAAGATGGCGCTGCCTCGGAGCCTTCTGCTCCGTTAGCGAGAGTTTTAAAACCCGTTTCGAAGCCTTTCTGTATTGCGTAATAAAATATTTGTAGTGTATATTATTGTGTTATGCTTGTAAGAGCGCTGAAGGTAAGTTACTTAAGTAATGGATCATACTATTGCAAATACTTGCTATAGTTGTACGAACTATAGTAATGTGGACCTACTACTAGATGAAATAAACCATATGAGTTACAATTTATAGATTAATATTTCTTTGGGCCAGGACTGCGGGCGTTCGTACCTGCACTGGACATACCTGCAGGTGCATCGTCGCATGAAGCACGCCAACGAGAACTTCCTCTACAAGTGTAACCAGTGCGAGCTGACCTTTCCCAACAGGTCACTCTTAAAGGAACTGAATATTACTTTCATTATTTTTGAAATACCTTCGCATTTGTGTTTAGACACCGAAAAATTATCATGCTATCATCAGCCGGTCGTTGTTAAAGACAAGACCTTGGGAAGTCGTTGGATGTGGAATGCGCAAAGCCGGTCAGTCAAGTCTTAGGGCTTGCAGTCAGCATCTATCAGCTGACATGATGGCCTGCTCTTACGGAGGGCATTGATGTATTAAATCGCACTTGCACCGACTAAAATCCTTACGATGTTACTAAACCATTGCTATAAAAGAACGCATAGCTATTATAGTGTTTTTTCTGTGAAAAGGTGCAGGAACTAATAAACCGAAAGAGAATAGCCTCCCTGATTAGAGAAGAAGATACCAAAGAAGAGTTCCTCCTACTATGTAGAAAAATAATAAGCATAGTGATAGATAAAAATAAAAACCTATAAAAAAATCACCAAAATCAATAAAAATATAAGAGAAAGAAAATGTAAAATAGCAATGAGGGATGAATGGAAGGCGTTATAGAGCGAAAGGGAATGACAGAAGAATTGTGAAAGAAAAAAAAACCGAAAGAACACTGTGCTTGCTACCGCAGTATTAAGCACGGGTATTACAAAAGGTAGCTTTACCTAATGCTTACAAATATGTTTACAGACAGGTCAAGTTTCAGGTTTTATTGTAAATCATGATAATAATATAATTTTTCAATTAAACAGTTGGAGTGTGGCGTACCACAGGAAAAAGATGCACGGTAAGAGCGGCCCGGAAGACGGAGGCGGAGCCACTAAGATCGCACGAGAGGATTACAAGTATATATTGCTGATTTGTTGTTTCTGCGTTCCTGAAGGTCGTATTTTCTCCAGAACGATTTAGGAAATAAAAAGAAAGCTGAAGTAGCAGTGACCAGGTTACATAGCGCGCAGAACAGATGGCCTCTGGAGTGTTGAAGTTTTGAAGTGGATACTACGGACAAGCAATAGCAGCGGATGTTGTCCGACCTGAAGGTGGAATAAAGACTCTGGAATCAGGTCTCATCCAACCGGTCCTATTGGAAGTGTCTAAGGGAAACCTATGTTCAGAAGTGAACTTCCTAAGTCTGAAATGATGATGATGATGAAACTCCGTAGTCCTGATACGAAACCATGATGCAATGACAATTATTTGCACCAGCAAGACGAAGGCCACGATCAGTGTGTTACGTCTAATCTGAAACGTGGCCATAGTCTTCTTTTACGGTGGTCCATATAAGGAGGTTCCAGGTTGCTAATAGAACAATGGTGAAACTGGAACTTCACAGCGAGATCGAATGTCACAGACGTAGCTCGAAGAATTACATCTGAAGTACCAGCGGCTGGGGCACAACGCTCATATAAACTATTGAAAGGTCCTCTAGTGAAGACCACAAGGCTGTAGACGTGATATGAATAGGTCCCTCTTTAGGTGGACCGTTGAAATAGTCAATAATACGGGAAATAGCTGAATGCGGGCAGTGCAAGATCGGTGATCCTATGCCTAGACGTATGCCTTGTAGTGCGAGACTATGTGACTTGTTATGTATAGAATAAAAGGATGGCTTTTGCACTTGATCAGCCCACAAATTTGACGGTGGGACTCTTTTTCCCCTGTGTGAAACTAACTTTCCTAATAAACCAAAAACTTAAATTATTGTTGCTGTGGGAGTCAAATTCCTGCCTAAAGAAATATTGGTTTGTTTTCGTAATTTAAGCCACAGGATGTCCACTGTTGGTCTCACTGTTGGATTTTGAATAGGATCGATTAGAAGCAATCTATATCAATCTATATCTGCTTAACTTGTCATTGGACGCTGCCATTGCCGGTCTGTGGTCTCCACTTTAGAATCTTAATCCTAGTGACCATCTGTACTGATCGCTATGCCTGCCTACTGCTACTGAATAGTACTTAAGAATAATCAATGTCTAGTGAACCGGACGCCGTTGTATTACTACACAAATGTTTAATCTCCCAAGCAGAATACCGTGTAGAGATTGCAGCGAGGTATTGCCGAACAAAACTGCACTCTACGCCCATAGACAGAAGGAGCATAGCGACGCGATGCTTTCCATGAGCGACGAACAAGGTATGATTTGTTTGTTTATTTTACGACATTTTTATTCCATTTTCATACATAATATACGCGCGGAACTTAAGTTCATTATTTAGGTTTGTGTCGAAAATAAACTAATATTATAAGAGAAACTATGTTCTGAGACTACCTGACAAGTAGAACTGGAAAGTTAAATTTTAAGCAGAAAACTGGTCGTGGCGTAAGGCCACTCTAATCCTTCTTCATCTGAATATGTAGCCTTCAAGTCGTTATGTATGTGTCTTAATGTAATCTGTAAGAAGTAGTCCCACTCCCATAACTGGGCTTAAGTGTCTCATAATCGCAGCAACAAGTATATATTCCCAAGCGAATCAACTAAAAATGTTTGGACATCTATAACTTACCTTCTGTTTTCAAAATATCTTTACGATATAGTATTTATGGAAATGAATCTTATATACAGATGAAAAGAGATGTTTTTTGTCTGCTTCAAATTCTACATGAAGCACTATTTATATAACAAATTCAACAAAGTTTGAAATATATAACCACAACTATTACATCTCGAAAAATACCACCACTGAACAACAGTTAAATTAGTTCTACATAAACTGAAATGTTTATGAACAACTTTCAATGACAATAGCGATATGTCAAATTTTTCTCATTTTTATCTCTTAAAATTTCTCGTAATTTCGAATATAAGACTCTAAGACAATCTGTGCCTATTGTGATGTTTTTTAGCCTGTGGTTTTTAATTTCATTTCGAATGCTAAGGATATAAAAGTTATTATTATATTCTCGTAAAACCGATGGTCGTTGAGGCCGCAAGGTTCTTGAGTAAAGACTAAAGGTCTCTAGAAGCGGGCAGCGAAGGCCTGGGCCTTGAAGTGGGCGTCTATCGACTGATATGATCTTCTCAATGACGTCATGCCTGCAACAGGTACAGATACGCAGGTCCGTGCGTACTCGTCGCGCGCCACGTCTTGCTGCAAGTGCGGGCACAACTTCACCGAACCAGCTGCCCTGCAACGACATTTGAAGTAAGGATTCTGTTTTTATATAGATACTATCTGATCCCGCAAACGTTGTTTTGCAAAAAAAAAAAATAAAGTTTTTAATTAACAAATGTAAGATAAGGGTTGATCGTAGAGGGGTGAAAATTTAGGGTTGTATGTATTTTTGTATGTTGTATCATAATAAAATAAAAACCAAAAAAATTGTCTAAAAAATTTAAAATAAAATTTAGGGGTGGACTATCCTTATCACTTAGGGGTATGAAAAATAGATAGTAGCCAATTCTCAGACCTACTAAATACGCATATAAAATTTGGTAAAAATCGGTCAAGCCTTTTCAGAGGAGTTCAAGTTCGAACACTGTGACACGAGAATTTTATATATTAGATACAAGTTGGAAGGTAATTAGGTGTAAAAGCTTTGAAGAAATATGTATAAAGAGATACAAATAGACTGAATATAACGACATATATACGAACGAATCGTGCATGGAGTTATTCGTAGAGAAAAGACGACGTAAATGAGGCGCGGTATGAAAGACAAAGAACGAAATGATTAAAAAAGGAATGAATGAATGATATGAACATGGGAAAAGAACAGTATGAAAATAAGAAATTTAATTATATTATGATTGTAACTGTTATCCCTGTGTACCCGGGACAGGGGAAGTACTATTTAAAAAAAGCTTTAAACAGATGAACGTATAGTTTATTTTGCTGTCAATGATATGTACTAAGTTAATGTTCTTATACATGTACCTATAGACTATACTTCCAGAAGTTATTGGACTTGTATTCCAATAGTTTTATAGTGATTATTTTATACAGGGTGATGGAAATAGGTATTAAAAAAATATTAACACAAGAACGCTGTTATAGAGAGGTGCACGGGCACGAGGGAGACACGCGTGCGGGTCGTGCCCACGCGTGCGCAGTGTGCGGGCGCGCCTTTCGCTCAGCCTCCGTGCGCAACGAACACCTGCGTGTTCACACCGGCGAGCGACCATACCCCTGCGACGTATGCGGCGTCGCCTTCCGACGGTCAGGCACCTACCACATACTTATCTACCCGACAAGACATCTGGTTGTTATATATAGAAATTTACTAGTATTATCGACGAATGACAGCCCATGCCAAGGTCCTCTTGTGGGGCCCTTGAGATTAGTTACTCCATGCAGCATCCGCTGAAGCGATCTAAGAGCTCGGTGGACTCCCAATTCGGTGAAATTGTGATGCATGGATGCACAGACCGCGTCCAACCGGTCGAATACTGGTGGCCCAGCGACAGCAACAATAATACTCTCGTACATTCGAAAAATATTGAATATTTTATTCCAGAATAAAACCAAAAAAATTTAATTACCTATACTTCTGGCGGCCGGCCCGCCATCAGTTCATGATTTGCCCGAGTGGCCTCTAGTCTTAATAAGTCTGTGCAACCATGCCCTAGAGGTTCTGGAGCTGGGCTGTCTTTAAAGCCGTCTGGGCTCTGCGCCTTATACGGGCTACCACATGCCAAAAGAACACTTTTTATCTAGATCTCATCTTTAATCTATTTACATCATCAAAACGTCAGTATTAGGACGACCACCGCTGGGCATAAGCTTGCCCAATAGTTTTTAAACAAAACCGGATGGTAGTGACTTGCATCCAGTGTTATTACGATAGATACTTTAACAATGGCGTCTGTCCGCCTTATGGATCACTACACTTGCCGATCCAAGGTCTACATTCTAGAAAACTTTATCTCCTTGGCCTGCCCTTAGGCTGCCACTTGATTTATTAATATTAAATCTGCTGGGCTGTATCGATTACTTTTTTCGTTTGTATACGGATCCTCATCGCTAGTTGGATCTCGTAGAGAAATCCCCAGCATAATCTTTGGCTTTTTGAGGGAGCGTAAGTCTTGCCAATGAGGCCTAGATTGAAACATATATGCTACTTACATGACGTCGTTTTATAACCCCATAATAGGCGACCATTCAAGCCTTGGGCTAATATTAAGCGCGTTTGTGAATGTGAAGAATTTAAAGTTGATAATTGGTGATCATAATGGAGTTCTAAGTGCTAGAAAAACGTGTGAAAAAAGTCGTGGTTGAAAATTGATCAGCCTCCACTTATTGGCAAAACCGGATTAACTCGCGATAAAAGCGACGCTGTTTATAGCAGGATTGGAAGAGTATTGTTTATTATGAGTTTTTCCTGCAGAACAGGACTTTCGATTTGGACTGATACTGCTAATCACTGATGAATATAAAAATCTTCTATGAAAGTCTTCCATCGTGATTATGCTAGACCATACATATTTTCAGAACTCAATAGTTTGAGTCTCTTCAGAATTCTTTAGGCGGTGTCAGGTTAAACAAAACAGGAGTGCTAACACTACTTCTCTTGGTATTTTGCAGAAGTTCCAAAATAACAAAAAATGTTTAGAATTCTTATTTAATAGTATATGCATTAAATGGTACATATAATTGGACGAAATAATAAAATTATTTCATCGATCGGATATACAGATCGATAATGTTTTTTATTACCAGGTCGACTGCCATGCGCAACCACAGATTGATCCACTCTGGTGTCCGCGCGTGGGCGTGTCCGCGCTGCCCAAAGCGCTTCCGTATCCGCTCCGACCTGCGCACGCATCTCCGGCTCAAACATCCCACACATATCGTCGTTTTCGAGGTACCCACATAACCGCATCCACTACAAAATAAATTTATGACATTGTTACTACACCAATACCTCACTTTGCGTCGTGGTTACGTTCCAAAAAACATGACGCAAATTGAAACGCCGCAAAGTGAACTAAGATTTTCAAGAAGAAGATCGAAGAAAAGTTCCAGGGTTACGAAAATACTACTTTTTTTAAAAAAAATGGACAAAGTAAACATTAAAAAAAAATATATATAACTCGGTTAATAAATAAATTGGAAAAATATTTACCTTTTTTGTAACCAGAAATAAAACGTAAAAATTTATAAAAAATTATTAATCTCTTTTAAAAAAAAGCACAACACACTACATTACCACACATTATGTAATTGAAACTGAACTCTAAAATTAGCAAAACAAAGTGTAGATGAAACTGTATTCAAATTGCATTGTTTTTAGTTAGAACGGGAATCCCCGAGTTTTGATGGCATAGCGCAATTAGAAACAAAAGTGTTGCCATCTTTTAGAAAAAAAAAGAAAATTAAAAAAAATAGACTCGAACCTAAAACAACGCAACCTAGAAAATCTAACGACGCACAGCGAAAATTAGTACTAATTAAGCAGCGTCGAAACTTTCAAAAAACGCAAAACGAAATGACGCAAAGCGAGGTATTGGTGGACTATTACTGTGCTATATACTGACTATTATATAATAGTTTTGTTAAGACCTGGCGTCAAAGACACAAGCTCAGCCTGCCTTACATTACATCGGAAAAAAGATTCTCCAATGTGATGATGACTGTGATACTCTTAATAAACACCGCCGTTCAGAAACACTGTATTTAAACAAAAACAACAATGGAATCATTTTCTTCTTTTACCTCATAAATGGCTTTGGTCGGTCTTGCGCTTCGTATCCAGCTACTTAAGTGTATACCTTACGGCGTATATAGGTTCCCCCATAAGTGGACCCACGATATAGTGAAGATCACGGAAACTCGCTAGATACGGGCAGTGCAAAGCTGATCATTGTGGCGATCGTTAAGGGAGACCTATGTCTTGCAATGGGCGTCTATCACCTCAAAAGAAGAAGAAGAAAAACAAGGTTACTTCCTTTTTTTTCTTCAAAACCAGTTTGGCTTTGATAGATGGTGTCTACACGAGTACCGTAGTCATTATTTAAAAGTTTTCTTTTCGATGTCAAATATAACACTGGCCAGGTCTAGCGTATGTATTTTACCCCAGGTCTTAACAAAACTATTGTATAATAGAATTTTGTTATAGCTTTTTAACCAGAGTACTATGTCATTATTTTTTCTCGTCGTCAGATGCAAGACATAGGTCTTGCAATGGGCGTCTATCAGCTTGAAAGAAAAGTAAGGAAAACCAGGTTACTTCCTTTTTTTCTTCAAAACCAGTTCGGCTTTTGATAGATAAATATTTGATATGGTGTCTATACGAGTAACGTAGTCATTATTTAAAAGTTTTCTTTTCTATATCAAAGTTAATACTGGCCAGGTCTAGCCTATTTACCCCAGGTCTTCACAAAACTATTGTATAATAGAATTTTGATATAGCTTTTTAACCAGATTACTATGTCATTATTTTTTTTCTCGTCGTCAGATGAAAGGTTTAAACCCCACGTACGATGAGATAATGCAGCATATCCGCGACAACAACATCACGCAAGGCCGGGTGATTGAGATCACCAAGATGTCCTTTGAGAAGGTATACTCCAATTCCTGGTAATAATATACAGGGTGATTTTTAAGTTTAAAAGCGTGTGATAAATTAATAGCACATTTAAAATATTAAATAACGTAATGATAATATATTAAGAAGCGTTTACAGAATTCGGATTACTGCAGACTTTGTACTGCTAGAAGTACTTTGCCATTCGCATTTTAATGAAAGTTTTTTTTTCAGTGATCACTTGATACGGAGTGATAGAAAATAGGCATAAAATCTTGTTGCTAACAAATGAGCTATAGCTTCACTCCTTTAAAGCTTTTACGTATATAGCCGATCACCCTATATAAACGAACCTATAACCTAATCTGCTTGATTAGATTTTTATAGTATTAATAAATTTCGTCAAAAAGTAGCTTATGTCTTAAAGAAAAAACGTAAAGCACTTTAAGTTGCCTACCTTAACCTTTTGTATTTAAAAAGACTTTTTAACTCGGAGTTGATATGGATTCTGTAAATTTTTAGCCTCATATGAATAACGTTAGTCTCGAATCTTTATGTCTCATAAAAATATTTGTTTTGTCTGCATTGCGTAAATCTTTTGGTTTTAACCAAAGTTCTAGCAGAAGGCGCGGCCATTATCATCATTTCAGCCATAACACGTCCACTACTGGACATGGGACTTGCCCTAAGGTGGTTCCCACGATCTTTTTAAGATCTATCCACCGGCAAGCGTAACGCATAACATCAGCTTACAAGGTGGATAGAACCTTGTCAAGGTCGGGAGACGCTGGATGCATGCATGAACCAGTACTATTGGAAATCTATGGGGGAGGCCTATGTCCAGCCTTGGACGTGTTACCGCTGAAATGATATGATGATTGATGTTGTAGGGATCCACCAGTATAGTGCCGAATAGCGCTCGCGCCCTGTCTCTGCTCAGCGGAGTGCCTCGCACCAAGATCACCTGTGAACCGCCTCCCGTCGCTTCAGGTAATGAATACAACATTTTCAACTTTTTTTCATCAATTCTTTTATGTCGGCCGATAGACCCCCAGCAAGACGCACTCCCCCCCGTCCCCCCCCCCAAAGATCGACACAATGACATCTCTAATGCTGCGCGCAAACAGCGACTTTCGCGAGGTTTTAAATTGAGGGTAGTAACATAGTGCAATATAGTAAAATAACAAAAGAAGTGTAAATAATTAAAAGAAACATAAAGAGTCTGTGATAAAAAAAATGTACTGTGATCTAGGAATGTAGATGAAAGATCTGCTAGAGAAGAATGACAGAATGAAACATAATATGAAGGACAAAAGAGAATGTAGAATAACAATTGATAAACTCATTTTACCCGAATTTGTAATATCCCTGCCTCATAAAGGCATGGGGAACGAGAGGGCCCATTAAAACGGAGGTCATAAATAACAAAAGTAGTGGGAGGAGGGTTATCGCCGCAGCGTCCACCGGCCCATGGCTGCCACTTGGTGTCCTTTCATAAAGAATTGACGTTTGCAGATGTATTCCAACCAGTGCGACGCGGGAGAGGAATTGCAAAGAATCCGAGGCGGCCGAAGATCTTGCAGGGGTCCCACGAGGAGACCGAACTTGAGGCCAGCTCATACCCCATGCCTATCGATGGTAGCGGAGAGGTTAGTCCTGTCTTAGTTCAGGAAATATACAGGGTGATTGTATATGAGTGTAAAAGTTTAAAAAGGATTAATTTACACTATCCTGTCTATAGTTGTCACTCTGAAATAAGTTAGATTAATTTAGTTTTTCTGATGGAATTCGACAGGGCTACAGACAGTACAAAAAGTTAAATCTCAAAATCTTTTTCTTACTATATCATTACGTTATTTATTATTTCTGAAATCATTGATTTTTGCGTACCCAACACTAACAATAATGAGCTATATATTAACTCTTTTAAAACTTTTATATCTACAACCAATAACCAATCACAATGTATAAGTTATTATTAGTTGGTAACACAGGCTTCTACTTGAGAGGCTTAATATTCACTTACTAAGTCTTGTACCTTAAACCATAGACCAGATAATCTAACGTCTATTTATAATAGTATTTGTTTAATTTTTACAGTTTATATTAAAATGTAAAGATGCGTTTACATAATTATTTTCTAAAAAGGTGGGCAAGTAAACATTTAGGTCAATACTTTTATTAATTTATATAATATTAGAGAAAAATATTATAGATTTATAGACTTAATGAGATGAAAATAAAGGATAGCATATATGACTATTTATAAAATGCTCTAGTTCAACATTATGTGATTCACTGTCAGTTTCAGGGCTTCTTGCATTAATGTTAAAATTTTCAGTCAATGTTTTATTTTGTAATTAATGTATTCCAACATCATGTCAGCCGATAGATGCCCTCTGCAAGGCTTAAGCCTCCCATAAAAGATGGTCGCGATGACTGGACCTGTGCTGCCCACATTCAGGGACTTCCCGCTAATTGACTTTATAGTTGGTTCACCTAGTAAGGGTCTACCGGCTCCTGGTCACCATTAAAGATCTAAGTAAGAAAAGGACCAATATATAGCTAACTAGCTGATCCCGCAAACGTTGTTTTGCAAAAAAAATTGATATTATAATTTAAAAATAAAAAATAAGGGTTGATCGTAAAGGGGTGAAAATTTATGCTTGTATGTATTCTTGTATGCTGTATCATAAAAAAATAAAACCAAAAAAATTTCGTTAAAAAAATAAAAAAAAATTTAAGTGTGAACAACCTTTATCACTCAGGGGTATAGAAAATAGATAGTAGCCGATTCTCAGACCTACTGAATACGCATATTAAATTTGGTAAAAATCAGTCGAGCCGTTTCAGAGGAGTTCAAGTTCGAACACCGTGACACGAGAATTTTATATATTAGATTACACCATGTACTACATGTCTACTTCCATCTTGCCGGAAGTAGCTATATATTGGTCCTTTTCTTACTCAGGATGGACTTCCGCAAAATAACGCCTGAATCCATTAGATGCTAGATCCTTTTGCAACAGCGATGTGCCACGCCCACTGTCACTGTATAGTAGTAGTAGTAGTAGTAGTAGTAGTAGTAGTAGTAGTAGTAGTAGTAGTAGTAGTAGTAGTAGTAGTAGTAGTAGTAGTAGTATAGTGTCACTGTATTTGAGCAATTCTTGGAACTAAGTGTAAAATAAACTAATATGTTATACTAATACAAATACAGCAGTACTAATACAATATAAAATATTATCCAGTTAAGTTGATAATAATAATACAACATTGTTCATGTTCACGTCTTATGTTTCAAGGAGCTCGGTGAACTGAACGTCCAGCTGATGATGGGCGAAGGTTCGCTAGCCTCAAACCAAATGGTGCAGTTGCAATTAGATGAGAGTATTTGGAATAATAAACCACCACAATGATACGCATGCATCGTCTGGACCACAAATCTTGAGGAGTGTGATGGCCTTGTACCAGTGAGATGATGAAGGGAGGCTTTACAGTTGTACTGTGAAGCTTTCCTATTTGTGTTCTTGTAAATATATTTAGGGACTGCGACATTCGAATATTAAAGTTTTCGTCAAATAAATTATAATTGAAAATTATTAAAGTTTCGTTAAAAGTCGAAATTGATCAAAAATCTCTGCATTTGATTTTGTAATTCAAAATTTTTGGCTTACACCGGTTTGTTGAAATGTACAACTTATAAGAAATGCTATCTGTTTAAAGAATTTATTTTTAAAACACTTAACCCAAGTTACATAAAATGAGATAAATTGTATTATACCTTATTATTAACTTTTTTTAAATGCGCCGTTGCCTACTCTATTTAGTCTTGCCATGAATAAAAAACTACATTTTTATGGTACGTAACATTTATTACTATTATAGTGTGTTAGTTAAATACATTAGTATAAAACCATTAGAATACACCCCTTTAACCGTTGAGGCTAGATATCAATAGCAGTAAACACTCTTCCTATGGGAAATTTACTGCCAATGGTATGGATTGTTTAGATACTCCGAATTATCATGATGTTTAGAGGAAGCATTTCTCTCTAAAATTGGTCATAAATATATGTGGACAACTAATATGAAAACTATTTTTGCATGTTTATTTAATTAAAAACAAAATTAAAAACTGACTATAAGAAAAAAATATATTATAGCTCCGTTTTATATTGTTGCACAATGTTGTATAATGTTACCAAATACTATACTAGAATATTGGGTTATTTGGAAAGTGATTACGTTATCTTTTTGGGAAAATTAAAGACTATACTATACACAATACCGACTAGAAATCACACCAAAGCACCATAATCTAAACACTAAAGGCAATCTCGAAATTATCTCTTTTATTCTCCTCTTTTCAATGTAGAAGAGAGAACAGTATTTATTTTCCGCGAATATTCCGTTGTCACAGTAAGTAACGACAACGGTGATACGCGATGCATGTAGATTTATTTACCATAGTGTTAAGAGCAAAGTACTTAATTTTATTTTAATATTAGAAATTGTTTTGTTTATCTTATGTAATGTCCAATAAAATGTTTTATCATTGTTTATGGTTTCATTATTACAACATAACCACAACATACCACTTAAAAGTAAATGCAATATTTTTTTTCTATTTTTTCCTGCATTGCAGTGTACTTATCTGCGAGATATATATATTTTTAAAGTAAAGGTAAAAGTCATGCGTGTAAGGGTTAATTTGGTTAAGATTATAAAAAGAAAAGACGACAAACTACTATTTATTTTGCCATTTTGGATGGTTATAAGAGTTTGTGTCTCGGCGCAAATTTGCTAGACGAACATAATTATTAGGTGTAGTATACTTGCTACGAAGGCGGCTTTTTTATCTTTTGTTTGTGAGCGAATACTACTCCCATAAATACATGGCTTATTTAATTTTTTTACGTAAAACTTGCGACGCTAAATTTGAGTCGTGAATTTGGAACCTGAAGACTCCAAAGTGTTTAACAGATTAATTCTTTAATAGAGAGCTTTAGGTGTAGAAACAGGTTCTCTATCTTAAATTGAATGAAAGTTCCATACGGAACACTAACACAATGCTTGTATTGTCAACGCAACTTATTACACACCAGCGGGAATTTCGTCCATGAGCGAAACTGGCAGGCAATTAGTGTATGAGAGGTCGTGCTTACCAGGTAGGGAATAAAACTCGTATATCTAAATAATCTAATATATTTATCCTAAACTTAATACAGTAACAAATTACATATCAGTATATACATATCTACAGTAACAATTTTTACTTAAAGGCTATATTAGTTATGAATTATTATGTCATACAATTTAATTATAACACTAATTTTTTAAAAAGTCGCTTAAAATAAAACCTTACTTAAGATATTTTTTTTAATGTTAGTGTTTATTTTGCCATTCACACCCTTGTGCACGTGTATTGTGTGGTTTTTTTCATTACACTGACTCTGACTATGGGTTGATGGGTTATATTTAAAACTCCTGCAAGGTTGGCTCTTGTAGTTTCCCTTCGACCTTGTAATAGGTACATCACAAAACATCAACTTTGATGATGAATCAGTGATCCCAGGATAGGTATACAATAGTATTGTAGTGTAAGTCTTAAACGCAAAGGTTTCGCTTCAGGTCGACGATTTCGAGTGACGGCTTGGGAATTTCTTTCACAACCTTGATTTTCGTGCGTTTTATTTCTATAGCGTGTGGAATTGCAATTTCCTGTGATCGCTTTAATATTTTGTGAACAAGCACAGCTACATCATCGGGACCAGTTTTTTTTCTGATGCGTTCGCCGACAATAAGAACTAATGAACCATGAGCTGGTCGAAGAATGATTCAAACTATTTGTAGTGTGTTTGTGCTTCTTGTGAAAGATACCTCTGATGCGTCATAGCAGCTCGGAAGTCTTTTGGTAGCACAGCATCATTTCTAACAACATAGTAGTTGGTGCAGCCGGAGCTTCTGATCCCTCGTAGACGGACAAAAGCCGTTTCTTTAGCGCATCGTAAATATTTGCCCTGGAAGCTGATGGAGGTCTGAAACTTGTCCGACATCATACTTCTTGAGTTGCGCAACGACCCTCTGCGCGAGATCTTTTTGTTCTGTTTTATTTTGGATATGATGGCTTTGAATCTGATAAACTATAGTTTTACCAAATCGTGCCAAAATTTTGAAATATGCATTGTCAGCGGTAGCGGCGGTTAGCTACATTCTTTTCTCCATGACATTTTTTGATTTGCTTCTTCGTAAAGATGCTTAGTAATCTCTTTCAGTACAGATGCGCTTCCAGAGTACAGAATAAAATTCTATACTTTGTTCTGTGTCTTTACTACCATCCCCAAATCAGAGTTCAGTAACAATTTTGTACTTTAACTATGTAGTTTAGGTACTATAATACTTAGTAATATAAATAATCTGTATTATAAATCTATTTCCCCACATTTCACACGGTACACCTATTTCCAACACTCATCATCGCTTAATAAAAGCTATACTTTTCCTTACTATCCAACTTCAAAGTTGTCTGGATGAATTCGACGTTTTGGCACTTGACGTCACGAGAGCATGCTCGAGTGTAAGTCAATTAAATTGTACGATTTAAGTAATTAGCGCAACGAGTAAAGAACAACGTGGAATCAACTTTCGACTGGAAACTTTTATTATCGTTTTAGGATTGATAACGGTCGACAAAAATCTACAACTTTTAGTTTGTGCACTACGGAATTTTATCCGTTTTTTTTTATAGAGCTCAGCACATAATTATTTCTTTATTAATTTGTGGTGGGATCCTAATCGATCGAATAAAATCGCAATGAGATTTCATCACGTTATCTGATCGCTCTTAAATTTTTAACCAAATGTCCATTTTCTTCATTTTAATTTACGCTTATCACGTCTCTAACCATGCGGCTCCAGACTAGATTCCCCTTCATGGTCCTACAACCAGCTTACGCAACAAAGAACCTAGGCTTAGTCAAATAACATTCGCACAGCCATGCGACAGTGACAGGCAACTACGCGAAACAGGTCCAGAACCTGGAATTCATTGCGTCCGCGCTAGCAGCTTCGGCGAGCCTTTGCGACGTTCGGATGTGTCACAGCGCTCTCCGTCGAGCGAAGCGTACGTCTGGCTTGCTTATTACGCCTGTCTGTATCTTCTAGAGTTGAGCGGCACGTGCAGCTGGCACTGCAGGAAGAACTTTGGTTCTAGGATTGGATGTTGACGTACCTTTGTGTTTATTTACAAATTGCTAAAGATTTCCAACATTCCACTTGATGTCACGGATATGTCTTAATAATTAATCCCCAGATAGGACTTCCTTGAGACTACTTCTCCCATTTCAACAAATCTGTTTGTTCAATTGTCGCAAATGTCTGCTACCTTCTCGTACTTTAGTATATCTCTGTACCAGTAACAGTTCGGCCGTTTTCGTCTTTAGTGACGTTTTTGACTTCCCATGTGATAGCCTATTCTATTACTGCAGAATTGAGTATTTTTTCTGTTGTTGAAATGACTTCTTTGCCAGCAAACTTTTTTTCTCGGGAACTTACGAACGTCCCACGAAAATGGTTCATCTTTTATTCCATTGTCATTGTGTGGCTATGGGTTGACAATAAGAACATATCTGTTCCATTAATTGAGCATGATCTCGCCGCCATGAATCTCACTAAAGAGACATCTGAAGTTGCTAGAGCTCCTAAAACTGACAAGGAGAACACTAAGAGGAATCGTTCTGGTATTTGAAAAGATTACATTGAAGAGAGAGAGAGAAACTGAAAAAAGTAATGCACCAGTACTTGATCATCTTGTTAAGTGCGAGAAAGCGGTTGTAACTAAAGTTATACCCCGCGGCCGCTCTATGGTGAAAAAAACGACCATGGTACCAAATTAAAAAGCTTAATGGAAAAAATGCATCTTAATTGAAAACAATGTTCCTTTGCCTTGATCATTTGTGCCAATAAGATGCCAAATCGGTGCCGTCTTTTTTATCCTGAATGATTATCAATGGTACAAGGCAAAAGTTGAAAAAATTACTGATGACGAACAGGCCGGTGTATTCTACATTGATTATGGAAATGGAGAGGTGGTAAACTTCGGTGGACTGGCGCCATGGCGTCTGAGCTTGGTGGTTGAACCTCCGAATGCCAATGAGTATGTTCCGAGCTGCAACAAATTTCTTGCGGGCGCTGATGACCGGATGGAAGCCATTCGCGCCTTTTCCATGTACACGCTTAAAAACCTTGTACAAAGTAGAATCCTGTGGATTTGTCGTCAGCTTTAACTCTTGTAAATATGGGCACCAATGCCAATATTAGGAAGAATCTGATTAAGGAAGGTTTAGTGCTGATGGAATACAACGGATGGAGTCGATTGGTGGCCTAAGGCGCGAGTACCATGCCGCACAGGAGCTCGCCAAAAGCCCTCTTCGCACTTTGTGGCGACACGATGGCAACACTGACGATAACGCTATTGAAATTGGTGCGCGCCGCCAGCATGACCTATCCTGGTACGACGCTACCGCCTCGCCTTCGGATATACTCCACTGTGCCACATGTACAGCGCCGCAGGTCAACGTCTAAATGGTCATTTATGAGTTATTGTAAAGGCAGCAACGTATTATAAACATTCACACTTCGTCCTTTCCGTTCGCCCGACCCTCTAGAAGCTGCCTGAATAAAAATAATTCATATTAAATATGTGAAAGTCTTTTTGTGATAATGGGCTTGAATTGCGCAATCGATTAGATTTTTACAACGGAAAGTTAACATTAAAAACCTTTACTAATTATACTTGCATTAAATGTATTTATCTCTGTCAACTGAACCATTGAAACTTAATATTTCAGCTCGTGGATTCGGGATCCGCGTTCAATTTTGACATGTCCATTATGTCAACAACAATAACGATTTAGACGATGACCTGCGGCGCTGTACATGTGGCACAGTGGAGTATATGCGAAGGCGAGGCGGTAGCGTCGTACCAAGATAGGTCATGCTTGCGGCGCGCACCAATCTCGATCGCATTATCGTCAGTGTTGCCATCGTGTCGCCACAAAGTGCGAAGAGGGCTTTTGGCGAGCTCCTGTGCGGCACGGTACTCGCGCCTTAGGCCACCAATCGACTCCATCCGTTGTATTCCATCAGCACTAAACCTTCTTTAATCAGATTCTTCCTAATATTGGCATTGGTGCCCATATCTACAAGAGTTAAAGCTGAAGACAAATCCACAGGATTCTACTTTGTACAAGGTTTTTAAGCGTATATATGGAAAAGGCGCGAATGGCTTCCATCCGGTCATCAGCGCCCGTAAGAAATTTGTTGCAGCTCGGAACATTCTCATTGGCATTCGGAGGTTCAACCACCAAGCTCAGACGCCATGGCGCGAGTCCACTGAAGTTACCGCCTCTCCATTTCCGTAGTCAATGTAGAACACACTGGTCTTTTCGTCATCAGTAATTTATTCAACTTTCGCCCTGTACCATTGATGATCATTTGGGATAAAAAGACGACACCGATTTGTCCTCTTATTGGCACAAATGATCAAGACAAAGGAACATTGTTTTCAATTGAGATGCATTTTTTCCATCAAGCTTTTTAATTTGGTAACATAGTCGTTATTTTCACCATAGAGCGGCCGCGGGGTATAACTTTAGTTACAACCGCTTCCTCGCACTTAACAAGATGATCAAGTACTGGTGCATTACTTTTTTCAGTTTCTCTCTCTTTTCAATGTAATCTTTTCAAATACCAGAACGATTCCTCTTAGTGTTCTCCTTGTCAGTTTTAGGAGCTCTAGCAACTTCAGATGTCTCTTTAGTGAGATTCATAGCGGCGAGATCATGCTCAAATAATGGCACAGATATGTTCTTATTGTCAACCCATTGGTCCAAGAGCCCGCGACGCCCAGACCTTCGTTATATTGTAAAAGCTGAAAATTCTTCTATATATGTCCCTCATACAGGTATAAACAAACCCAGCCTATACAACCTGGGTCGCGGTGGCTTCGGCAGGTAACAGGTAGTAAAGGTGAGTAAAATTGTGTTTTAAATTTGTGATAGTATCAAACTTGGTTTTCATATATTTTAACTTAAAATCATATTAGAAACCGCCTCGTCTATAGGCAGACACTAAAAACGGTAACAACCTTTTTCCAGACACCCTCACAGTCTAATTATTTTTAAATCTGTTTTCGTCATAGTATAAAATCTGACTTTTATGTATGTTATTCAGAAAACTATAAGAATAATGTTTCCATAAACCCCAGTCACTTTCGATGGTTCCCCTATCTTTCCAGGCACATTGAAGTCTACTCCAGGCGTGCGCGTTATTGCACAAGCTGTTGAAGATGGTGACTGTGTGACTGTGATGAGGACAAACGGAGGACAGAATGGAGTAGCAGTGATGGAGATAATGGAAATACCGACGATGACGATGGAAATAATTGAATCTTTTTTTAATTTAACATTACACGTTTGAAACATTATTTTTTTACTTGGTTTTGTAATGGCTATAATTAAAAGTGTAATTTAATTCTTTGTCCATTGATTTCATTACAATCTAAATTATTTTCTCTCCTTATAGTAAAACCAACATACATACAAATTTATCTTCTTAACTTTAAACTTCTAGAATTTTATCATCGATGCTGCCGATTTTTCTTATTATTTTCTGCACAATGTTATTACAAAGTTATTAGCGTAATAAATCGCATATTGTTGATTTCAGTTAATTTGTTATTATGTAAATTTTTTTACATTATTTTTTTAAAATTTCCTTTTTTAATCCGTTATAAAATTACATAATTAATTTTCTTCATAAATTTAGAGTATACATCGCGCTCTTTCACTCGCACCAAAGTACACCAATGTATATTCATCGCGCGCACGCCTGGGGTAGATTTCAATGTGCCTGGGAAGATAGGGGAACCATCGAAAGTGACTGGGGATTTGGAAACATTATTCTTATAGTTTTCTAAATAACACACATAAAAGTTAGACTGTGAGGGTGTCAGGAAAGGGGTTGTTATCGTCCTTAGTCTCCGCCAATATACGAGGCGGTTTCTAATATGATTGTAAGCTAAAATATATGAAAACTAAGTTTGATACTATCATAAATTTGAAACGCAATTTTACTCACCTTTACTACCTGTTACCTGCCAAAGCCACCGCGACCCAGGTTGTATAGGCTGGGATTGCTTATACCTGTATAGGGGACATATATAGAAGAATTTTCAGCTTTTATAATATAACGAAGGTCTGGGCGTCGCGGGCTCTCACTCTACATAGCCACACAATGACAATGGAATAAAAGATGAACCATTTTCGTGGGACGTTCGTAAGCTTCCGAGAAAAAGAGTTTGTTGGCAAAGAAGTCATTTCAACAACAGAAAAAATACTCAATTCTACAATAATAGAATAGGCTATCATATGGGAAGTCAAAAACGTCACTAAAGACGAAAACGGCCGAACTGTTACTGGTACAGAGTTATACTAAAGTACGAGAAGGTAGCAAACATTTGCGACAATTGAACAAACAGATTTGTTGAAATGGGAGAAGTAGTCTCAAGGAAGTCCTATCTGGGGATTAATTATTAAGACATATCCGTGACATCAAGTGGAATGTTGGAAATCTTTAGCAATTTGTGAATAAACACAAAGGTACGTCAACATCCAATCCTAGAACCAAAGTTCTTCCTGCAGTGCCAGCTGCACGTGCCGCTCAACTCTAGAAGATACAGACAGGCGTAATAAGCAAGCCAGACGTACGCTTCGCTCGACGGAGAGCGCTGTGACACATCCGAACGTCGCAAAGGCTCGCCGAAGCTGCTAGCGCGGACGCAATGAATTCGAGGTTCTGGACCTGTTTCGCGTAGTTGCCTGTCACTGTCGCATGGCTGTGCGAATGTTATTTGACTAAGCGTAGGTTCTGTGTTGCGTAAGCTGGTTGTAGGACCATAAAGGGGATTCTAGTCTGGAGCCGCATGGTTAGAGACGTGATAAGCGTAAATTAAATTGAAGAAAAGGGACATTTGGCAAAAAATTTAAGAGCGATCAGATAACGGGATGAAATCGCATTGCTATTTTATTCGATCGATTAGGATCCCACCACAAATTAATAAAGAAATAATTATGTGCTGTACCCTATAAAAAAAACGGATAAAATTCCGTAGTGCACAAACTAAAAGTTGTAGATTTTTGTCGACCGTTATCAATCCTAAAACGATAATAAAAGTTTCCAGTCGAAAGTTGATTCCACGTTGTTCTTTACTCGTTGCGCTAATTACTTAAATCGTACAATTTAATTGACTCACACTCGAACATGCTCTCGTGACGTCAAGTGCCAAAAGGTCGAATTCATCCAGACAACTTTGAAGTTGGATAGTAAGGAAAAGTAGAGTGGTCATATAGTGATAGATTTTAGTAATGGTGGATCTGTATACGTATGGCTGCTCGGATAATAATTCTTTCCTCCAATATGAGTGCCAAACAGTACTCAGTGCATTGGTGTACAAGGTTAGGTGACAAATTCTGTGGTTGTCTTCTTCGTCAACCATGATGCTGTTTTCATGGGAAGCTTGATCAAAGACGTACTATTCGTGGCGTTGAGATGTGATCAGCCAGCGCCCACACCGCAGTATTGTCTGATTTTAGTTTCCCGTCCTCTCGGTGGTTAAAAAAAACTTGAAAAATTATCATCGTCATCATCACATATATATCAACGCGATGACTTCTCGGATACGATCTGCGAGGGAATCTTGGAGCACTGCTTCCATCTCAAGCACGTGTGCCTTAATACTTCAGATCTTTATGGTGGTGTATCCAAAAATTTTATGAATTGATGAACTATTTATGAATTTTCATTATATCTATTTTTTAATCTAAATCTTATTTAAAATATCTTAATACGCTTAAGGACTGACCTCCGTAGGCTGTTGGCTGATTTGGTCTAAGTTCTTTATATTTTTACATATTTTTTCTGTATTATGACCCATGCATGAAGCAGCTTGAAGGCAACATGTTCAGATGGCGTAGGCTTAGAGAGGCTGTCCATTACGACCGCTTTACTGCGTAGCGTTTGACTCCCTTCTACTTTTTCTGTACGCTCGTCTTTAAAAGTTGAAGTCCAGTTAGCTGGCTCCCGTCGACTTTAGTGTGTGATGTGATAGATGTGTAGCAACGACGGTTCTGTTTCCTTATATATTATAAGTATTACTGCAAGTAAGGACGGCATCTGCTGTTATTCTCGCTAGCCCAATGAGCTTCAAAGTCTTCTATTTCAGTTAAGATAGAGAATATTTCGTCTATTTAAATGTTCCACACTTCTGTTGTAACTGCTGATATAACCTGTAAATAGTAGTAATTGGAATAAATAAATAAGCACAATACCCGGCGATAAATATGGCACATCGACCTTTATTGACCGTTATCTTTGTCGCACGAAATACAACGACTGGCAAAACGGAGCCGGAATTAGCCGATTGTCTCTTTCCAAAGGTCGATGTGCAATATTTATCGCAGGATACTGTAAAACATTGGACACTAGAATTGTTCAAAAAACACAACACAATCTTAATAATTGAAATATAAACACGATATTACCTCTTTGTACGTATCCCATTTTTTGATCTCTCTTTCGATTTATTTAGAACGGTCCACGCCTTCTTCATAAGACTTCGTGCATGGCAGAAGACGCGGGGTATGCATTTTGTTGCTTTACACCTGCTTCTGAAATTAAAAAGAAATAAATTTCAGTTACTGCATTTTACTTACATAGCGTGTACAAATTAAATGTAATGAACAGTGAACAGGTATTTATTTGTTTAATGTAATTTAATGTTAAGAAACTAAGAAGGAGACTTTAGGCTTAGTTTATTTAAGTTAATTTTGATGGTTTTGGTTTATTTCCTGTGCAATATGATATTACATAATATTATTTTCGAATTGGTATTCCCAAATAGTATTTCCAAATTCATATGAGGTGACATGGAGTGCATCTCGAGGGTTCCCAGGAGGGTCTTGGCTCGGACCGGTATATACTTCTTTTTTACAGGAATCGGTGGCTGCCGTGTTCTTAGATCGTATCAGTGAACGGTCCATAAAGTGACTAAACTCAGGGGCCCCCACTAGGGGATCTCAGCTTGGGCTGTGACTCGTCGACAATACCCACTTGGCATTTCGACACAAGGGCCTCCTAGAGAGCTGACCCACACCTCCGATTGTTGCTATGGGCTGACTTATATACATAAATATTGACGAAAAATATATGTAACTAGTCTGTGGTTACTAATTATGTAGGTATGCATGAGTCGTAAATCCGTGTACAACTGTAATATTAGTGTGTACATTGATTTGTGTAAACTTAATTAGCAGTAAGCAGTGGTGGCCCATCGGCAGAGGATTAAGTCGTGCGATCGTTGGTTGCAGGTTTGATTTCAATTAAAATCTTATATAATTCACACTTTGAATAGCAGTGTCCTCTGCGCACCTTATTACCACAGTGCGATCGCCAATCCACCTGCTAAGCGTGGCGATTATGGAATATCCCCACAGTTATTTTTGGGTGAAGCCTATGCCGTGCAATATGTGTTTATCATCTAACATAATGACCATAATAATATAAAGTATACCATGTGTACTTACTAAAACTGAGAAGAGAGAAAAATAAATCGATTATAATCAAACTCTGTTCAGAAGCAGACGTTATATGACAAAGATATATATGGGATATACTATAATCGTCTCACTCGGCAGGTGGGTTGACGATCGCAGTGTGGTATTTTGGTGGTGAAAAAAAATTAAGGTTTGCTTATCGTTGATAGGCAAAGTATGACTGATGACTAGGTCTACGATGGTACATGTTAGTCTAGAAGATACTAAGTTACTCTTGAAGACTCGTAAGTTAAAGTTTACGGGTGATAATTATGCATAAAGCATAGATCGCTATTAACGTCTTTAATCTAATAAGTCACACACGGGCGACGACAATCTTCGCCCATCTTCCCTGTCCTTTACTCGCAGGGTGGCAGGCAATGCAATTTATAAGAATAAAACCGAGTAGGAACAGAAACAAGAAATGAAATAAAAAAGCATGTAAACGATTTTAACAAAATAAATAGAAATGTATGACAAATTATGTATAGAAATGTTATATATTAATAATGATAAAAATAAAATGTAAGAAAAAATAAATAAATAAAAAAATAAAATAAACGTACCTAGCCACCTTAGAGTAAGAAGATGATGGAAAAAAGGCGAGGAAAGAAAGAAGGTATAAAAGAGCAAAACGAAAGATATTGTGAAGGACGAAAGTAAAGAATGGAAGATATTGTGACGCCTGAAAGAGAGTGATTAATAAAGAAAATACTGAAAAAAATTATTGAATAATAAAGTCCCTGATTCCAATAAGTTAGGGGTACGAGAGGCCCCCAATAGCGGGGGCCATTTAAAAAAAAAGGAAAAAAAAATAAGTCACACGTAAAGCATTGGTCAGGAACGGTAGCACGTCCTTCCTTGGGCCAGCATAAAGGCGGCCATAAACGGACCAGAGGCTGTGTTAGATTTAGATAATACAATACATAGAATTAAGATGTAGTTATATGTATACATAAATAGGTAGTGATATTATGTAAAGAAAAGGTATAGCAATATATATACCTAACCTATTATAGATGACATGCATATAATTTTGTAAGAGGGTAGTAAGAAATTCACTAATAAAAGATGAAAACTAAATATATGTATACATTCATATATATATACTAGCTGACCCGGCCACGCGTTGCTGTGAAAATTTAAAAAGTGGAAATAATTGAATTATACGGTATTTCGTTCACTACAAAATAAATTTAATTAATTTTATAGCGCCAACAACACGTGGTAATTATGCTGTTAAAATGTAGCTTATATGACACGTTCGTAGATTTACCATAGCAGCGCCATCTATTGATTACTTACTCAACCCAGTCGAAAGGTATCGACATCTGTTAGAATCATTTGGAGTTATTAGATAATTGTGACTGTCAAATAATAACAGACAATAATTAGCAATAAATTAAAATTGCGACTATAATTTGAGATTTAAACTATCTTATCTCTCAAGTTAGATCGAACTGCACATGGTATGCGAATTTTATTATAATCGATTAAGTGGTTTAGAAGTCCATTGAGTATAAACATTGTGACACGAGATTTATATATATTAAGATATACACACGTGTATATATATATATATATATATACACGTGTATACATTTATATGTATATGTATATATATATATATATATTTATTTGTATAGATATGTGTATTGACTATAAAAAATTTTATGTGCTGATGTGAAGGTAACAAAAAATTGTTTATTACTAACATAAAAAAAATATAAATAAATATTTATTTTTAAATTAGTAATATATATATATATATATATATATATATATATATTCATACATACAAGTTATAATATATACGCGTGTGTGTGTGTGCGCGCGCGCGTGTGTGTGTGTGTGTGTGTGTATGTGTCTTTAAATATATATTTATATATAGATACATATAAAAAAGAAACAATACGAATAATGCAATAATATAATAATTGTTAATGCCATAATGCGGGGAAAAAAATAATTATTACCTACCCTGCTATGGAAAATTGAACATAGTAATTGTTACTTACCAACTAAAGTAACTAAGCCAAAACCATTATGGCTAATAAATCTATGACTGTACACAAGCGAATAAATCGCATCAGATCTAGACGAGTAATCATAAGTTTAGCAAATTTTTTCGGTATTTTATGTTTACATATATTACAGGGATCGGAAAGTAATGTCGTTTCTGCGCATTTCGATATTCGATTGTTATTTGGTACCTCATTACGTACTTGGAAAACGCTGTATACTAGATGGTAAAAGGTTTTCGATAACGAAGGTGAATATATTGTTGTTTAGAAATAAAAACTTGTTAAAAATGTAGTCACGTGAATTTACCTCAAGAAAGCGACAATACTTTCCGGTCCCCTTAATAATATAGGTATTGTTAAATTTAGTTATTATTGTAATAAATAATCTATTTCTATTCAATAGCTATATCATAATCATGGCTTTTATATTGTCTGTGAAGATACTTTATTCAGAAGATACGTATTCCTCTTACCCACTTTTAACTCACTTTACACAGTAGTGCGATGGTATAATTTCTAAGAAATCAAAAAGCGACTTTCATATTCATCACATTATAATACGTTGCAATAAATTTCTTTGAGAGGGCCTACGTTTAGGAATCAGTGCGTAATATTTAGATGCGGGTAGTCAGAAATTTTTTTTATTTATAAAAAGAAAACTAAATCACGCTTTGCAACAATAAACGCAGTAGATGGCTTAATAGAAGTAAATACGCAAATTAAGGAGGCGGTAACGTGCATTAACGGAACATTTGAAGCAAGTAAACTGTATTAAAAATTGTATTAACATCCGACGTGCTGTTTAAAGTCGACAATGTGAAGTATCTGATGATGCTTTCATCACTCCTAATTTAGCCTCTGGAATTGCTTTTCAACAGAGTACTTCGTTACACTCAGAGTCAAAAATTGACTCTAGGAGAATCGATCTCCATTTTAAAAGAACACACAAATCGTCTCTTAATTAGTTAAGGTAAACAACACATTTATTTTAAGCTACAATAAAATTGTTTTTTTTTTTTAAAGTCTTCCTACCCACATCGAAATTTCACTACATATAACCTTTTTTAAAACGGGCGGAGGGTGGGTTAAGAAAAAAAATAACTATGGAAATATTCAGCTAAAATACCAGGAGCGCACAAATCCAAGGACGATGTTAAAAGCGTGCGCTGGTAAATTAAGACAAGCAAAATGCGTACCTCTGGTCTTCTATATTGGTTAAGTTGCTTAGTGAGCAATGGATGGCCGGCTTCCTATGATTATTTCTTTCACACGACGAGCGAATTTTTAAGTGACAAAGTACCAGGCGCCTACAAGTACGAACACTTCTTCAATGTTAAGCACTCCCAGTATTGGGTTTTAATATAAAAAATATTTTTAACATTAACTTTAGCGAGGGCACGTCTGCTCGTAACCGTGGTCCGAAAGAAAAGGAATGCAAATAGATCATCATTTAAGCTACTGATCTATTTCGGACTCTGTCCGCACGTAAGTAAGTATAGTTCTCCGTCTCACTCTTTCATGCGCGTTGCCTGATTTTTTACAAGCAGACGTGTTATTGGGCTTTTTCATACGGGTTTTGCACAACGTGTGCATATTACAGAGGGTATTTACAATAATTATTGACAAAACATTAATAGTAGCGACTACCCAAATATTTTTTTTTGCGCCAGACTTCCACTACCATCCAATTGACATTTGCAGAATCCATAGGTTCAATGTGGTAGGACACAGAGAGCTAGCATAAAACCTATTTTAGAGTAGTGAAGCTCAAACGCTCCCGGAAAAACCTTTTCTCCTAATTAATAAAAAATATAAGACGTAAGAGCGGTGGTAGCTCAGCTGTAAAGGACTGGGACTTGGGATACGGTCGCGGGTTCCATTCCAGGGATACAATCTTATACACAATTGTGAATTAATTATTATAAACAAGTTTCTAGAGGACCCTAATAATACACTTCGATTGTCATCCAACATGCCAAACGTGGCGATTATAATATATACCCACCCTCGTAGATATATTTCGGGGTGGGCTATACTTTCCATTGAGCGTCTTTGAGCTGAAAGGACAAAAAAACTTGTAGCTGTGGAATAGGTGGAGTTGAATGGTGAGAAGATATGAAAAGCCATACCCTCCCACAGAAGTCTACTTCACATATTACGGAGTCTTCTTTATCAAGATTTCTTCGGTTTATGTTACGTCGGAAGCATTTAAAGAAGACAAGTCTTGGAAGTAGACGATATTTGACAGCAGAGATAGAAAACAAAACAAGTATATTTATCTCTGTTCCTCCTTCTAAGGTATAAGCCGCCATTTTACGTAACTCCACTCTGTCGGAAATTCCATAACAAACAAATTTTGTTTTCTATTCGACTACCTCATAAATACAGGATGATTAGTAATAGCTTTAAATGAAGGAATGTATAGCCCATTTACTGTCAATTAATATGTCGTAAAATAAATAGTTTTAGCAATAATCGTAACTTTATGATAATATAGTAAAAAAGAACATTTAAAATAAATTCGGATTACTGTGTTTAAAAATTAATTTTTATATACCCTCTTGTCTCCGCAGATTTGTTATTGTGGAAAATAATTGCTCCAATTTAACATAAAACATTAAATAATGTAATATATTTCAGAGTTATTACTTTCTACAAGATGATTGGAAATAGACTTTAAAGTTTTTTACTATACATTCAATCCTTCAAAGATGTCACGCTTTATACAGTCGTCTTTATAAGAAAGAAAATGTAAGAAGTTTCAATTATTTACAGTAGGATTCCGTTTTACTTAGGAGCAAAGTTACATATTACGCATATAAATTTGTTTTTAATTCAGGCCAGTACAATTGTTTATCGGCTGCATCACTGCTACATTCGGATTAAGTCAATAGGTGTATTAGGAGGATCGAAAAGTAATGTCGTTTCTTTCGACATATTTTACATAAAAACCGATTGATTTTACCGCGCGAGCATTGAAAAGATGAAGGTACCCAGCAAAAAAAAATTCAAATATAGAATAATACTTATACTAGAAAGTTGTCAAAAAGTGTTGGAATAGAATGACCAATATATTATATTTTTTCATTTTTCCAAAAAAAAATAGAACAAAATCACTTTCCAAGCAACCCTATATTTTGGTATAGTAATATATTTGTTAACATTATACAACATTGTGCAACAATATAAAATGGAGCTTTAATATATTTTTTCACACAGCCAGTTTTAAATTTTGTTTTTAACTGTCTAAACATACTAAACATACAAAAATAGTTTTCATATATTATTAGTTTTCCACATATATCAGGGGACCGAAAAGTAATGTCATTTCTGTCGGCATATTTTACATAAAAACAATTGATTTTTTACCGCTCCGGCATTGAAAATTTGTATACTAGATGGCAAAAGGTTGTTAATAACGAAGGTGAATATATTATTGATTAGAAATAAAAACTTGTTAAAAATGTAGTCCTGTGAATTTAACTTCATAAAGCGCCATTACTTTCCCGTACCCTAATATATTATTACATAGTATTTATTTTCCTATTAAATAGAAGCTAGAAATACAAATACCGGGCGAACGTATTAAAAAACTCGTAAACAGTTTTGCGCATACAAATGTGCAATGTGTATGAGTGAGAGAGAAATATAGTTTGCATGTGCCCAAGTATACTCCGAAATATTTCCTTATATTAATTCATTATTTTTATTTCAGTCGGAGAATGTTTATAACTGGACGTAATCCTCCTCCATATGTCCAATAGACCGGTTGGACTAACCTGCATCCGTCTTCGACCAAGATCATCTGTCCACATTTTGGGTGAACAATCTACGCAGCATTTGCCTGTCGGTGAAGCCCACTACGAAATCTTAAGGCTCCAGTAGACATCAGTTCTGCGCGTTATGAGGGACTGCCATTTCAAAGTATAGTGCCATTTCATATAAATATATATATATATATATATATATATATATATATATATATATATATATATATATATATATTAGATAATTTGTATAGGCGTTTAAGCCAAATAAAATTAAAATAAATCATATTAATTTCAATATGTATGTTATAATTTATGATATTCTATTATTAATGGAAATATAGACATTTTAAAAACAAAATGTCAGTTCAATTTGTAAATGTGCTAAGCCAGGGATGCGCAACACGCGGCCCGTTAAATATATTTATGCGGCACCCACCAAGAATTTCTTGAAATTCTTTTATCGACTTTTTCTCAACATTATATTGTTATAAAATTATAAAAAAATTGGTGGTACATGCTAAATCTAAACCATTAACTGCGTACGTATTATATATACGCTTGTATCGTTAAAACTATACTAAATTTCTTATTAACATTTTCAAATATAATCATTTTTCAGTTTTTATCTTGTTTATTTTTATTTTGCATTAAAATTTGTATATTTTCTTATTTTAATGCTTATAAAAAGTGAATTTTGTTAATTATTAATAAGTGTTACATTATTGGTCCGCTGATTGAAAAGGTTCATCACCCCTGGGCTAA
Organism: Battus philenor; assembly: GCF_028537555.1. NCBI lineage: Eukaryota > Metazoa > Arthropoda > Insecta > Lepidoptera > Papilionidae > Battus > Battus philenor. The sequence continues at coordinate 10,781,131 of NW_027181683.1, forward strand.
ACTATTTCTTTTCATATTCCTAATTTTTCCTCAGTTATAAATGAGCGAAAAGAATTAAATGTTTTCATTATATTGCACGTATTTTGAAATAGACAACGGAGTGGTATTAAGACAAGCTGCCATGGATTAGTGGTAATTGTTAAATAATACTCATTCTATTGATATGATTCGTATTTAATTATCTTTAATCGAACTCGAGATAGCGATATCAGGCATCGATAAGATGCACAACACAGCGCAAGCGTCGCCGCCGAGATTTCAATGTAATATTAAAAATATAAGTGGCTTTTGTTTTGGCGAGTTGTGGATTGTCGACAACGTGAGTGTTTTACTAATTTTTTAATTATTACCGGTAATTTACAGCACAATTTTTTTTAATTTAAATTCACTAAGTAATTATTTGGTCAAAATTATGATATAAATATAATGATACGGTGTTACTCTCACACTAAATATTAAAACCGTAAACACGGCGTGGGTAAATCCATCACTAGGTGAATCAGCTTCTAAGTTATGGTCACGGGAAGTCTTGGAGGCTGATGATATCTACTAGGCGTCTGTCGGCTGGTATGATGACGAAACATATTAAGTATATGTTGTGTTCACTGTGTTTTATTAATCACACAATTTTTTGTTTCCTCATGAGATTTATTTATTAACATAGGTGTATATTACGAGTAAGTACTGTCATAAATAGATTGTTGGTTGAATCACAAACTGTTAAGGAAAATCATCGAAAGGAAATTGATAAATATTTTGATCAAAAGCTATAAATATAAAGATTGTCTTTATTTATACTAACCCGCTGTGAATTCTATAATAGCAAGCTTCCGTTTTAAAAAACGATAGTTATAAAGAAAATATTATTAAATTTATATCTTATAAAACACAGCGTTAAGAATTACGTTTCCCAGGAAATAAATAATAAACCTTTAATACCGCTAAGATATCATACAAATCATAGCTTACTCGATGGTAAGATATAAGCGTACTTATATATTATTTAATAAAATAAATATTTCTGACTACCAAATCTACTTTATATAACATTATTTTGATTATTACATAATATAATAGCATTAGTATGAATTACTGTACAATTATTAATTATATTTCGATGAATTTAAACGGGGGGCATAAACCTGCAACTCGTGGGACGCATGCGTTTCTTACAAGGATTATTTGTAACCCTGAGTTCCCTTTACATTTTTGTGTTATATTTTAAAAAAAATTAAATTCAAACACCGATCAATATTAACTTACCAGTATCTGAAAGAATTTCTGACAGAAAGAAATTGATAAGTAGACGTCCAGCGGTTTAGGACTGGGTTCGATTTTGGGGTATACAATTTTATATATATTATATCGCAATTTTTGCATTAATTACATAGGATTGTCACTCCTCATAAGGAAGTTTCCAGGGGACGTGCAGCAGCGTCCCCAGCGTACTATAATATCATATTACTATCGTAAGTAAGAAAAGGACCAATATTTAGCCACTTCCGCACATGCAGCGGTAGTCGTGCAATGAAACGCACCGCCCGCCAGCCCGCTGATAAATGCGTATGCGGCAAACAATGCGAATCACACAACCGCCACCGCCAAATTACTCAACACGCACACACAGAGTCTCTCTTTGACTCTGTGTTTGGCACTAATCAGTGTAACATAACTCCTGAAGATGCCTCGTGGAGGGGTGAAACACGTGTTGAGTAATTTGTATATTACTATCGCCAACCCGTTGATGTGCACACTTATAGTGAATAGCACTTTTGTATTAAAAAAATCACGAAAAACCTACCTGTGCCAGTTAAAAAACCAGGAAAAGGTAGAAAAATAATTAATTTTAAAATAATTCTATTAATTATTCGTTGAAGCTGCCTCCATAGTATCTTAACTATAAATAACTTTAGACATATATATGTCCGATGACTGCTCATCATCTATAGTTACAAAGTTATGAAATTTTCTTTCATTTTTCCAGATATTGGCGTAAAGAAATAAAAGTACACACCATGCGTCTTCTGCCATGTATAAAGACTTACGATGAAGGCGTTGATCATTCTAAACAGATCGACAGAGAGATCAAAGAATGGATTAAAACGTACAATGAGGTAAGTTTTTGCATCGTGATTATATTTCAGTGATTTTGAAACTGTTGATTCTGTCGCTTTAAAGTGCCTGACATGTTTTATTTATTTATTCCACTAACTCACTACTATTATTAGTAGTCAAAGTATTCTATTCTCTATCCTAAATGAAACAGAGTCTAAAAAGCGCATGATTGTTCCATACAGAATAATTGTATTATAAAAGAGAGGGAAAGAGTATTAAAATAAAAAAATGTGAGTTACTACTTCTTAGAAGTATAAATATCTACAAACAAATAAATAAAATTGGAGTATCTGGTTGTGATATTAAAATAACCTTTTACAACATGCCTTTAAATACATACACCAAAAATTCCAATTTTTAAAAATTTTGTCTGTTCCGGCTAATCTCTGAAATGACTGAACCAATTTTGAGGAAACTTATATTGTAAGGTAGCTGATGTAATAAGAAGTAATTAAGGCTACATTTATTTTCGAAAAATTCTTAAACTTAATAAACTCAATAATATTTTTGTTAAATTCCAACGCGAATGAAATCGCAAGCACAGCTAGTTTTTAAAAAATTTCATTGAATCAATTTTCACGTTCCCGTTGTTTTGAAAGGTCTGCGGCATTCATAGTCACGATTATAACTGAATAAAATAAGTTTTATTTCAAAAAGGATTTTTTTTACTTTATTTTCCAAAGTAAACTTTACTCTTTTAAACCTTTGTGTCCGAACTATATAACTTTATAACTTTTGTAACTCAGTTTAACCACGCCCTTGGACCGTGTACATTATAGTATACTAGCTGATCCCGCAAACGTTGTTTTGCAAAAAAAATTTAATTAACAAATAAAAAATGACATGAAAACGGTTTATCGTAGAGGGGTAAAAAATTAGGGTTGTATGTATTTTTGTATGCTGTATGATAAATAAATAAAAAAATAAAAATTAAAAAAAAAATTTTTAAGGGTGAACAACCCTTATCACTTAGGGATATGGAAAATAGATAGTAGCCGATTCTCAGACCTGCTGAATACGAATATAAAATTTGGTAAAAATCGGTCGAGCCGTTTCGGAGGAGTTCAAGTTCGAACACCGTGACACGAGAATTTTATATATTAGATTAAAGAATCGATTCCGTAGTTTCCTTGTATTGGTCGGTGGAATGTATATAAATAAGAATACTAGACTAAGACTGGGTGTTTTAATACCTTTAGACAATTATTACAGACACAAAATATCAATTAATAGGACGCCATCTTGGCAGGGTGATTAGTACTGTGCCCTACTCATAACATCCTAAGTGACTGCTTCCACTTGTCAATGTGAACGCGGCTTTCTTATTAACTATGATATAAAAATACTTGAGACATATAGCGCGCTCATCGGCTGTGATATTTACACTTTCATCATCATAATTTCAGCGATACGACGTCCACAATTGGACATAGACCTTCCTCATAGATTTCCAATATGGCCGGTTTAAAACGGCCTGCATCCAGCGTCTTCCTACGACTTAAACAGGGTCATCTATCCTTGTCGTCTAATCTTTTGGGTTGACGATCTACGTCGCGCTTCCGTCTCCCACTCTAGAAACTTAACCAACAGCCATCTGTTCTGCGCGCTATGTGGCCTGCCAGTAGCGCTGGCCACTGCCGAATTCGCTGGTCTGTTTCGATTACTCTTGTCGTTCTAGGGATCTCAACATTACCAATTAGTTCTCGTAAGGAAATCCCAAGCATAGACTTCCATGGTTTACTGAACCACTGTGAGCTACCTGATGTCTATTAATTTGCAATAACACTTAATATTGATGCGCTCTTTAAAATCGATAATAATCGAGTAATCATCGATCAACAATGTTATCGATTGTTTAGATCGATTCCGAGTCGGTTATCGCTACTTCGGCGGTGAACCTCAAACGGTAAGCGCGAATAGATTGTGCGAAAGAGATAGCCGATCCAATCCAATATCAAAGACGCCGCAATACGATAATGACAGATGCATTGGGGGAATTTTTATATATAGTTTTTATTATCAGATAAAATATCATTTACTGGAATAATTCATTTATTTATAACTAATATCCGTCCTACAATTTTGGCTATATATATACTAAAAGAAGCTAGGTGTATGACCGCAGAAAATACAGGCTGCGAAAAACAAGCAAAAAAGGTTTGATTTGCAATCACTGTGTATAAGGTACTAAGTCTACAATAAGTAAAAATAATGTCTCAGATCAAGATATTTTTTCAATTGTAATGCGACAGTCCAATAATTTCTATCAGCACAAAATCTGCAGGAACAGATAGTAAACAAAAATTCATTTTACTTTATTACTAGTTACTGTAGTATTATCTGCACTATAATATCTGATAGATATTATAGTATCTATAGTATCTAATAGATAGATTCAGGCGTTACTTTGCGGAGGTCCATTCTAAGTAAGAAAATGACTAATATATAGCTACTTCCGCTATGTAACAGTAGTCGTGCAATAAAGTGCACCACCCGCCAGCCCGCTGATAATTGCGCATGCAGCAAACAATGCGAATTACACAACTACCAACGTTAAATCACTCAACACGTGTTTCATCCCTCCCCGGGGCATCCTCATAAATAATTTTATAGTGTCAGGAGTAATGTCTCGGTGTTTGGCACTAATCGGTGGGTAAGGTGCAGGGTGTGCAAAGCACACTGGTGCCGCTGCGCTCCCTGAGGCGGCGGCTTTTTCTTTTTCTATTTCGCTGTCCAAAAACTTAAAACACAAGACGAAACATGAACTATCGCAGTTCGACGCTTAGTTTTGCAAAAGAGATGTGTTACAAGCATAAAAACAATATAAATACTACAAGTATAAATATAGCTATTGCTTGCAGTATGGTAGGTATGCCTACTTAAAAAATAGCTTGTTGGAATATGAAAAAACTTTCTTGTTGCGACGGCAAAATTAATAGTTATTTAGGAGAAACAGTCATTCACTTAACCTTACGAAATTATACCCGAGTACAAATCAATTAAACAACATAATTTACGTAATTAGCATAGAAGGCAAAGAACAATGTAAAAACAACCTTCAACAGAATAAATATATTGTTGCTTTAAAATCGAAAATGGCGGAAAAAATCGTCTACTTTCAGTATGTATGCGGTATTTTATCGGTTTTTTCTAGGGTAAAATAGCACAGCACTAATTAAACGGTAATTGTTTTTTTTAATCTATGTATATGAAATGACTAATAAGATGAAAGTCATTATTTAATTATACATTAATTTTGTTTTACGTTTTAGAGGAATATGTATATATTTATGCAAAAACGAACTGTGCCCGCGACTTTGTCCGCGTGGAATTTGACAGTTAAATTATTTAGTTTTTATTGTAATCGTTTAAGAATTTTTCTAAAGTAAAAGTAGCCTAAGTTACTCCTTATTACATCAGCTACTTGCCAGTATAAGTCTCGTCAAAATCGGACAAGCTATTTCAGATATTAGCCGGAACAAACGGACAGACAGACAAATATTTAAAAAAGTGATTTTGGTATATTTTGGTAGTATTTGGTATATATTGGTTGTGTGTATTTAGTATGTATATATATATTATACATGTAGTAAAAAGCGGCTATTTTAATATTACAAACAAACACACAATTTTATTTATTTACATAGATGTACGTAATTTTTATAATTAAAGTGAATTAATTACGTTTAAGTCAACGCATTTGTCGTATGTAGATGACTTGCGTATATAATTTTTAATCTGTAGACTGTATGCAAAATGCTAGTGCTATATTCCGTAATAAGCACAGATAATAACTATTGCAGGCAATCAAGCTGCTCCTACTAGGCACTGGGGAAAGCGGAAAGACGACGATAATAAAGCAAATGAAAATCTTACACGTCAAAGGTTTCAGTCATAGGTTTGTATTTTTTTTTTTTAATTTTGACCATAGACAACAATAATTATTATGGATTCTGAATTTATCGTAACTTTCAGATCCGCTGTAAGATCTGAAAAGTCAAGCAGAACTGAACATTGTAACGTTGCAAGTTAACGTCCCATAAATCTTAGTTAAAATTTTAACCCAAAAAATATAAACACGAGAAACATCTCATAAATCGCAATACAGCAAAAATTTTTTTGGTTAAAGTTCTAACTAAGATTTATGGGACGTTAACTTGCAACGTTACAACATATCAGTACTTATGAATAAATTTTCAGTTTGGTCCGCTGATTTAGTAAAATATGAATTCAATGGAATAAAGTGCTGTCGTCGTTTCATCCCATAGACCATGGATGCACAGACCGCGGCCCGCCGACAGCAAAAATAATACTCTCGTACATTCGAAAAATATTGAATTCTATTTCAGAATAAAACCAAAAAAAAAAATTAATTACCTATACTTCTGGCGGCCGGCCCGCCATCAGTTCATGATTTGCCCGAGTGGCCCCTAGTCTTAATAAGTCTGTGAAACCATGCCATAGACCATAAAAGGCAAAGACCTCCGTCAAAGAAATTTATTGGATATGCCTTATTCGTACGCAGAGCACGTTGTTTCCCTTCCTCTGTAAACTTGTTGAAAGAGTGAATTATATAACATTGTATCCCGGGAGTTGAACCTGCGGCCTACGAACGCAAATCTCAGCCCTGTTGCTACCACAGCTCCACTAAGTAAAGTGTACTGTTTGCTAAAAGGCTGATTTTTAGTATGATTCGTTTTTTTAAATTTTGTTTTTAAAATGAACATATCTTAAACAGCAAATTAAATACATTTAAAAAACTTTTAAGTTAAACGTTTTTTTTGATACCCATATTGTGGCGGTTGTGGAAAAATATGTACCTAGTCCGCCATATTGGAACGGCGTCCATATTGGAATGGCGTCCATCTTGAATTTTAAATTTTGAAATAATCATCGTGTTTTACTAATGTAGCCCTTTCATTTGATACTCATATTGAGGGGGTTAAGGAAAAATACGTAATCCGCCATTTTGTATCGGCGGCCATCTTAGATTTATAATGTTATTGATTTTATTATATTGTATTGTCATCTAAATTAAATGTGTGTACCAAATTTCAGATCAATCTGACAACGGGAAGGTGCTTAAATTTCAATTTCTAATTTTGATCCAAATAAACTCTGTACGGGTCGAACTAAATAAAATCGTTTAATTATCATGAAACTTATAAGTGTTTTTAATAATAAAAAGAAAGGATTATAAAACTTAGCAACACAGAATTTAACAAAGCCAGAACTCTATGGTTAGACTTCCCCACAATAAATCAATTAGAGAGATTTGAAGAATACCAAAATATTTGAATCACATACAATCTATAGATGACCAATGGCTGCATATATTCTTTTTATCATCATTTCAAACCTAGGACGTTCACCGCTGGGCATAGTCCACATATATTTCCAATAAGACCGGTGGGAAGCCATGTGCATCAAGAATCAGACAACGTTGTTGTTAAAAACGATTGACTTCGAGTAACGCATAAAACGCCACAAGTTATGGCTTGACAAATGTCTCCACAATTAGCCACTGATACGCTGTACGACTGTGACAATACTTCATATTATTCCCACCGGTGTCTTAATAGCCATATTACGTTTACATTTTCCATATGGAACATTCATACGATTAACATGACACAAGTCTTTTATGTCAATTAGAACATAGAACTTCCTAACATTTAAGGTTCTCTACTTCTAAAGTCTCTTAATGTGAATAAATATGCCCTCCTCCCGCAGCGAACGGACAGCAATGATCCCTCATATACGTTTCAACACTCACGAATCAATCTACGAGATCATACAGAACATGCCAGCGCTCGGCATTGGTCTTCAGAATCCTAAAAACGTACGCGCACAGCAGTACCTCCTGAAAGTTGGTCCAGGGGGTCCACAGGAGTACACAGAGGTTAGTATATCTTACTATAACTACAGGATGCTTGATTATAGGTGTATAAGATTTCAAGGATCTATAGCTTATCAGCAAAAAGTTTTCACACCTATTTGTAAGAAAACAATGGATAAATGTTTAAAAATTTTGAATACGCTTTGATATGCGCTTTCAACAAATCAAGACATTGATACAGCGTAAATTTAAACATGTATATATATATATATATCTTTTATAATTTTTTCTGTTATAAATAGTGATAGTCACGCAAACACTTTGTACAAATTCCTGGCATTTTTTTATCTACTATATAAACATTAATTCAATAAAAGGGTTGTAACCTTGATGTAAAGTTTAAATATTTCCGCGACTAATTTAAAATTTAAACATCCTGTATAAAAAGATCGCTGTAAAATATTACATGTTAAATTAATTTACTTTTTCTATTGAAATGCGACAAGCTAATAACTTTTTGGCTGTAAAAAATCTGGAGGGAATGATAGCCATTATCAATATCAATTCTTTCTTCTTCTTCCTGATATTTTGTATAAAATTCAAAACAACAAATTACTTTTTGATCATAAATATACGATAAAAATACTTTCAGGTATATTTTGACAACATACGTGATTTATGGCAAGATGGCGGCGTGAGGGAATGCTTCAGAAGGTCAAATGAATATCAATTGATTGACAGTGCGGAATAGTAAGTGTCTCTTACAATAACATGTAGATAAAATAATAAACTTATTTGCTAACAACAGATTTAAATACGTATATGTAAATAAAATCGGTAAAAAACTTTTAAGTTAAACGGTTTTATTTGATACCCATATTGTGGTGGTTGTGGAAAAATATGTACCTAATCCGCCATATTGGAACGGCGTTCATCTTGAATTTTAAATTTTGACATAATCATCGTGTGTTACTAGAGTAGCCCGTTCATTTGATACCCATATTGAGGGGGTTAAGGGAAAATATGTAATCCGCCATTTTGTATCGGCGGCCATCTTAGATTTATAATGTTATTGATTTTATTATATTGTATTGTCATCTAAATTAAATGTGTGTACCAAATTTCAGATCAATCTGACAACGGGAAAGTGCTTAAATTTCAATTTCTAATTTTGACCCAAACAAATTCCGTACGGGTCGAACTAAATAAAACCGTTTAATAAGATACAAATGTCAACCTGGATATAACTACTAGACATTTTTTTGGATATTAAACATTTTATTTTATGATCAAATTACATTGGAAAATGTTTGTATATATTATTTACGAACGCATATATATGAATATATATGACCGTAGTAAAATACGACATACGCTTTATGTAAAATATTTTTTGTTCTTTGGTGATAGTAAAGAAATATTCCTTGCCCGGCTCGTACCCTGTTCATAGTCACTTATTTTTAAATAAAAGTCGTGCAGATAAATTATTTTTATGAAAAGAAAAATTGTAAAAAAAAACTTACCGAATTTATCAAGATATTGAACGAAGATCGTAAAAACAACAATGTACACACAATACACCTTTCGTAATCATGGCGTATAATCGATAAAATATAAAAACAGTTTCAGATTTCTACCATACTACAGTACAACTTAATATTGATATATAACATTCTATTTGGATTATTTATACAACATTGAATCTTGTTTACATCTAGATAAATGCCTGAATCTGTAAAGCATAGTGATAATATTCTAGTGACACATGGTAATAAAGGAATAAATATATTTAAAAAACTTTTAAGTTAAACGGTTTTTTGATACCCATATTGTGGTGGTTGTGGAAAAATATGTACCTAGTCCGCCATATTGGAACGGCGTTCATCTTGAATTTTAATTTTGACATAATCATCGTGTTTCACTAGTGTAGCCCTTTCATTTGATACCCATATTGAAGGGGTTAAGGAAAAATATGTAATCCGCCATTTTGTATCGGCGGCCATCTTAGATTTATAATGTTATTGATTTTATTATATTTTATTGTCATCTAAATTAAATGTGTGAACCAAATTTCAGATCAATCTGATAACGGGAAAGTGCTTAAATTTCAATTTCTAATTTTGACCCAAACAAATTCCGTACGGGTCGAACTAAATAAAATCGTTTAACAAGATACAAATGTCAACCTGGATATAACTACTAGATATTTATTTGGATATTAAACATTTTATTTTCGATCAAATTACATTGGACAATGTTTGTATATATTATTTACGAACACATATATATGAATATATATGACCGTAGTAAAATACGACATACCCTTTATGTAAAATATTTTCTGTTCTTTGGTGACAGTAAAGAAATATTCCTTGCCCTGCTCGTACCCTGTTCATAATCACTTATTTTTAAATAAAAGTCGAGCAGATAAATTATTTTTATAAAAAGAAAAATTGTAAAAAAAAACTTACCGAATTTATCAAGATATTGAACGAAGATCGTAAAAACAACAATGTACACACAATACGCCTTTCGTAATCATGGCGTATAATCGATAAAATATAAAAACAGTTTCAGATTTCTACCATACTACAGTACAACTTAATATTGATATATAACATTCTATTTGGATTATTTATACAACATTGAATCTTGTTTACATCTAGATAAATGCCTGAATCTATAAAGCATAGTGATAATATTCTAGTGACACATGGTAATAAAGGAATAAATATATTTAAAAAACTTTTAAGTTAAACGGTTTTTTGATACCCATATTGTGGTGGTTGTGGAAAAATATGTACCTAGTCTGCCATATTGGAACGGCGTTCATCTTGAATTTTAAATTTTGACACAATCATCGTGTTTCACTAGTGTAGCCCTTTCATTTGATACCCATATTGAGGGGGTTAAGGAAAAATATGTAATCCGCCATTTTGTATCGGCGGCCATCTTAGATTTATAATATTATTGATTTTATTATATTGTATTGTCATCTACATTAAATGTGTGTAACAAATTTCAGATCAATCTGACAACGGGAAGGTGCTTAAATTTCAATTTCTAATTTTGACCCAAATAAATAAATAAATAAATTCCGTATGGGTCGAACTAAATATAACCGTTTAATAAAAATGTTTTAAAATAAAATATTGTGATCATAACACTTACCAACACAATAATATCACCTGCTTCGTCTTAGACAGATATTGGCAATAAATATATCTTCAAGGGAAATATAACTGATTGATAGTTTTCAATTTTGAACACAATGTTATGTAATCACGAAAGTCTAAGATCAAAAGAAATAAATTTGTAATGATCGTTCACCATAAACTACAAAAATTCTTCAACCGTATTATCCGTTGTTATTCACTTTCAGTTTTTTAGACAGAATTGATCTTATCGAGAAGGAGGACTACGTCCCGTCAGATGCAGACATACTAAGATGTCGGCGGAAAACGACAGGCATCCAGAAAATAGAATTTAAAGTTAAGGTACTACAACAGCGAAATCAATAAAATATTCTGTATTGCCATTTCGATAACATTATTTTTAATAGCTCGTATATATTTTTACTAGATGGCGTTACTTTCAAATCATTAATCAACGTATTATTCTTAAGATATTAAGTAAGCAAAATAATTTATTGTATATATATCATAATTAATGGCCATTATTTATAATCGATTTATATTAAAATTAATTGCTATCAAATATAGTAAAATTAATAGGTTTTTTGTAAAATTTAAACCTCAAGAATTTGATGAAAATTCCTTTTGACTTTTTTGCAACGTTTAAAACCCCTTTCATAGTTTGGAAGACCCCAATTTATTCAATTTTGTTTATATGATGTTTGATTACTTTAAAATTACTTATTTTCGATTGTTTTAATTTGATTTGGCATATACCATCTTTTCTTTTTTTGTCCTTTTTTAATGTTGCCATTTTTCTTTGATTGATACAATGGAAGTTTTTTTCTGGTATTTTCTTTAGTAGAGTCGTAGGGAAATTTTTTTTTTCTACACACAACTTATTAACGTGGTAATGTATACGTTTCACTCGGCACTAGATGTTACTTATTGTTCAAAAGATATTGTCCACTATTAATTTTATTTTTAAACCACCCTTAATACTATTTAATAAGATTAAACCTAACATTTTTGCACAAAACTTTATTTAATTAAGTAGTTTACTATGGACTTAAATTGTAACATTGTTGGTAAGCGTTCATAAACAATATGTGGCGGCACTTATATTGGTTTATCATTAAATATCAAATTATTGACCATAAATAAAAGTTTCTAATTATTAATTAGCTAAGAAATATAGTTGACTTACTATTTACTTGACCCGAATGAATAATAATATTAACGATTTTTTTTGTATGTGCATTTGAGGTTATAAATAATTATTATAGATGGCGCTTTGAGTACGGACAAAACCCATTTTCCCAAGCAGTGTTGCTAAAATATATAATTGCCGCAGGTTCCAAAATCAATGCACGGCGGCACCCAGGACTTTTGGATGTTCGATGTCGGCGGACAGCGCGGCGAGAGGAAGAAATGGATTCAGGTTATCGCATTAGTTTTTTTTTTAAGTAATTTGGACTTCAAATTGATAAAACGGCTCAATACTCACCCACAATACTTACCCACATTTTTCCGGCTTATCATTATTATTTGAGTCGTAAGACGTCCACATAGCCGTTCCTTATAAATTTGCAATAAGACTGGTTGGTAGCGGGCTGCTTACAGGCTTTTTCGACGACCTTAACAACGGCTTTTGTCGATAGTGGGCATCGTGATGGCTTGGTAGACGTCCTGCTCGTCGTTTGCCGATCTTTGGACTCCACTCACAAATTTTTAGATCCCACTTACCTTCTGTTTTGAGTGTTATGCAGCCTGCCCACTGTCAATTCAACTCCTCAATTGTTGGTTGGGTCACTTTTGTTCGCCTTCGAATCTTTTTATTCCTGATTCGATTTCGCTGAGAAATCCCGAGCATAACTCTGTCCATGGCTCGTGAGGATAAGGATCTGTGAGCTTGCCAATTATATTTAGGTATGGTTATTGGAAAATGAAAGGAAAGATGTCTATGGTTTATATTATGGTGGAAAACGAAAACTTCTAACCAGAATGAGGTCTCATATAACCTTAAACTTTATGCTTCGAAGGTTCCTAACACGATCTGATGTAAGAACAGTACAAAACAAACTTAGACAGATTTTTGCGATCATGTTTACAATATCCGTAATCCAATATTTAGAACATTGCATTCCCAAATTTATCACTTAATAATCCTTCATCCTACAATGAGATTTTAACAAGTTTTTCTTTAACGTTTCTTTTTATTCTTGACTTATGACTCCGAGAGAAAAGTTATCGGATTTGAGTCAGTAACAATCGTGGGTAGTCTTGCAAAGAAGTGACATAATTTTCAACATTTGCCATAGATAAAAAAAAATATTTATTATCTGTTGGGTATATGATGAATATCTTTTATATTTTTTCGTTTATCTTTTGTAAGGCTGATTGGTTATAAGTGTACAAGCTAGATAGGATGAATAAATAGTTCATTTCCTGTCAATTAATGTAAGATACAACCTATCCTAAAGTCATTAGTTTGAGAATTAATAATTAATTTGCTGAAAATATGGATAAAATAAACGTTCTAACACAAAATTAATTATCTGCTAATGCAGACTTTATACTGCCAGAAGGTATACGTGTAAATATTCCAGTAGAAAAAATAATGTTACATATTTGTAAAATGATTGTAAATAAAAAACTTTAAAATTTTACTACCTATTTCCAATTATCCTGTATGCTCCATTTTGCGTATGCTCCTTTTTCTCGGAATATATTCATCAATCAAAATTATAAAATCCATTAAAAATATAAATTATAGGTATTCGAAGGCATCCACGCGATTTGGTTTGTGGTGGCCTCCAGCGATTTCGATCAGACTCTAAGAGAGGACAACTCCCAGAATCGACTCAAGGAAGCCCTCATCCTGTTCGAAGACGTGTGGCAAAGCAGGTCTGTAACAATCACGTCTCTTAAAGCGTATGTCACAAAAACTATATAAAGTCCAATTTATGCGAATGTTCTTGATCAGGGATGAGCAACCCGCGGCCCGCGGGCCGCATGCGACCCTCGAGGCAAATAATTTATTTTTATATTTTTTTAAAAAAATTGCTAGAATCAAGGCTTTTAAGATAATAAAAGTGTCTAATTAGTTGTAAATGGGTTGATTACCAACATAAATTACGTTTAGAACATTGTTTGAACCTTGAATATATACTTTTTTTTTTCATGGCCCACTGTTTTTGAAACTGCGGCTCTCCGACCAAAAAAGGTTGCTCACCCCTGTTTTTGACTATTGTACAGATCGCACGCTGGGATATTTTGTTATTTGTAACACAATTTGTTCCATGTCCAGGCAATATATGTCTTACGATGAAGATACAGCGATAAGTTTTTTGATTACTTTTCTCTATGTGTTTTAAGTCTATTTCATTTATTTTAATACACTTTATTATATATATTAAAGAAATTCGTAATAATTAAAAAAGTAAGGTGTTATTACTCAAAGCAATTAATGAAGTTGTATATTGTAAACGGTCGTTGGGGTTAAAAAGGTTCTCGAGGTGTTAGACGAGGCGTAATTAGGCTTTTCCCTAGGTGGACCGCCTACATAATTAAGGATGCAGGAAGTCGCTGGTAGCGGGCAAGTCAATGTGACGATCTTTGTAGAAAGCCTATATACGGCTGAAAATAAGTAGATATTGTAATTATATATGTAGTGTAACCTATAAAGGTAATTTAGGAGAACCGGAAAGTAATGTCCCTTTCTTAAGTTAAATTCACACGACTACATTTTTAACAAGTTTTTATTTCTAATCAACATTATATTCGCCTTCGTTATCAATGATCTTTTGCCATCTAGTATACTAATTTTCAATGTCGGAAAGGTAAAAATAAATGGATTTTTCTATAAAATATGTCGATAGAAATGACATTACTTTCATGTCCCCGTAATGTAATACAACTGTTTGTTATATGGAAACTTGTATAGCATTTTTAACTAATGTGCACCGTATATATGTGTACTAATATAGAATATTGATATGATTTTTTTTAGGTTTCTCCTTGAAGCAGGTTTGATAGTGTTCCTCAACAAGCAGGACCTATTGGAGGCGAAGATCAAAGCGGGACGATCGATCGCGCCGTACTTCCCCAAGTACAGCCATTTCGAAGCACCCGGTGATGAATATGTCAGAACTAAACTCTTCATAAGGAGTCTTTTTGCGGTTAGTGTGCTATAGTAAATGTGTTGAAGATGAGCAGCTTATTTGATGATTACAATATGGTTACATTGTTGGCAACCTGACTTATTGGCATGACACCAGCAGGTTGAATCCATGGTGAGAAACCAATGCAGCGAAGTTACCTCTTCGTTCAATATATGTATGTGGTCTAAATATCCGTAGACGAATGAATATAGGGACATATTCCAGCGGATTCGCAAGAACGGGAGAGCACATAACACAGAGCAGATGCTGGGACCTTAAGGTTTTGGGGTAGATACCACACAAACGTGACATACGACGTAAGAATAGGACCAATATTTAGCCACTTCCGCACATGCAGTAGTAGTCGTGCAACAAAGTGCACCGCCCGCCAGCCCGCTGATAATGCGTATGCGGCAAACAATGCGAATTACACAACTACCACCGTTAAATCACTCAACACGTATTTCACCCCTCCACGGGGCATCTTCAGGAGTTATGTTACACCTGATTAGTGCCAAACACAAAGACTCGGTGCACTGCATGTGCGGATGTGGCTAAATATTAGTCCTTTTCTTACTTAGGATGGACTTCCGCAAGGTAACGCCTGATTCCATTAAAAGTGACATACGACCTTATTGAGGGGTCGGAAGACGCTGAACGGAAACCGTGGTCGTATTGGAAATTTATGGAAGTGGTCTATATCCAGCAGTGCATGTTCTTCGATTAAATTATGATTTGATATATTGATAATTAAATTAAGAATTTACCCTATATTAAGGTCTGTTTTGTGATGCTTCCGACGGATCACGAGCCGACAAGCGCAGAGTAGAATGTCCACCTAGAAAGTGGACTGTCAACCGTTTTATAGTCAACGAAAGACGACCCCAGGTCCTTTTGGAAATCTATGCAAAGTCCTATGACCAGCATTAGTTTTCTTACTTTTTAAACGATGATGATAGACATCGTTTACCTTTAAAAATCATTTATATCTTCAGCGGTATTTTGTATTTTGTATTGTCATAGTATTAAAGGCACTGAATACAAATTTCATTACTTTATGTTCAACGATACTCTCTTTAGCTAGAGCCATTATTATATTTACATCATGTCTTGACATTTGACAGACAGACAGATCACCGTAGAGACATTTTTGAGATTAATAAAAATATTTAATTTGAAAGAAACTTTATTTAGGTTATATTATTTTTATTTTTACGCTAATAATTTATTCTTATTTAATCAAATATTGAAAGTTACCTTATCTACTTCCTGCGTTGTGGTCTCCACTTCCGAAACTTAAGTCTATAAGATTCTTAAAACTATTAGCCTATAATCACGAGTCAAATTTGTGCCATTAACAAAAGCCACACCACTCTTACTCGTGGCTATAGGCTCAAGGTAAATAGCTATTAATTCATTATCTACTTCTTTATAATAAATTAATTATTTTTATATTAATCAAACGAATAAATTGCACACTAAACACTGTTTATAATTTAACAATTGATTTCATCGCACTGAGTTATATGTCTTACAAAATACAAATTTTGCGTCAGTTTTGGTACTCGATAGAATAATTTGTGCCATTTTTTTTTTGTTAACTATGGTCATTGGCAAAAATTGTGTAGACCAAGGGGTTAAAATTGGCTCCGTTTCTAGAACCTGACGACGAAGAAACGCGAGCGTCGAAATGTGATCGCGTCTGCAGAACGGTTCGTGGTGCTGGAGGCAAGCCGCAGCCGCGAATGCTACTTTCACTTCACAACCGCCACCGACACGCACAACGTGCGAACCGTCTTCCGCGACGTGCACCAGATGATCCTAACGCACATCCTCAGCAACATCGGCGTCTACTGATCACCATCAGCACCCCTCCATTTACCCCGACCGATACATAAGTCATCACTTTAAATGACTACCATTTCATTATGCAGCTAAACATACCTCCTCCAAAGATTTCCTAAAGAAAAAAGATGTTTTTTCTTATCAATTAAAATATACGTATATTTTCTTATAAAATAGTCTAACATAAATTGGATTCTTTTTGGTGCTCTAGACTAGTGATAGCTTATTTAGATTTTCAACACTAATCACATCAACACTTGGTACCTATTTCTACCATAGGGGACCAAATGACCCGACATTATATGTACGGGTACCCTGTGACGAACAAAAAAGACTTTGATTAGGTAGTTGAGCATGTATTCCATCGGGTGATTTAATACGAAAAAGTAAATAATTCTACATTACATTATAATTTAACAGCAGTGCACGTACGCCATTTGCAATTGCGTGGCCGAAATTAGAACTATTACAAATTGATTACCTTTTAATAGTTATTAAATAGTTACGTTACTGTGAGAGCTTATTTTTACGTTACTGTTAACAGTAACATTAATTTTTCTGATTGAAATATGGTAGTTAGGAACGAAAAAAAAAATTAATTTATTATAATTAAACAATATGGTATATTGACCATTTATATCACAAACGGAAGAAAGGCGATGTATGGGAGAAAATGTGAATGCGAACATATGAAGGACAAAGGAAAGAATAAAGTATATTGTGAAGAAAGTTAAAAAACTTGAAAAACTCATTCACGTTCTGGGGTGAAGACCACGAACCTTCAAGCGCGGCGTAAAATGTCCACTCGTAAGCGAGGCGACATTGTTCAGGTAGTCGGAAGGCACTGGATGTAGCAATAAGTCCAATTAGAAATCTATGACGACCTATGTCCAGCTGTGGGCTTTCTATGTCTAATATTATAATCTCAAATAATTCATTTTATAGTGATCAATTTTGTACATCTATAGGGTATTGCCAAAAGAATCCAATTTTGTTAGGAAAACCTTTCTGAACCGAGATGTTAGTATTTTTAAACTATCGACTTATTCTTTTTAACATCACAAAAAACTTAACATTTCTTTCATCCTTACTGTATATAATTCATGTAGTTTAACATTTAGATAAGTTTTATGTATAACAATCAATAAATTATTATTGTTATTTTTAATAACACTCCTTGCATTTTTGCTCAATCTAAATTAATTATTACTTGTGTATAAATTTAAGATAAATATAATTTTACGTGTATGTAATAAAATTAGTTTTATTACAATAAAATATTGAATGAAAACAGAATTTTTTGTATTTATTTTATTATCGTATTAAACTAATGTTAAAGATGGGTTCACTATTTGTTTACCATGTCTATTGGGGCCTCTGTGCAATGACTCGGTGTTGATCCTCATCAAACACTCTTCTTATTATGTGGACTTCATACATACGATGATATAAAACATAAAATTAATTAGGTAAAATCAAACCCAGAAAAACCATTTTTACAAAAAGATTAAAGATTGAACATACTGTATAATCTTTTATCTTATTGTCATTTTAATGGCTATGTTTTTAGCTTCTCTTTTCCCCCTGTAATTTACATGACAGGGATTATTATTTCATTATTTTTTTACATATTAACTACTCATACATATACACCAATACCTCGCTTTGCGTCGTTTCGTTTTCCTTTTTTTCGAAGTTGCGTCGCTTAATTAGTATTAATTTTCACTGTGCGTCGTTAGATTTTCGCTGTTTTGGGTTCGAGTCTTTCACTTTTTTTTAATTTTCTTTTTTTTCCAAAAGATGGCAACACCTGTTTCTAATTGCGATAAAACTCGGGGATTCCCTTTCTAACTAAAAAACAACGCATTTTTAATACAGTTTTATTTTCACTTTAGAGTTCAGTTTCAATTACGTAGTGTGTTGTGCTTTTTTTTAAAGAGAATAAATAATTCATATAAATTTTGACGTGTTGTCTCTAGTTACAAAAAAGTATATATTTTTCCAATTTATTTATTGGCAGAGCTATATTATTTTTGTTTTTTTTTTAATGTTTACTTTGTTCAATTTTCTTTTTAGAAAGTTCGTAACCCTGGAACCTATCTTTGATCTTTACATGGTTTGCTATAGAAAATCTTAAATCAATTTGCGGCGTTTCAATTTGCGTCGTGTTTTTTTGGAACGTAACTACGACGCAAAGTAAGGTATTGGTGTATATACTTTATATACATCGCCTCCCATCTTTTGCCACATTTCATACAATACTGCTCTAAATTTTTATATTATTATTTATTATATTAAATAATTATAACTCGTTGTTTTTTTTTAAATATATCGCTTATGGTGGTAGGCGACGGTATACATGCTAAAAGAAAAAAAACCCTTCTCACATCATTCTAGCAAAATTTTTAGAAGAATTTAAAATTAAAATAAGTTCTCTTAATATAGTAAGAATAAGTTTCTCTTGTAAATTTTATATTTATACAAAACGAAAATATGTATTTTATTCAAATATGTATCGCAATAAGGAAAGTTTAAATAATACTATGATGTGTAAATATTTTTTTTATTACTATCACAACACAATTAATATAAAACTCTATAATATATTATTGATTTAAAAATTTATTTATAATTAATACATTTTAAGGTGATTACGAAAAAAAAAATCAAAATCCATAGTGTAGGCAAATGTATAGGTTACCGGTCATTACATTTTAGTTTGATGATATTTTGCGACCGCCTTCGCTCCCTCCAGGTTGGCTACCTTAGCAAGTTCACCAGGCACAAGCAGGTTAATAGCAAATTGTATGTCCTTACTCGTCAATGTATTCTTCTTTGTATGCTTGACCAGCTTTGCGGCTTCTTCCGCTATCTTCTCAAACATGTCGTTCACAAAGTTATTCATGATCAACATCGACTTCCTTGAAATACCCATATTCTCTTGTTCGGCAACACTTCTCAATACCTTGTAGAGATAGATAGAGAAGCTGTGATAGCTTTTCTTTTTCTTTTTCGCTATCTTTTTCTCAACGGGCTTCTCCATCGACTTTAACGGAGGCTTCGGTTGCTTTACTGGAGCCATTTCTAAATGTTATCTCTACTTTTTTTTTAACCACCTTGTAAATAATCATAAGGTATTGCAACTAGTGGGTATTTACGGCGAAGACGTCGCGAATAAAATCCCTTTAATCGCTAAGACGGAGTTTTATATGACACATTTTGGTTTTCTTAATTGTTTAATGTGTGTAGTCGATGCATTTACTATTGTAGCATATGTACATACTTTCATTTATTAAGTTTGAAATAAACACATCAAGGTCTAATTTAAACTAATATATATTAATAACATATAAAAAAGCCTACCGTAACTGCATAACATATAATACATACACATACATATAAAGTAAGTCCAGTAGATATTTGGTGAAGGCCTAAGCCTTAGAATAGGTATCTAGCGGCTGATATGATGTCGATATAATCATATAAAAGAAATATAATATAAAAATAAATTAAACACCAATGTTTTTATCTTACAATATGCACAATAAAGGAATATTTATTAATACAAATCTAGGTTCATGTTAGATTATGTAATATATTTAGGTGTAAACTATTCACAAACATGTTTTATACAATAATAATCAAAACAATATTCCTCTATTGGATTAATATTATTTTTTCTTAATTGTTGCATTAATTTTTGTTTTATTAGTAGTAAGTTAATTCTTTAAAATAACATTCCTGCGTGTTTTTAATAGTATATTTATATAAAATTAGCTTTTATATTCACGTATAGAACTAAATATCTATATAAAGATTGGAAATAAGTATTGATACTTTAAAGGAGTAAATGTAAAACTATTTTGATATCAATTATACTGCTAGAAGTTATTTGTCCGCCACATCTCGATAGAAAAAAAATGTAACGTATCTTTGTACAAAATGATTGGAAAAAGTATAAAATTTGTCAACTTATTTCCGATCCATAAATATTTATACTATTCTAATTCAATGTTATATTGGAAAATATTTTATATAGAAAATTTCTTATACATGTTGTTTCATTGGTCATAATTTATTTAAAAGTATTATAAAATATATAATACTCATATTAAATTTACCAACATATAATCATATATTTTTAATTAATATACGACAAACGAAGTCACAACCATAATGACTTTTTCGTCATTAACTAATCGGTAAATTTATAAATAAAATATTAAAAATAAAAGGTAGATTAAAATCAGTTAATGATACTTATTCGAATTACCTACAATTTATCGATTTTTTATCTCAAATCGATGAGTATAAAAGCCAGCGCCGATGCGGACACATCACTACGCTAGCGCACTTCACTACGTCAAGATGACAGGACGCGGAAAAGGCGGCAAAGGTCTAGGTAAGGGTGGCGCGAAACGTCACAGAAAAGTGCTCAGAGACAATATTCAAGGTATAACAAAACCGGCGATACGACGTCTGGCTAGACGTGGAGGCGTGAAAAGAATATCCGGTCTTATTAATGAAGAAACGAGGGGTGTACTGAAAGCGATCCTCCAGAATGTCATACGAGATGCAGTCACGTGCACCGAGCACGCGAAGAGGAAAACCGTCACCGCTATGGACGTTTTATACGCTTTAAAACGTCAAGGCAGAACGTTATATGGATTTGGAGGTTGATTTGTACAAATATAAACAATGATAAATTAAATAGATTAAAAAGTTAATAAATAAATGTTTAATATATAATCATGGTTTAATTTATAACCCGATATAGACAAGGTCTTTCAAATGGCCACAATATTTAAAGTTTCTATGGTATTATGATATTAAATTTGACACGTTGTGTTATATAAAATAAAAATAACTGTCATATCAACTGCGGGACGCCGGCTGTGTGGCATAGGCTTCGCTTAAAGATCGCAACAATAACTTGTCTTGAGGTACTCCTATCAAGCGTTTTCCCACAACTAAATATGTCGTTGGTCCCGCTAGTGGCCTACCAACACATAACAATAGCATAAAATTTTACCATATAATATATTTCTATTGTAATTTTAGGTTAGAAAAGGATATTTTTTTTTTTTTTTTTTTTTTTTTTTTTTTTTTTATGACCCCCGCTATTGGGGGTCTCTCGTACCCCTATCTTTTTGTGGGACAGGGTCTTTTGTTACAGTAATTTTTTCACATATATTTTTTTATTTTCATACTCATCAGTCTTTCATCACATATTCTTTTAGTCTGTCTTTCATGCTATATTTCTTTCTTTTGTGCCCTTCTATACTACTCTTCTTTCATCCCTTTTTTTATTTTGTATATCTTATTTTCTAGGTATCACATATTTGCACATTTATTATTTATTTTATAACAGTCTTTTATCTTATACCTAGGTTTTATTTATTTCTATAATCTTTTTAACTATTGTTTTACAATAATATACAAAATCCTGCCTAGTAGCTTTATCGCCTATCAGGGAGGGTATCGTGTCTTCTTTGACCTGAAAACCAGACCGGCACTCGAAGTCGATAGAAAAGGATATTGAACTCTCTCTAATTGATAACCCTTCTATAACAATATTGGTAAAGGCGATTTGCTATGTTACATGATATTTATATTTTTGGCATAATATTATTTAGGTATACATTTAAATTTGTCAGCCTATAGACACCTTATCAAGGGATAAACATCCCCCAAAGATCAATAAGGTGTTGCACATCTAGTCGGTTTCCTGCGTCTTGATTATATTATATATATGTTAGGATTATCTATGTCGCGTCTGTATTGTTCGGATGTCGGAAAAAGATCTTGAAAATTAAAACCGCACAATGTCACAATAAATATAATATTAATTGCAAAGAAAGAACACTGCGTAAGATCTTAACTAAGAGTGGTTAGAAACTAAACTATGTATTAGCTAAAATGCAGTTACAAACGAACTGCCATTAGTTAAGCGTGGAGGACTATCTATCGCTTAATTTAAACATCGTATTGGACTTTGTTCTTGCAAATTATCAATTCTAATGTATTATTTTTAACTTCTACCAATATAACAGTATACAGACATCAGTTCTTTTTAATTCTAATTTTTATCGCTAGTGTTTTTTTACAATATTTTTTTTCGTTTTTCTAAACGCAGACAGTTGAGAGATGGTTGCCGCTATTTGATACGGATCTTTCTTCTCCCAGCTGTGAGGCACGACAGCGTTTTATAATTATTTACAATTTTTCAAGCACAATTTTCTCTTATAGGTAAATACAACTAAAATGTATACATATTAACAATACTATTTGAAAGTTTTACTCAATTATACATTAGCTGGTACATTATTTTATTTCAAGTCGCTGCTCAAGCGCTACAAACAGTTAAATGCCTTGAGGTTTAGGACAATGTGCCGGGCCAACTCATCAAAAGATTCTGCCGTTGATTTTTTCTTAAGGAGGTCCGGTAAGTTGAACGGAGGTATATTAAGATTTTCATATAAGGTCACGTGGTTAAGTATTTGGATTCGAATCGGGAGCAGTGTTTGAGTAAGTTGTGAATAGTCTGTACTGTGGAGCCGTCATATCACATACAGACATCACTTAGGTACAAAAATACGAAAATATTACACTATATTCATTATATGCTCACGTACCGTTAAGTATATATTTACTTCATATACCCTATAGCATTGTAATAAGATGTTTATGTAGTTAAACATTAAATATTATGTATATACATTCGTAACGTGTATTCTCTAACTTTAAACGAATGAAATACTTGATCATTAATGGTTTCAGAAATAATGTAACGTAACGATGCTATTGCAATAAAAGCGTTTATAAATCTAAAAGCCATATACTTTGCGTGCTAAGTGGCCAACCTACTGCCACTTGGGAGGTGGACTATTATGGTTCTGTAGTGGAGACAGCGGACTGGCAGACGCAGCTTAGATCAGCCGTCATTCAGGTGGACAGTCGACCTTGGTTAAGCTTGTTGGAAGGCGCTACGTTCATGGTTCTATTAAAAATCTATGGAGGAGGTCTGTGTCCAGCTCTGGACGTCATAAGTTAGGTTTTATTGAACTTTTTGACAAAAAATTTTTACGTTTTACATACGCTTTCGAGTTTTATCTTCAGGGCCTAACCCTTTTTTGGTAATAATACTAAACATCGGTGTTAGAGATATTATATATAAATTTTGTATATGATGTCATGGAACGTAGTTTATTTTATATTTACTTAGCTCATAAATATTTTGATTTCAATTCTACGAAAAAACAGACGTACACAGAATTGGAAAAATTTCGTATTTTGGTATAACAGCGGTGTTGCATTGGGCAGGTCACCAGAGACATCAGAGGCGAATACCACATCGTTTTCAGCTGGTCTTATTGAAAATCTTTTGCGGAGGTCTATCCATCTTTGGGCGTCTTACGATTGAAATGCTAATGAAGGTAATATAATGATCTGATGTTCTTTGTAGTAAATACTAATGTAGTTCTTTTTTTTTTTGACTACCTGCATTATTTCTCCTGTCATAGTTCGTCGTAAATTCATTCAGAACGAGAAAGTAGTGGGGATGGCGAGAAACTATAAAAGCGGTGAAACTAAAATCGGTAGCCTAGTGTCGAAGTTGATCATAATACAAACTGACAAAAAAATGGCGCGAACCAAGCAGACCGCTCGCAAATCGACTGGCGGCAAAGCACCGAGAAAACAATTGGCCACTAAAGCAGCGAGAAAAAGCGCTCCAGCGACGGGCGGTGTTAAGAAACCCCATCGCTACAGACCGGGCACCGTCGCGTTACGGGAAATTAGACGTTATCAGAAGAGCACAGAGTTGTTAATAAGGAAACTGCCATTCCAAAGACTTGTAAGAGAGATAGCGCAGGACTTTAAAACAGATTTGAGGTTCCAAAGTTCAGCAGTGATGGCGCTTCAAGAGGCAAGTGAAGCGTACTTAGTTGGACTGTTCGAGGACACGAACCTGTGCGCTATACACGCTAAGAGAGTTACCATTATGCCGAAGGATATACAACTTGCTAGAAGAGTACGCGGCGAGCGGGCGTAATTCGCGCCATTTTTGCACTGACGCGATATAACTGTTATTAATATATGTATGTGTTGAATTAAACGGGTAATTGACAAGGCCCTTTTCAGGGCTGCAAGTGATCTTTGTTTCTTTATTATGAATGTCTTACAAATTATATAGAAATGTGAAATTATTTTTATGGGATAATGTTATTATTCACTCCAAGCCGTGATCCCTTTTCGTCCGCATCTTGGAAAATATCAAATTAATTATTTTTATTTTGTAATATTTAATTTATCTATTTTTATTATTCTTAATATTAACATTAATTTAAGATTTAAGCTTCCTTTAAATAATAAATATATTTTTTACTGAATAATATATTTTATATTTTTCTTTGAAATGTACATATGTTTATCGATTTGTTAATAGACTCTAAATAAAGACGATAAAATTAAGGTTGCTCCTTCGTAATACAAGAAATAATTGAATGTTTCTGAATTCAATGTCTCACAATGAATGTAATCTAACTTAGTATTTTATTAATACATCATATCACATTATTAATAAATAAGTTAGGTTTTGTCTATAATATAATTGATAAAATATCTCTTGTAGCACGTTGTTACTTATCTATATGCCGGAGAGATAATATAACAACTTTTAGCCATGCAATAAATAGTGTAAGTCAGTACCGAGTATCAAAAAAAATAGCATAAAAATGCCATCGAATTCTCTTTGTCGCTTGATTTTCAAATTTACTTGGTGACTTCGTTACACGTGAAACATAGAATCCCTTGTACGAGGTTTATGTTATACTCCTTCTGTCTTCTGGCCTCTGAAATCCGCCGAATCTGTATAGAAATCTTTGATATTAAATCTGTTCGTCAACTACAGTCCTGTCGTTTCTCATTCAGAAACATTTGTAATGCAGCCTTTAAAAAGGCCTTTTGTCAAACGGACAATAAATAATCATAAAAATCTCATAAAATATATTAAAAATGACGCGTAAATTATATCTGTTCACTATGTTGTCTTCGAGGCGTTCTTTGAAGTCTTTTTTGGTAGGAGTTGCGGTTGAATAGAGGGGATCACACCGGCTTGCGATATGGTAACGCCGGAGAGCATGTTGTTGAGTTCATCGTCGTGTCTAACTGCTAGAAGTATGTGGCGGGGTATTACTCTGTTCTTCTTGTTGTCTCGCGCCGCTTGCGCTGCCAGTTCGAGGATCTCGGCGGATATGTACTCCAGAGCTGCGGCAAGGTACACGGGCGCGCTGTTCCCAATTCTCGGCGCGTAATTTCCCTTCCTCAGCATCTTGTGTATTCTACCAACCGGAAACTTCAAACCTGCGCGTGAGGAGCGCGATTTTACAGGCTGTCTAGCGGTCGGTGGCATAATTCAGGGTTAATATTACATAGGTCACTTCGTTCACGCGGAGACTGGAATTGTAACACGAATGAAATTATTTTTTAAGTATGGCTACTAGTGGGTGTTACGTGGAGTAACCACCACATGATATTACAGAAATTTATTATAATACTAGCTGATCCCGCAAACGTTGTTTTGCAAACAAAAACTCATAAAAAAATAAAAACAAAAATTTTTGTCTAAAAATTAAAAAAAAAATAGGGGTGGTACACCCTTATCACTAAGGGGTATGGAATAGATAGTAGCCGATTCTCAGACCTACTGAATACGCATATGAAATTTGGTAAAAATCGGTCAAGCCGTTTCTGAGGAGTTCAAGTTCGAACACCGTGACACGAGAATTTTATATATTAGATGAAATCAGAATGTACAATGATCTCAATGCCAAGTTGCCAGGACTCCACGATTTCGGAATATCGCTATGCAAAAGAAGTATTTAACATATACGAGATTAAGTTGATTAGTTATTAGTTAGTATTTCCATAAAAGGCTTACTGTTGTGTATAAAAGAATAACCTTAACCATCTTGTCTTATTTACTTATTCACAGATATTGTGAATTTTGTACACATCTTAAATAAATAGATACACCAATACCGCACTTTGCGTCGTAGTTACGTTCCAAAAAAAAAACGACGCAAATTGAAACGCCACAAAGTGAATTAATATTTTCTATAGCAAACTATGTAAAGATCGAAGATAGGTTCCAGGGTTACGAAAATACTACTTTTTAAATAGAAAATTGAACAAAGTAAACATTTAAAAACCAAAAATAATATAAATCTGCCAATAAATAAATTGGAAAAATAGTTACCTTTTTTGTAATCAGAAATATATTTATTAATAAATATATTACACGTAAAAATGTATATAAATTTATTATTCTCATATAAATAGCACAACACACTACGTAATTGAAACTGAACTCTAAAATTAGGAGAACAAAGTGAAAATAAAACTGTATTCAATTTGCGTTGTTTTTAGTTAGAAAGGGAATCCCCGAGTTTTGATAGCATGGCGCAATTAGAAACAAAAGTGTTGCTATCATTAAGAATAAAAAGAAAATTTAAAAAAAAATTAAAGACTCGAACCCAAAACAACACAACCTCGGAAATCTAACGACGCACAGTGAAAATTAGTACTAATTAAGCAGCGACGCAACTTCGAAAAAAACGCAAAACGAAACGACGCAAAGCGAGGTATTGGTGTACATCGTTATGTTCGTCGATAGAGGCTCACTGGCACAGGCCTCCCCAAAAAATCGTCACGATGACAGATCCTGTGCTACCCACATCCGGCGAAATCTGGCAACCTTGACTATGTTGAAGGTCTACCTTGTGTAGGGTTCATTCGTGGTCGCCATTCGAGAATCTCGAGGAGTAATGAAGATTAAATGGTGCTTACACTTACACTTAGTGGGGGGAGAGGTGGGGGTAATACTTTCGGTTTCGTAATCATAGCGGTAAAGATTATCGATCGTCAACTGATTATTTATTTATTTACTTATTTAATCTATTTCATTTTTAAATATCTAATGGATTCAGGCGTTACTTTGCGGAAGTCCATCCTAAGTAAGAAAAGGACTAATACCTATATAGCTACTTCCGCTATGTAGCAGTAGTCCTGCAAGAAAGTGCCAAACACCGAGTCTACCGTCTACTACTCCTGAGGATGGCCCGTGGAAGGGTGTAACACGTGTTGAGTGATTTAACAGTGGTAGTTGTGTAACTCGCATTGTTTGCCGCATGCGCATTTATCAGCGGGCTGGCGGGCGGTCCACTTTCTTGCACGACTACTGCTACATAGCGGAAGTAGCAATATCTTAATCCTTTTCTTATTTTATTTTTATTCCTACTCTGCTTCGCAGTGTTGTAGTTGTGGAGTAGAAGCAAGAAGAAACTCCACAACTGATCTTTCAATAGTTTAACAATACAGATTTATACATGTGATAATGGAATATCGTTGAGGTTTTAGTCGGTGACATAATATCATTTACTCCCAAGAGACATTCCTACACGGCTCGCGATAGTATTTTCCACATCCAAATCAAAATAAATAAATTGATAAATAAAAAAATGTCTACTGGATCATTGTCGTGTCGCCCAGAATTCAATATCGTCCTTTCAGCCTTACACCGTCCACTGCTAAACATAGGCCTTCACTATACATTTTCAATATGTTTTCCGACTACCTTACTCTGTTTACTCCATGGTATGTTGATGTTATTACTAAAATCTTGTATAAAATACAAAATTTATTTATAATAATTATTGTTTATTCATACATTAAATTACAAACGTGTCTTATTTATATATTTCTTCAATGAGATTGCAACAGACTTATTGAAAACAATATTAAGCAACATAAAACATATGCGGGTCAGTATAGAATGCACATCAGGCTAAAACTATATAAGAAATATAAGATTACAATGAATTTATAACATTAAGTATTGACAATGTCAAGGTTACAAACTATTTCCAATATATATTTTTTCTATCATATGTGGTATTCGACCGTTAAGCCGTAAGGTGTCGCCAACATTTGGTTCAGTTTGAATTCTCGTGTAAACAATATTCCGACTGTTGGCTATATTCGAATGTTGATGCGCGCTGTTAGCCGTTTTGGCTTTTACAGCTTTATCGGACTCAGGCATTCAAAATCCGCGAGCTATTAAATTTAAAATAAAAAATCTACGTCAGATGCTTCACTTGACATATTGTATTGGCCAATTGTTACCTAGTCGGTTTTCGGAGAAAGGTGTGATCCCTTTCTCCGAAGACTTCCGACTTTTAATACTTATAACCAACTTTATGCGACCATCTAGAACAGAGGTTCTCGAACTTTGGTTTTTCTAATAAACCACTTTCACTCAATTTCAAAATTCAGCTGGTTGTAATCCTGCAGTTACAATTCCGCCATATTCCCAAATGGGACAAAAATGTGGAGATAAAATCTGAAGTAGTAGAAGTGTGAGTTGATGTCAAAAAAGAATGAATGAATGAAGTTGGCCAATTAAAAAGCGATTCCATCATCTTTATAAATTATTGTCAGCCTTTATTGTGAGGTTAAGTCAAAGCAGATATATTTTCTTGTCTTACCGACGTAGACTGCCGTCGAATCCCTCATAACCCATCTAGTTAAACTAATATTTGAAAGGTGCAATTTTACTGAGTTAAATAATTTCACTATTATGACACTAATAAACTTTTTTTAATTATAAGTATATTGTCTAGGCTAATTATTGATGAAAAACATTACTAATTTATTTATTTAGACTACATAAATAACTCTAAAAAATAGATAAAACTTGCAAGAAAGAAAACAATAAATACTGAGAGCTGTCATACCAAACAGCGATGTCTTTCCAAAAATCTTTAGATGGATGGTTAATAAGATTACATCGCGTTGTAGGAAGAGGGCCGGGTACGGTGCCCACAGCTGACGACCCGCGTAGCAGACTCAAGGAGATCTCCTTGTAATTGGTGTTTACCTTCACGGTTGGTGAACTCGAGACAGTGTTACCTCAAATGAACCCTAGGCCCTTCATGGGGGGCAATTTGATTGTTATGGTAGACAATTAGAAAATCGACTCGACACGTTTTTAACCCTTTCGCTTTAATATAAAAATTATGTGTGTTATATAGAGAGGCGTAATTTGAAAAAGGCTTACGTGCGACATGGCGGTGAAAATATTGGGCAGCACTGGTCTAGCTGGCAGACTAATCACTTCATATAATATCTAAACAACCGCGGCGACGCAAGTGGCAACCAGGAGGATTTTAGCAACTACCCGTAATTGTAAAACCGTGCTAAATATGTGATAGTGCCAAGATTATGTGTATTAAAAAGACGTGATGCCGATATGGAAGTTGTTTATTACTAATGCAATGTCTTTTATGGTGTAACATGAGGTAGATACCGAGAATGTCCTCGCAGGTTAATACATTATATACGCATACATATTTACTTAATTCTAATGGCTAGAAATCTGTAAGTATGAGGAGTAATAGTGGATATCCAGAGGCCCATTTATCCAAGAGCAGTTTCAAATTCATACTCAATATATCTTTATTCAAATAGGCATCTACTCGCACTTTGGAATCGTCATTTATTTTACTTAATAATATACATTTAATTTTGGAGTTAAAAGTAGGAAAAGGAACGTCTGAGATATGTGGTATTTTATTATATTTGCGTACACTTTTTTAAAAAGGATATTTAGATGATATGAGCTTATATTGAGCTATTGTATTTATCATGTGTCTGTCTAAATTTTTTTTAAGTATTAAACTTAACAAAATGTTTGCAACCCCTGTCGGCAGCTGTCAGACGCAGCTGCGGGCAACGGTTACGCACGGTGAGCACGTGCTGTCGACCCCTCGCCTGTTATTACGTATTATTATTACATAAACCTTTTTTTTCAATTCTACGTCAAGTACTTGATACTTACTAAATGAAATAGCAGCTTTTTAAGATATTTTTTAATGAAATTTACGATGCTTATTATATTTATTATTAAATATTTTATTAGACAACTTAATAAAAAATCAATAGTTTCTGAAATAATATATGTAATGATAATATAGTAAGAAAAAGTGTTTTGAATTCGGATTAGTACAGATTAATAATAATAATAAATTATAAATACATGTAGACTTGGTACTGGCCTGATATTATTAGTCTGTTAATAAAAAATAGATTGTTAGCTTAACACCTAGAATCACTCATTTCTAGTTTCTATTGGATGTCGGCGCTGTTAGCTTTTTAGGACTGTTACAGTTTGGTCGATCACAGAACTTGCGGATTGTAGATTAGATACTAATTCTACCCATTCTCGTCCGCCATTTGGATGTTGTATGACGCGTCTGTGTTTCTCTATTTCTTCGTCCCTCCCTGAGGTGTTTGGAGCAGTCCTCGTTCTGTATCTGTTGCCGTCGTTGTAGCTGCTTCTGTACCTCTCGGTATTTAAATTTCCTTCTTTCTTCTCTATTCCTTCTAGCGGTTCTTTTACATGAACGTGTCTAGTCTGTGTGATGGCTCATGTTGATGGCTTCCCTGCTATTGGGAGGCTGTATCTGAATGTATTAGACGACCTTGTGAAGGTTGCTGAAAACCCTTGGATGCAGGCCACTTCCAACCGTTCCTGTTGGAAATCTACGGGGGATACCTATATCATCCACCGGTGCACATCTGATGGCTAAAACGATGATGATAATTAAAAACAGTGTTCTTTAAATTTAAATGAGTAATTAAAAGGCAATCGGCAAGCATCGGTTATTTAATCGAATATTTTTAATTCTTTATTTGAATTTGCTTTTACAATTGGAATACAAGAAAAAAAAAAGTTATCGTCATACTTTCTCTCTCGGCCTTTCGCCCTTTGTATCGACAGATTCATTCAATAATTGTGCAAGCTTTTGAATAGTTAACCGTTATTTGTTTCCGAAAACTAATTGGTCTTTATAACAATGACTTAAGAACTATAATCGTCTGTCAATAAAACTGGGGACAGTCAAACTTATGGAATCCTAAATGTCGTTGCATATTTTATTTTATTTTATATACCATAAGGCATAAATTGCTAGAGTTAGAATTATTTAAAAATGGAATGCGAAGGGCGCGTGCGCGTCTGTTTATCGGGGGTTGCGTTTGCGCCATTTCCGAAGCCTGTTTTTTTTTTGAAAATGGAATCCCCTGCGTCAGTTGACGGTTGATCGTTGAGCAGGAAAGACGAAGTGTGTTTGTAATTTATTAATTGTATAATTTAATAAGTGTTTATAATAATAAAAAACATTTATTTCTAAATTTTGTGCCGTGAAGTTACAGGTTTAAGTGCGCTAGTGTGTTCAGATTTGTTTAACATTTTATAGTTTGATAAGTCGAAAGGGTTAAACGAATGTAGTTGTGAAGCTTTTTGTTGTAACGTGATGGAAATCATAAGAGCGCGACCGTTACGCTCAGAGAAGCACCCTTAAGACGGGAAACGCTTTACCATTTGTGTATACATTAAGTTGGAGTCTTAACGTTGGGGAAACAAAACGCTTATACAATGGATTCGCCTAAAATTATTTACAAATATTACTCAAACCCCGCATTTTGCGCTCAAAGCGAAGTGGTGTTTGCACAGAAATCATGTGTTACTAAGGTAGTGTCACCGAACAGAAGAATGTCACCTCTTGGCGCCAATTCACCGAGAAAAACAGAGATCGACAACCGAATAGTCAGAACAGATATATCTGATAATCCTTTACGACTTACACCAGGTGCAAGGATGAGGGAGGAGCCTCCAGAACTGCCGCCAAAGCCTGCTAAATACCAGCGTCAGTTCCAAAGACAAGCGTCCCTCATCTGTAAACCAACGCGCCAGATCGTACGATGCAGAACACGAAGCGAGGACCTAGAAATGGCACAACTGCGGCAAATGCACACTAAAAAGTATGACAGAAATGCAGAAAGCGACGACGGTCTTGAAGACAGCAGATATAAACACCGCTATGAAGTTATAAGGGACATTGACGATTGTATAGACTATTCGCCAACGAAGAAGAGAATAGTAGAAGCAGATGCAAGCGAAATAGAAGAGTACAATGTAGATGGACCGGACGAAAATGAATTAAAAGAAATACCAACAGAAATAGTAAAAACTGTTAATGGAAAAACACATAGATATGCCATTGTCCCTTCCGACGATGAAGAACCGAGAAAGATGAATGTTACATTCTCATCTCCAATCATGTCCCAGAAGAATCTTATCGCTACACAAAAGCTACATGAACTATTGTCGACGCCGAGAAAATTAAAAAGTTATGCTAGTCAACCGTCGGTAAGAATAACTCCGAACAAGCAAACTAGCCCAAATGTCCATATAGGGACACCCAAGAAGCTCATATCTAGCACACCTACCCAAGGAGTAACACCCTCAAAGTCCTGCGCCAACTTATCGGTGATGAGAGGCGGTACATCTCCCATCTCACCAAAAGCTCAACAGAAGTTGAACTACGGCTTGCCCGAAGAGTTTGAAAGGCAAGACGTATTTGTGACGAGTTTTAGGGAAAAGAGTCGAGACAGAAGTTTTGATATGGATAGAAGAGAATCGAGCAGAGAGAGCAGAAGGAACTATGACAATAAAGGAAGGGAAAACAAAAAAAGGGATAAACACACGGCAGTTATTATACCGAGGTGAGTGATTTAATTAAAATTACAAACGTATTCCACATACCTCATTTTATTTTATAATAATATTAGCTAAATTCGCGATCTTAACGCATGACCTTCAACTCGTCTTCCGGATGGAATGTAATAAAATCCTCAGCAGTGGTTACCTTTACCAAAGAAATATTCCTAACAAATTTCAAGTCTCTGAGGATTAATGTTCCAGAATTCCATATTATTCACTGTGGCTAATTTTTTATTGGATCTATGTACCACAAATAGCGTTCGTGCCTTTTTTACAATAACAGTTATTTACGGTTTTTTCTTTGCTCACGTTTCTGCATGTCAAAGTGTTTGCCTAGCTAAATTACTCTTGTCTCTTCGTAAACTATTTTTTAACTTAAATATTAAACTTAATCAAACTATATTAATATTTGTTTTATATAATTCAGTGGTGTCTCGTATGTTTGTTTGTTCACAACGTCAAGTCAAAATTGTCAAGTTTTTAATATTACGACGTATTGCCATCCTCGGGTTATACGCCAGTATCTGTGCGGTCGTTGCCGATTTTTCAGATTTCGCCGCATTGATAAATCACTTTTGCATATGTATTATCGTTTCTGTGTATGAGGAAGAGATGGCTAGAAGAGCATGCTACAAACTCGATCAGTTTCATTAGTAATTACTTTTAAATTCTAGATACCTCTATTCCAGTACAAAAAACAATTCATTCTCAAGAATCAATATCGTTCAGTTTTTTTTTTAATTTACACCTTGACATGATTTTTAAAAAGTCGTAACTTTTTATTTATATAATTACTCTAAACAGTACACAGTATAATCAATTTTTTTTATATTAGCGATGTGAGACACGTGCTATTATAATGAGCAAAGTGGTTTATAAACAGCTGGACTAGCAGGTGCGATCTGCCGCCATTAAAGTAAAAAAAGTTCGTTATAGAATCAATTTGAAATTAGAACACTGACGTTCAAAAAAGGAATCGTTGATAATGTTGAACATTCGTAATTTGTATTAGATAGAATCAAACAGATGAAAAGATCCGTAAACAAATGAAAGTAACCGATACAGCTCTGCGGATTAGCAACTTTAAGTGGCAGTGGACTTTAAGATCTGGAGAGGAGACCACGGACCCTCACGCGTAGGGCTTACAATACCGAACTAAAGTCTGAATACCGGTATTGGATATTTGAAATATCGGAATACCGGTATTAAAACCGGTATTAGCTGATTTGCAAAATTAAACAATCTAATCTAAACTGTTTAATATTTTTTGTGCTACATACTTTATTTATTTGTGTAAACAAGACCTATTCGTTAGACAGTAGAAGTAAAACATAAACATTTGCTTTGTATTAAACCGCCGCTTCTCGATGGTGCCATAGTCGGCTTATCGGCCCGCTGTGTAACAAATGTGCCTGATATACATTTTAATGCAAACAAATTGTTTGTATGTGTTTAAAAATATCTTCTTATTAATTAATTTTATTTTAATTTGATTTATATTGTATATAAATTCTATTTTTATCAACTAATGTAATACCAAAACACCAGTATTTTTACATAAATACCGGTTTTTAATAACAGACTAAAAAACGTCCGGTATTCGGGATATTTAGGGGAATCCCGGTATTGTAAGCCCTACTCACGCGTAGCATATGTCGTTTGCTAATAAGGTGGACAAACAACTGCTTTAAGTTTGTCGAAAGACATGTTATGAGTGTAGGCCGTTTCCGGCCGATCGAATAGACATCGATATATAGGCCTTTGACCAGCTGTGAACATCTTATGGCTGAAATGAAGATAAATTTGTGATAAACTGACAACACAAAACTAATCATAATTTTAATAACAATATATTTAAAATATCGTACTATATAAGTATAGTATTTATCATGTATATATACCATATCGTATTACTAATAAACTTTTCTATAACATTTTTACACCTGCCTATTAGTTATCTGTGCACCACCGTGAATTGGTGTATAGAGAATATTTTTAAGATGTTTAGTTCGTCATTACATGATGTATACAAAGGATGTATAAATAAATAAACATAAATATACAACCTCATTACACTTTAAAACTACCTATTAATAGCATTAGTACTAAATAACATTATGTAGGCATTAATTTGTATTAACAAACATATACCCTAACAGAAAATATAAAGTACAACAAAACACCGGTGTGTATTTTTAGAACTGAATAAGTTTCTATTTTGCTGCAGTGTTATAACAACAAAAACTTCTTTATCTCTCGTGCTGTATTAAACTATTAATATATTTATTTTATTTTTAAATTAATAACGGCATTTCAAACAAATGTAATTTAAAATTCCAAAGCGTTCATTGGAACAAAATTCTTATTGGAATTAAAGGTGACAAAACTTTTGGGTTTTAAAAGAAGGTTAATGGTTCTCTCTAATTACAGATTATATAGTATATGTATACATTTGTGTTCAATTTATAGATATATTATAGCAAAATTAATAATAAAATCAAAATATCTTTATTTAAATAGGCATTTCCATGCGCTTTTCATGCGTCGATTGTTACAACGTTATAAGTAATAAGCTACCACCGGTTTGGGTCGCAGATCTGTTGGGAAGAGCCGGCCTAAAAAACTCATTAGTGTCTATATTGATTGAAATTTAACATTTTTTCATGTAAACATTGTAATATCAATCATGTAAACATCAACAAACCAAGTACCACACATGTTGATTAACTCTTGCATGCTATAATAAGATTTAACTGGTAATAAACTATTATTTTATTATTAAAACGAAGAAAAAATATAATTTTTTTATTCAAAATTCGAATTCTTATTGATCGTCGACTGTTTTTTTTTTTCAAATATATCTTTATTTGACGCTACTGCTTCGCAACTTTTTATATTTAATAGAGAATAAGCAGAATGAAGAAACTCCACCAAAAACACATATCTTAAATACAGATTTATGTAAATACAGTTTCTAATATTGCCTTAATGAAAACAAAATAAACATGCGCCATCATTGTCAAGGATTCTTGCCGGATTCGATAGAATCATCACGTATTTAAATGTACGTTATATTACTGACATTGCTTTTCAAATCCTAATCGAAATAATAATTATATGATTCATTGTTAGTTTTTTTTTTTTTCATTAGAATTAAATTGCGTAATTGCCAACAATAAATTTGTTTTGAGGTTACCAACAACTAAGACTAAAAAGCTTTAAATTAAAAAAAAATCTCTTAAATTATAAATAAAATACCTTTACCGGTGTACTTTCTCTGTATCGTCATCATTATACAGTTTCGAATGTTCTAGAAATAGAATAGATTATTCGTAAATTTTCATTAATACAATTTCTTTTCGTATTGTTTCAGGGTCGCATCACAAAGTCCATCAGTATACTCGGAAGAGACCTATAAGTCGCTGTCGAGTCTTAAGGCAGTGAACAGTTCGTATGCTTCACTGACCATTGCTGCTTTAATGCTGACTCTATGCGGGGGATTGACAACCGGACTGAGTTTCTACATGATGTATAGCGTAAGTGTACAATGATTATTCATTTAATGTTATGGTAAAAGAGGAATGAATTAGAAAAATGAGAACTAAAACTCGATTTTGTTGGATTATATTACTTAGAAAATTCTTTATTTATCTATTTAATTTACATTTTTACTATCTTCTGTTTAATCTGTAGCTCATACTTAATAACTTAATAAAATAATTCGTGATATATCTGTAAATTTCTTTACCTTTCAAGTTAGTCAAAGACTGCGTAAAAACGTAAAGTACCTTCGCTATAGGAATACCAACGTGTTGGTGAATGATACATATTTAATACATAATTTTGAACAATTGGCAAAAAAGGAATATTCATCCAATCCCCGTACGCTTATTTTCAATATAAGAAATAAATAATTAAAACAAATATGTTGAAATCGACTAGCTCTCGAAATTTAAAAATAGAATTACGAAAATTCGAATTTAATGTGACAGATGACAGAAACGCTTGATGTTATTAATTTATTATTAATCGAAAACTACTAGGAAGTACACTAACTAGGAAGACACTCCTAGGCGACATTACGAATCGGTTGTAAAAGTTTTAAATAATTCCCGCCATTTTTATTTCTCTTAATAAAGGTAACAACATTTTAAATATCAAATAAACATTTAGCGGGTAGAGGTGACAATCCGTTGCTAAATTCCTATTACAATTCTTGCATGTATTCATTTTTTTATAGCAAGAAAATAGCTAGAAATGATCAATGTGTATATTACATATACACAAAAAATATTAACAAACTTGTATAATATACAATTTGCATTCGAACACAAGGGCAGCGATTATCTCACTGATGGCGTCCTAATTCATATCAGCGTTCGAATTTTAAATCGAAGCGCAATAATAATTTTACTCTAAAAAGTATTATGTCTCTAGTGGCCAGTAAATAGAACGCTTCGTCGTTTTCACATATATAAATAATTTTAGTAAATAATTAAAATTATGAATAAAATTATTATTTTTTTGCTATTGTCTTTATGATTGATGACAATTTACGTCTTCATCAATTTGCTGCGGCAGAAAGCTGAAGTAGCTAAGCATAAATCTTTTTTCAATAAGTATATATGTGGGCTCTTTTTAATACTAACGAGTGGCAGTCCAAGCCCAGTGCGTTGAGTCTTGTCTCTTTATAGAGCGTCCAGAAAAGCAATCTAAGAGATCAAAAACAGTATTTAGTGCCCTGAGCCAAGGCACTCCCAGAGCCCTTGACCTTTGTTACCTTCAAAGGGGTTAGGTTAGACTCCAGTTTAAAAAAAGGGCACTTTTCGGAAACTTAACTCGGATCATTACTTTATTTATTTTGCGTTTGGTACAATTTCTACCTTTTCTTTAATGTATTATAAGTTATCAGACGCTGTGCAATGTTATGTATGTATTTATATTTGCATATCACAGGTGGGCCGTCGCTACTATCTCGATTTCGGGGTACTGTCTGGCTTCACTTGCTTCCTGCTTGGACTGCTCGGCCTGAGGTCGCGACGAAACCAGCTGCTGCCGAATAGGAACTATATTTCAGGTATTTATTTTTTATTTTCCATTCCATGTACTCACATATTTGGAACTGCAAAATGTCGGTGGAATGTCAATATCGACATTCACATTTACATGTTTGACATTTCCTTTATCCGAAGTAGTATTGTGCATATTCACGCATTGTTTGTATACATATGTTGTACACACACATATATATATAAATATATATAGACATGTGTGTGTGTATATAAACACATCATACCTACTAAATACCTACTCGTATTACATATATCGGCTATATACCGTCAAACTAATTTCTTCACGAATTTTTTTCTATTGCACATAATACCTCTACGAAGGTCGCTATTTTTATAAAACTTATTAAAATAAGATTTTTTCGTTATTCATTCAGAATCTATTATAAAATAGATATGGATGTTTATGTTATTAATGTAACTAAATAAGGATTTTAATTATAACATTGAAATATTACATAATTGTAATGGATGTTTATATTTATTTTAAAGCTACGGATTGTAAAACACACCAGATTAGAATCAACATGTGGTATTTCTTAATAATTTGATATTTCTTTTCTCCTGTATTGATATTTTTTAAATTAATAATTGTCAATGTAACAATAATATTAAGTAATAATATCACCCGCATGTTTTGTACAACCGCAATAATATTTCTGCGTATTGTCAGAGTATTGTTTGAAAATTGTTTCAAGAAATGCGGGCTCATATCGTTAACGGTGGTTAGACGGTTGGGGAAAAAACGTCTTATTTAGGTTAAAACTAATAACATAAATAAGATGTGATGTTCTGATAACGTTTACTATTACTAATGATTCGTTAAATGTGTAAAAGCTTTAAAAGTATGAATGCATGACAATTAATGTATGTTACATCCTATCCAGAAATCAACGGTTTCAGAAATGTTAAATAACCTAATGATAACATCGTAAATAGCGTTTTTAAAATACATCCACCACAAATGTCAAATCGTTCTAGTGCGTTCTATTAAAATTCGAACGCCGATTTGAATTCGTACGCCATCAGTGATGTGGTCGCTGACGTTGTATTAGGGTTGTGTAAATTGTAAATACTCTTTATACGTATGTGAATACACCTTCTTCGATCACTCTTGGCTATCATCTTCCTCGCTCAGGCGGTAACACATTCGCCCACTGATCACGTAAATTTTTTAAACATAAAAATGGAAAGAGAGCTCGATTACATACATCGAAGGCTATAAATAATCATTCAAAGAGCCATAGGGTGGCCAGTACTATTTTAAAAATACATAAAAAACAATAAAAAAGTGGATATTAAAGTAAAGCAAACATTCATTAGTTATCCCGAACAGAACATTGTCCATGTGTGCGTGCGTGTGCTTGTGTGCCACATTAATTGAACTTGATAATAATAATCATAAAAAAGGTGATAGGCGTTCAAATTCAGGCCATCATCAGACCACAACGTCTTAAGTCCACGAGCGATGGTCTTTCTGTATTTGCATTATTGCCCTTTTTTCGGTTTTTTTGTAATATTTTTTGAGTATTGATCTAAAAAAAAATATCTATATATTTATCAAAATTTATTTTTTGTTTTATATCAAAATTTTATATAAATGTATTTTAAACGTCATAATTTATTTTCCAGGTTACATTGTCCTATCTTCGTTCTCACTACTCAGCGCTTTTGGTTTGCTGATTTTGTTGTCGATACAACCAAAGCCAGGTACGGCGCTTAACGACATAACTTCGGGAGCTGTCTGCAGTATTAGCATACTTTCCTTGTGCCTTGCTACAGTAGGATTATTAGCTTCTTACTGCTGTGCTAGAGATCCTCCTGACAATAGAGTTGGGACAACAAGATGGTATTAGTAATTTTAAAATTTCAAGTTACTTCGACGTTGGCTGCATGATTTAAGTTGTCTTTGTCTTAAATAAAAAAAAACATTCTGTCAAAATAATAACTACGGCAAAATTTAATAATTGTTTAAACATAAAATAAATATAGATTTTTGTGAGTTTTTAATTTATCGTGTTATAAACAGTAATTACAATACGTAAATTTTTTTAATTGTGATGGCCTTATAGAATATAATTAAATACACAATATTTAAAAGGTAATGTGTTATTAAAATTATTATACATATATTATAGTATAACCAAAGAAATGAAATCGTGTTAAAATTAATATTTCATACTTTTATTTTTTTCGTTTTAATTTAAAAAAAATTGTATTTAATATATAACGGGATTAATTACAGCCAATAGATAGCCACTGCAAGTCGTGGGCCGCCTCGCCAAGATGGCGGGTGTTGTGTTGCCTCGCGACGACTTCCCGCGATTTTCATTGTATCGTAGGTTCATCTAGCGGTCGCCACTTGAGAACCCTTTAGTCCAATCTCAATGGCTGCCGAAAATATGAACATATTGGTTAATATTTAGGCTTAACAATCTTTAAGTGTAAATAAAGAAAAAGCTTTTTACTTAGAATTGTTACGAATGAATAGACACATAGATATTAATGAATCTGAAGCTGAGATTTGACAATTGTAAAGGTTTCTTTTTTTAGTATTTATTGACTCTGTTAAAATCTAAAATAAAGTTGTAAATAATTTATACTGATGTTTTATTTTATTTTTAAGTACTTTTGAACGATAAACTAAACGTTAGCATTGAAAATACGGTACCATAAATATTGCGTGATGATACGAAAAAAAAAATATATTAAGTGGTACAGCAAATTCAATTTCTTATGCTAATGTAGAAGTATTGGCATGACCAAAATAAATAAATTTAATATTTGTATTATACTAAATAATAACAAAAAAATCAGAAAAAAGTATATTTCAGTTTAACTGCCGAAAATAAAACTAAGCATATATACAGACTACGTTTTTATAATATAGGTCAGAGGTTGCCAACGTGCGGCTCACACTCCACATAAAATTTTAAATTACTTACAAAATTACAAATAATTATTCACTTAATTTCAGAGAATTGTTAAATAAAATAAATGAGTTTAATTAATAATTTTCAATACACATATTTTGTACTCGTATTTATATTTTAAAACAATGTAATTTCTTTTAATTTTTAGTATCTTTTTTGCCCACATTATAAATACGTTTTTACTTATGGCTCGCGAAAACTTTAAAATTTTGGAAAATGGCTCAGACTATTAGAATAGACCCAGAATATGTAGACTGGTTGTATATAACAGATTTTATATTTTACAAAGTTATTTATTTAGCTGATTTTAAAGACAGGGGTATATATAAAGGAAAATAATTGGTGATACGTTGCACGCATGTAAAAAAATCATTTTATCGACAATTATATTTATTATAATTTTATATTATATTTATTTCTTCTATATAGCCCACTCTGCTCACTAAATAATAATCACTCACTTAACCATTTAACCCGAGGGGTTCACCCGAAAACATCGTTAACGGATTATCCCTGCCATGTCATGGAGGGAGATTTTAAAAAAAATGATTTCTTGAAAACGATTCGTGCAACACATTGCTAATGAATCTTCCAAATTGTATTGTTTATAAGTATAAATTATAGCTATACTTACGTGTAAGAAAAATTGTAAATACACCAATATCTCACTTTGCGTCGTGGTTACGTTCCAAAAAAACACGGCGCAAATTGAAACGCCGCAAAGTGAATTAAGATTTTATATAGCAAACCATGTAAAGATCGAAGATAGGTTTCAGGGTCACGAAAATACTACTTTTTAAAATCAAAATTGAACAAAGTAAACATTTAAAAAGCAAAAATAATATAACTCTGCCAATAAACAAATTGGAATGATATTTACCTTTTTGTAACCAGAAACAACGCGTAAAAATTTATATAAATTTATTATTCTCTTTTAAAAAAAGCACAACACACCACGTAATTGAAACTGAATTCTAAAATTAGCAAAACAAAGTGAAAATAAAACTATTTAAATTGCGTTGATTTTTAGTTAGAAAAGGAATCCCCGAGTTTTGATGGCTTGGCGCAATTAAAAATAAAATTGTTGCTATCTTTTAAAAAAAATAGGAAATAAAAAAAAAATTAAAGACTCGAACCCAAAACAACGCAACCTCGAAAATCTAACGACACACAGTGAAAATTAGTGCTAATTAAGTATCGGCAAATAAATAAATATAATAGCGGAAACATTCTCCTAACTGTCTGCGTTTAGTAAGAGCGAAAAAAAAATGTTAAAAAAAACACTATCAATAAATAATTTTTGTTTTTGTTTTGGCTTAGCCCGATTAGAGTATTACGCTAGGTTCAGGTTGTAAAGCATATGTTAAGTAATTTAATCGATTATTTTACAATATGGCAGAAAAAATTAGTTACAAGTACCCCGCATTTTTAAATTTCTAGTAAGTCTAGTAGTTGTAATATAATGTATTCGTATGGTGAACAACACTGTAAGAAAAACATTTTTTATATTTACTTTGAATAAAGACAGCACTCGTTTAGTGGGTATTAAACCGTGACATTCAGTCGCAAGAGCAGCGGTCGCGGTTAACGATTTTAATGTGTTCTTGAACACCTGCACGCAATATTTACGGTTTACTGACCAATAGACGTAATAAGTATGTTGTAGCTTTACAGTGACCATGACTTAGAGTTATCAATAAAATGTAATATTAATGTTTCTTCGCCGTATTAAGCATTTATATTTCTAAAATAACTTTATATTATTCAAATGTGTGTAATTAATATTATTATTGGTATTATATTTCATTATTTGAACAAACGCAATATATCATTGAAACGGACTAAAAATATTTTGCATTCATTATAACTAATTATTAATAAATCAAAAAATGGTGTTCTTTACTCAAATTAAACAATTTTAGGATTGACTTAAATATTACATCTGTAATTAAAATAGCTATATCAATACTTTAACTATTAAATTAATAAAAATTACACTTCAAAAACAAAAGATATATTTCATAGCATATAAACTGTAACGGAACGTGGTGTTATATTAAACGTCATTGTAATTAGTTCAATTTTATGACAGGGTGTTTAGAGAATAGAATTAGTCTAAGTTGATAACAAATTTTAAATGTTTGATAACATGTTGTGATTGAAGTTACAAGTAC
The DNA here is from genome assembly GCF_028537555.1 of Battus philenor. Lineage (NCBI taxonomy): Eukaryota > Metazoa > Arthropoda > Insecta > Lepidoptera > Papilionidae > Battus > Battus philenor. Next base: position 10,825,027 of record NW_027181683.1, read on the forward strand.
GTGATGTATTGAGTATAGTTAATTATAATACTATAAGTGTATTAAAGCAAATAAAGTAGAAAACAGATATGATTTTTATTTAGTGAAGAAAATTGAAGCGAGTCTTTGTTTCTATTTATCTATAAACAATGTAAGAATTAATAATCAGTGCATATATATACAAGTTTATTCAATAAAGTTGTACTGTATTTTGATTTTGTGTTCGGTAAATAAATTTCTCTATTGATAATTAATTTATCTAAGTCAAATGAAAATGTCTAAAATCTACTCAGTTTAAGTATTGTTTTATGTTTCAAGTGTTTATGAGAAACTGTGTTTATTGCTTTGAAATTGTTTACTACTTTTAAATGTTAAATATTTTAACAAGTTTTGTGTATAATACCAGAAACTTTTCTTTGAAATGACTAAGAAGTCATTTCAAACATAAAAACTTTGGATGGAGTCATTCAATAATGACGCGTCCATTATAAATATCAGCATAAATATTGAGTAACTGAAACAATGAAGTATTTTCTATGTAGTTCTTAAAATTATATTGGTAAAATTATAACAAATATGGTAACTAAATGTGTAAGAAGTTAAAAAACAATATTTGGATCAATTTATGGTACTAATTCAAAGCAAATATTAATTTTAATGAATGTTTACTAATAATTAGATATCCATCTCATTATCAATAATGTATTTATAACAGTATTGTTTCAGAGGTCATAATGGCTGAACATCGTATTAGGGAAGCAGCTGAAATTCTACTAGAGAGTACAAATCCTCGCTATAGGACTGCATGTAAGTATATTTACATATTTTTATATTTTTAATCTTTGTCATCAAATAACATATACAGGTTAAAAGTTAAAAATTGAATACACACACTTTTGTGGGACCATTTTTAAGTTTCATTCTTAACCTATCAGCTGCCTATGGACATATCTGACTAAACTCCCCAGATGTTTATGGGTCAGATCTGCCAGAAACAAAGTAGGCTACTACATTATATTGAATCACCCTAAAAATACAGTTTAAAATGGCTTGTTCTTGATGTACTACTATAGGATCATAAACAATAATATTTCATTTATCACTTTAAAAAATTACTACCAACACTGATAGGTGCCATGTTGCGGCACACAAAGGTTAAGTTAAGTAAGAGTTCAAATAGAATACAAAACCTATGGCTCTAGTTATTCATACTTGACACTTGTTCTGTCTCAATGAGTTGGTATTGGCAACAAAGCAACATTGCACACATTTTCCATCATGTTGGCTTTAGTCAGCTAACTCATCCCCTAGAGAAATTTTAGTATAGACCCCTTGGTAATACAAGGGGGGTGGTCTGGATGCTATCCTTCGTACATTGAAGTAGTATATGTGCAGTGGTCTCCTTCTCCATGCCATGCACAGAAGACTGACCAGATATTTGGAAGCAGATCAGTTATAACATGGGGTGCATTCCATAATTTCTTTTGGCAATGTAACTGAAATGACACACACTTACATAGAGTTTAGGTAAATAGATGATATCTTCATTGTTACTTGCAGTTTCTATATGAAGATTTGGTAATTCTATGAAGTTGCTACTTAACAAACATATTATTTGTTGATAAATATACTTATTCAGATATATTATATTGTTTCAGCTAACACTCAGTCAATAAATCTAACGACGGAAGATTTGCTTGCTGGATACAGGCCAAATAATAGGATGTCATCAGTGCGAAGATTTTTCTGTTTATTTGTTACTTTTGATCTGCTGTTCACAAGCCTGATGTGGCTTATTTGCGTTGTGGTAAGTTTCAAACATTATACATTATCATTAATATTGTTTTTATTCCTTCTATGCTAATCCACATTCTGTCTACTGACTACGTAAATAATTTGTGTGGAGAAAGTGAAAATTAAATGAATTCTCTACTATAAGCCAGTACATTCAGCAAAGGCTAGACCCTCCTCTAGGTGGATTGATGTAATAATCAATGCCCCAGTAAGTTGCTTGGCAATCTTTTTAGGGAAAGGATGTGAGGAAAAGAGAGAGGATTTGTGGAGAAAGAAATGAGAATGAGCAGTAAAAGTTGTGTACACTCGCATTGTAATATCCCTGTCCTTAAGAAAGCAGGAGCAACCATTAAAATAAATCTTTGAAGGAGGCCTATGCCTATGCAGTGGGCATTACTTCTTTTTAATTACTTATTAACACTGAACAGGTAACTAAATATTAGGATCTGTGTATTGACTATTTTCAAAATTGGTAAAAATATGTCATCATGTTTTTTAATAATTTCAAATTGAATGTAAATTAAAGCTTATCTTCATTGATGTTGCTCCAACTGATTACTTCTCTTTGGGATTTGGGCGGTTTAGTTATTTTATTTCCAGGAGATAAATTTAATACTTTAAAACTGGCTTATTCTTTTTAAGTGAGTAATAATCTGTGAACATTGACAAAAAAATGCAAATTTATAGATTATTATATGTTAATTTAAACAAAATATAGCCCGTTAAAAAAATAAAGAGGCATAGATATATTTATGACAACCCATTGAAATGTTATATTCCTTGTGGTTTATATTGACCTATAAAATACAATAATGCTACAGAGGGTGATTGGTAAGAGATGAAAAAGGGATGAATGTTTAGGTCATTTGTCTTGTGAGGGCACCATGGTGAACCGCGATGGGTTATTAGGTAGGATGCTACCCACTGTTGAGCGGAATAAAAAGTGAGCATGAGTCTCCTCATTTTCTAGGCATGCCCTGCACAGATGGCTGTCTGTAACACCTATAGACGTTTCTCAAATACTGCAGAGAATTTGAAGGAATATTAATAAATGGAAAGAAAACAACAAAAAAAACCTTAACATTTAAATCTAAATTAAGTAATAAAAATAGTAATATAATGGATTTAGTGTAAATAGACCTGTGATAATTTGTAAATCTTGATGAGGAATAGTAAATGGTGCTTAGAAGAAAAAAGTTTAAAATGGAATGACAGATATATTGAAGTATGGTGGACCAAGGAGTGAGAGGACATATAATGAGTAAAAAACTTAATGTAAATATAGTACCTACACTTAACATGATTGTAGGCAGGTACAAGAGGCCTCAGAGGCTCTAATAAGGGGGCCATTAAAAAAATTATATTAAAAAGATATGTTAATGTTATATTAATAATATGTAATAGTTAATTAATTTCTTTCCAGATGAAAGGCGAGACGTTAGCGCAAATATTCAGTAGAGAAATAATACATTACAGTATAAAGACATCACTGTTTGACATTGTGCTTGTTGCACTGTTGAGGTTTCTTTTGCTGATATTATTTTATGCCGCGCTTTATATCAACAATTGGAGTGTTATTGCTGTGAGTAATTAATTTCAATCATTTATCAAAATATAACACATGTAATCGGAGATAGACATTCAGATACAGGAGGAAATGTCCTCACCCTGCATGAGATAAATGTATCCGGAACTTGTTAGGACTAGTAATAGAGATAAGTTAATAATTTTCTAGTTTCTTTCATACTGATCAATTATACAATCAATTATTTTGAGTAATCTGTGAAAATGTGCAGTGTATCATATTTAATCTAAAAATAGTTCTATTTATAAAATCTATGCCCACATGTACAATGAGAAAGATGAACACAGAAGGATATACATAAATCAGAGAAAAAAACTAATATCACCGACGCTCTTACTCATACTCTCAAACATAAATGGCAACAGGCTGGTCAATTTGCCCATCTCTTAGATAACATATGGACCGCTAGAACCACCACTAGGCATGGGCCGACATGTAATCTTCAAGTGGCTTGTAAGCAATAAATATCTAAAGCGAAAGATAGACTGGAGTAAAACATATTAGAGGTCTTCCTTTACCCTAAATGGCATCAGGACCCAGGACATACTACATCTAACACATAAATGAATTAATTATTATAACTGTAAATTTTTGCAAATGCAAAACAATTTCTTGAAATGAAAAGGCTTTATTATTATTTATGGGCATATGTTGCTTTTCTAATTAAAATAATATAGATAAAAGTTTGGTTAATAAATATTGGTAAGATTGCGGATAGTCGCTAGATACAGGGAGGACAAGACTGCTCATTGTGGCTTATGCCTTGCAATGGCCGTCATTAGTTGATATAAAGATGATGATGATAAACAAATATAACAACCTAGTCAAGGAAATCACTAAGAATAAATTCATAGATATTTTGTATGTGGTTGAGTAAGTGGTGTAGTGTCTAGCAGTGTAATCTCTCATCATCTCATTTCTTCATTAGGCATCCAAAGGCATTAATGAGATCATTAAAAATTTAGTAAGGTCATGTGAGAAGCTAAAAAGTCTCTGTACTACTATCTGCTACTTCGTACTACTCTTCTAGAAAGCGATAGACCCAGAAATCATTATGATACATAGAAATATTGTGAAAAATATTTTATATAATTAATTTACACCCTAAAACTATTCTAATACATTATTATTAGGAATTTGTGTAAATGAAACCCATTTACTCTGAACAAAAAGGTAGTAATTTCATAAAATGTGCATTTATGGTTTATTTTATTAAAATTGGAGAATGTTTATTGTTATGGTTCAGTCATTGATAACAACACATTCCTGAATGATTGATATTAGAGTTGTATCAAATTTACAATGGCGTTTCAATTTATATGATATAGTATAATATATGATAAATATATGTTGATAGCTTTATTCTTTTTTAATCTAATCTTATGTATGTATATTTATAGCCATATACAGGGTGATTGTAAAAAATATGTGATTATAAAAGTCTCATATTACAGCAAAAACCTTTTAGGTTTTTATAACTATTTTCAATTATCTAGATAACATTTATTTACTTTTCTAAAAATTGAATGTGATATGCCAATAACTAATGTTAGTACAGTCTGCAGGGATGGATAGTGAACAATAATAAATGTTAATATGTAGTATTTCATATGTGGTGTAGCATACATTAAATAACACCAAATAAACTATACATTCACCTCTTTAAAGCATTTTACCTATAACGAATACCTGTAAATAACCCTTCTTGTTGAGTGATTTGACGGTGGCGGTTGTGTAATTCGCATTGTTTGCCGCATGCGCATTTATCAGCGGGCTGGCGGGCGGTGCACTTTGTTGCACGACTACCACTGCATGTGTGGAAGTGGCTAAATATTGGTCCTTTTCTTACTTAGGATGGACTTCCGCAAGGTAACGGCTGATTCCATTAAAGAATTAATATAAGAAATTTTTTGTTGTAGCTGTCGACGGGTGGAACGTGTGCCTTTTTAATAGCCAAAGTTTTCGTTTATGATGTAAGTATGAGGTAAATAATTTAATTTAATATTATTAAATATAATTACTAACTTAAGGTTCTGTAGACCATGGACTTTTGTAAGCGTAACGTCAAATGTCTAAAACTATGGGCGAATTTTAAATACAGAAGTGGACACCTAACGGTTGAATTGAGGATGATGATTTAATTAATATTTAAATAATGAAATGTGAAATACTACTTCTACTACTACAGCTTACATCTGCTTCTGTACATGTAGACCCTAAAAACAGTTCACCATCTTCATCATTTCATTATTTCCATATGCCAAGTGCTGGACATAGCCTCTCTCCTTCTCTCCTCTCCTTTCTCATTCTCTTTTAGACTTCTAATAGGACCCTTACCAGATCATATGTCAACTTTAAATGTTTATTTATTATTAATATATATATAACATTGAATCCATCTCCATAATTTCTTAGCATATCCATAAGGTTAATAGAACTATTTGAAAAGGTGATCTTCTAAATTTGTTCCAGTGGCCCGATGCCTCTCAGCCTGTGTACCAAGTGTTCCTCATCCTTGCTTCTTTCACTCTGTCCTGGGGTGAGGCGTGGTTTTTGGACTTCCGGGTGCTTCCTTTGGAGTTGGAAGCCAATGGTGAGTATTTTACTTTAATATCACTTGTTTTACCACCATGTTTGAACTACCCTCATTTTAGTTTGTATATTTAAGCTGTATGATTAAAAGCACTGACATTTTTTGATCCAACTTTAAGTGCCTTTTTCTCGATTAATGAACAATTCTTTAGATGAAATTAATGAAAAATGAATGCTTTATAGTTTTGAATTATAATAATATGTTAAACGCATACATTTTCCTATATCTTACTTGGACACATTCCTCCTCGAGTAAAAGAGAGAGAGAGAGAAAGAGAGAAACAAAATGTCAGGAGAGAGAGACAAAACGTCAGGAGATGGGGACCAGAAAGTAATTTCGCTTTCTTATGTTAAATCCACGCGACATTTTTAACAAGTGTTTATTTCTAATCAACAATATATCTGCCTTCGTTATCAACAACCTTTTGCCATCCAGTATATAAGGTCTTTCAAGTACGTAATGAGGTGCTAAATGACAATCGAATATCGACTTGCGATTCTGCGCATTACTTTCCGGTCCCATTAATAGTCTTGAATTACAATGAAAAGTTAAATATCCATTATATACATAAATTAAAAAATCTAGTTAAATTAGGTTTTTGACAATATTGGTTAATTATACTAACGCTTATGTAACGGTTTGAAAATTTTTTTAATTTTCTTTTGGTAGTTTTTAAACTCCTTAAATTCAGACCGACACGCAGCAGATGCATTAACAATTTGCCTTTTAAAAATAAGACTTGGTTCCATAGACGGATTCATGTTCATAAAGAAATCGAAAAGCTCATTTGCCATTATTAAACCTTTCGGCACGTTTACGGTGTTTGCTGAAGTCTTTTGAAGACAAACATCGTGATTATTGTATATCCCCATAGATATCTTTGAAGGAAGGAACGAAGAAGACAGTTCCTATACGTTGTATTGCTGTGAAGTTAATACCGAAGTCTTTTACAATAGGGGGCGCATAGACTAATGAAGTTATGTAAAATAAAAGTAAGATATAAGAACCTGATTTAAATATACTAACTGATAAAAATAATTATAAAACAAAAGTTTCAAAGTTAACGTGATTTGTTTATAGCCCAACGGGTAGTGACGGAAAGAACACCACTCCTGAACCCCGACAGGCCTGTTGGTGCCCAGTCCACGTATGGGGAGTCGACGGTGAACTGGTTCTCTCCGGTCGAAACGCCCGAGTCCAGCCCGAGACCCAGGATGGCTGGAGAACAAGTCATCCTGACCCAGGAATTGGTGAGTAACATCATCACAAACGTCATTTTAAAGGAAAGGGACTAATATATAGCTACTTCCGCTATGCAGCCGCAGTCGTGCAATGAAATGCACCGCCGGCCAGCCCGCTGATAAATGCGCGTGCGGCAAACAATGCGAAACACAACTACCACCGTTAATTTATTCTACACGTGTTTCACATCTCCACGGGGCATCCTCAGGAGATGTTACACTGACCAGTGCCAAACACCCCCTGTGGGATGCCCGGGATGACCCGTGGTGCATAGTGGAAGTAGCTATATTTTAGTTTCTTTCTTAGTTAGGATGGACTTCCGCAAGGTAACACCTGAATCTATTAGATGTCATCTTAAAACTTTATACAGTATGATTGGTAAAAGGGGTAAAATCTTCAAAACTTTTTGTACACACACCCACACACACTCTCACATATATATATACATGCGTGTATATATATAATTAATGTACGTAACATTTATTCCTATTACAGTTAGTTTAATACATTGTTATATAACCACAAATAGTGAAGGTCTCTTTGTATCTAATTATATCCCGGTACACGAACATATTACTAAAACTAAGAATATGGAGGATTTCCAAAATTTAATTTACCACCATACCTACTATATGTAACACAATAATAGCGATTCGGCTATCTTTATCACCCCACTCAATTTTAATATCACAATATATCTTACAGTATTTTGGCGTGAAAATAAAAAAAAAACACCATGAATAATCATAAGAAAGATTCCAAATTCAAATTGTAATATTTTAAAATTATTTGTAATTGTAAGTGTTTGTGGCCAGACTATATATGTACTACTTAAAGCAAAAAGTGACATTGTCATCTAAAACTTCCTGGCATTAGGAAGACGGGTTATTTCTTTTTTTTTTTTTTCAAGGAATGTCTATAACATTTGGCAAATGCCTGTTTGTCAAAAGTTAAAATATCATTTCATTCAGCCCAAACATTTTTTAAGAATGTTTTGTATTTCAAACGCGCCATGTCTCGATAAGTCGATGTCATACTGCATTAGATGTTCGCGACTTTTTTTCACCAAAGAATTGACCGATATCGTTCCGTAGCTACCGTATTCTAATTTGGCTTCGTTCGATTTCTGCCTATACAACAAACTCAAAAAGCCAATGCGGGGAAGCATTTTGACACGATCGAGAAGATAAAAACCTAATCGAAGCCTCGAAGGCTGTATCGGAAAAAGACTATTCCGACTGTTTTGAGGACTGGAAAAGCGTTGATAGTGCGTTTTATCGAACGGAGAAATAATATTTTTTTAGCCCATTTTAAAATGATACATCTATAACCAATCATCTTGTATAATTTAAACAATAGTCGCCTACTAGAAATCTAATAGAATTTTAAATATCTAATAGATTCAGGCGTTACTTTCTAAGTCCATCCTAAGTAAGAAAGGGACTAATAAAATATATAGCTAGCGGAAATAGCTATATATTAGTCCTTTTTTTACTATTAAAATTTATAATAATAATTTAAAGTTCCTTCATACTAATGTACCATATTTTGCAACATAAATGTAGTATTAAAAACATCAAATAAAAATTGTAGCTTTTTTATGTGCAATACCGAATTTGAATACGTTTATATTTTTAATCTTCACTAATTAGAATAAACCTAAATAATGTGATGTAAGTAGTGTTATCAAGGAATTTATCTCGCAATTATGAGATTAACTTATTTCGTAACATACGTACTTTAAGTTTCTGAACGTGAAAACATGTTTTGCGGGTTCGTTATTATATCTTATGATCCACGGTACGCAAAAACATTGTATTTTATTTACAACAATGTTTACCGAAGTGATCCTGGAGTCCCAGGAGTCAATGAGACACTCGACGTGGTTCTACGTTCTTCTTCTTCTTCTTCCTTCTCTTTTCCCTTTATTTGGGGTCGGGTCTTCTTATCCATTTGCGCCAGGCCACTCTATCCTTGGTTGTCTCTGCATCAAGTTGAAGGGTTTCCAGTTCCTTTCCGATATTAGACCACCACGTAGCTTTTGCCCTCTCCCTTTTGGGGAATTCTGGGAGGCTTAAGGCAGTTTTTACCACGTGGTCATCTGGTTTTCGTTGAATGTGGCCATACCATCGCAATCTATTTTCCTGTAATTTGTCGGCGTGGTTCTGCGTTCATGTGACAAAAATTGCAGTTCACAATTTGAAACTGTGGGTTCATGAAATCTTCTTTTAATAGTGAAAATCTAAAATAATAATAATGATATATATATATTTATTGCACACAATAATTACAGTAATTATAACTTATGAAAACACAAAAAAACACACACACACACATAAAAACTTTTCTAACCTAACAGATCTATAACCGTGTATGTGTGTGTATGTATTCATCATGGGATCTCGAAACCTCGGCGATCATCTTTACCATAGGCTCTTTGCATTTATTATTCAAGGTCGCGTGACATTAAATAAAAATGTTTGCTTGACTTTGTAATAAAAAATAATCTATCAAGTTGATAATATGCATATTAAATATACAGTATAACGTGTTGAGTCTTGCAAAACGCAACTGCTGTCTATCAATGTGATATAATCTCCACATTTTTCTCGAGTTTAGGTACGGTAGAAATCAGCATGTATTCTCCGGAACAAGATAAATTTTGAATATAGCCAATTAGAAAGAAAAATACAGCTACCTATGGTTTAAAACATGGTTGCACAGACTTATTAAGACTAGGGGCAACTCGGGCAAATCATGAACTGATGGCGGGCCGGCCACTAGAAGTATAGGTAATTAAAGACAATTAAGAATTGATACTAAGTAGAATTCAATATCTTTCGAATGTACGAGAGTATTATTTTTGCTGTCGGCGGGCCACCAGTATTCGACCGGCGGGCCGCGGTCTGTGCTCATGGTTTAAATCATATTTACAGTGATGTTCGACACCACATCGTATCTTATGTTAAAAATTACATAAACTTAGCGTCGCAATTACATGATTGTACTACCTAAAGTTTGAAATACAAAATCAATATATAAGCACCTTTATCACGTGCGAATTGTTGTTTGTCCATTGGCATTAAGTTCACCGGTGTTAAAATGGAAGATGGGTTACGTATTTACAATAACTAAACCCGAATGAGAAATGAAATCTGCAGTAGAAGCAAGGTTACTGACGTATCTCGAAGAGAAGGAGTGGCATGTCTGAAGTGGCGTGGGGCATATCGCTTGTGCAACGGACGGATTTAGGGGTTAGAAGGATTCCAAGTGGCGACCACGAGCTGATTGACGCGGCGTGGTATGTCCACTATGTGGACTGGTGATGTTAGGGTCGCAGGAAGTCGATTGTGATCAACCCAAAACCGGTCGTGACGATTTTTTGGAGGTTTATGCCTTGCAGTGGACGCACATCACCTGATATGATGATGAAGAAACTCAGGGTGTCTCAGGTATACTAGCTCGGGTCTTTACATTTGCAATTGTGGATTTATCTTTGATACAGACGGTATCGAAATTTCCGATAAATATATAACAGTACGCAGAGGGCTGGTAGACCAGCGATAGAAGAATGGGACTGGATCGTAGAACGCGGGTTCAATTCCCGGGATACAATCTTATATAATTCACACTTTTCGCAATAATTATATAGAATTACCACTGCTCACAAACAAGTTTCAAAACGATGTGTTGCAGCGTTTTCTGCTTACCACAATAACACACTATGATCACCAACTCGCCTGCCAAGCGTGGAGAATATGGTATATCCCTTCCTTATAAAATATCTTAACGTACGAAATTGCAGTACCTTCTTATATGATAAACAAAAATGCAAATTTAATCCGCAACATATCTTTGAATAATTCTTTCTACCCACATACGACATGGGACTGCATATGTGGGTACTATGCTACACAAACAATTGATTTTCGAACGTAAGGAGTATAATTAGGTCAATTGAGCAACAATTAGGGTCAATATGCTGGCGATACACACGTGGATTAGCAAGCATTAAGGTAACGTGCTTTATATGTAAGACATGAAATTGGTAGATTATGTCTAATTTAAATTTTAAATATATTCTTTCAAATTCGCATTTATATGCGCTTTGGAATCGTAAATTATTTTATTATTATACATTTATTTTATTATTATACAATAGAAAAATAAACAATGTGATAAACTGTGACCCTGTACTGTGATAATTGAAGAGAGGATGAGAGTATATAGTAAGAATGTATGATGTATGATAGAAAATGAATGAATGGTAATATGATCGATAGAAGAGAACGATAATAGAAAGAAATATGAAACAATTATTAAAGACAAAATAGTCCTATTCCCTAAAATAAAATAGGATGTACAAGAGGTCCCCAATAACGGGGGCCGTAAAAAAAAACCTGTCATCTCTCGTTGTTTCCACCACGTTATATATACATATATGTGTGTGTGTGTGTGTGTCTGTGTATATATATATATATATATATATATATATATATATATATATATATATATATGTATATATATGTATATGATTCTCTTGGTTGTTCGAATAATCCGTAATTGAGATCATAATTATCCTTGGATACGATTAGGCGGAGAATCCGCATAATAATGTTAAATTGTGCGTAACTTGCGCACGTCCAAACTACGAGTAGTAACAAAAACACAGAAATAATCTGCAATGTTCAGCAAAAAATAAACGCTTGTTTATGATTTATCTTATGACCATATAAAACATCTTCTAGCTTAATATATATTTTTTATCATACATAAATCTACAGCTAAAACCCAACTGTCTTCATATGACATTCCTTTACAATGGAAACGCATTGAAATCGTACGGCCGTTTTTTTATGGCACCTATTTTTTGACCCAGTCTGTGTTTCCTCATCATGTACAAGCAGGGACATTAGTTACAATAGATTTTTCATATTTTTTGTTACTTCTACGCTCCTCTTTTGTCTTTAAGATATTTCATTCTTCTATTGTCTTTCTCATTATCTTCCATACCTTGTTACCTATCATACATCGCCACTTTTTCAGAATAGTGTAACAATTGAAAATATTTATTTTTATCGTATCTACAATTATTGTATTCATTTAAGTTTATTTTATATGCATTATTTTATTATCCTTTAATATTATACAAATCTAAATCACAATGTTCATTTTTCTTTTTTAATAGTTTTTTTGCAATATTTATCTTCTATCGACTTACGTTTGCTAGCTACAGTGAAAGTTACAATAAAGCAAGGGACACAAAGTCCGCAAACCTTTATTGCTTTAATTACCCCTGCACTTTGGTGTCTCGCCGTCAGCCCCGACTGGGTCGTTCGTGGAATTCGTCGTATGTTTTCGCCGGTCTCCTTTTTGTTAGATATTTCGACGGTGGTCACGTTATAAACAACTATATATACACACATAGTTATATATTTATTTTGTTAAATATTCAAGGTAATTTCATTTTTTATTTTTTATACGTAGATTATTTATTAATGGTTGAAATTTTGATGGAAATTTCGATCGCTGATTATCGAGTTGCATTCATTTCGTTTATGAACACAAATAAAATGATCTGAATAACAATATGCGGACTTGTCGCGGATGAAAGCCTGTATAATACTTAACTGTCACGGTAAGGTTATATTATGGCGCTAATTCCTGAAGATGTCTCTCTTCAGGAATAATATTTAATAAATCGATTTAAGGCTTCTCCGCATTTCTTGCCCGCGATTCCTTATACGTGCAAATTACTAACTGCTTATGTATAATTTTATTGGACAACTCTACCTTTGAAGGATGTAAGTTGTAATATTTATTGATGGGTTACATGAGTAAACGCTTTTAAGATGTGAAAGTATTGCTGTCAATTGTCAAATGTATGGGAGACTATATCCAAAAATTAATGGTTTCAGAATCAATATTAATTCATTTTTTTCTTCCTTTGTTTCTTTATTCTTTATGAAGCAACTGCGATTGAAATCAGTTTGATGTTTTTTATTTATTATTGTATTATATTTATAATATGTATTATACCTTATTTATTATATATATGTTACATATGTATGTTTATGTACGTTGGTTTGTAAATACGTATGTTTTCTACACGTCAAATACCCATTATTAGTATTTCTATCTTTTTCATGCTATGGTTGTCTGTAAGAGATTGCCTTGTGTGATAAGACCGTCATTTGTACCTTTTTGTAATGTGTACAACAAAGAATATTAAATAAAAATAATTTAATCATTGTTTACTATCTGTTACTTCAAACAGTGTACTGGTAGAAGTTTTTGGAATTTCACATTCCAAGTAAAATAAATCCATTGCTTATGATGTGCGGTATAATTGAGCAGTGATATAGCAAATTATTATAATACCGCTTTATGTATTAAAAAAGTTGGCAACCTCTTACCGGAAAAAATCATAAAATTATGTCGTCAGATAGACAGACGTGATTCAAATGGTGCTTATTCCTGCTGTGTAATCATATATACAATGATGCATTTGATATTTTTGAAAGTTAACCATATTTTTTTTTAATTTAACCATAGACAAAAAAAATTTACCTCTGTGACGAGGTCTACAATGCTACATGCTTGCATAGATCAAGCCTATTTACCCTTGATTTGATCAATAGGTTGTTCCATACCTTAGATGTTCGTATTTTAGCCGTGAATGGATGTTGTGAATCCGTGTGTCTTGTTGTTTGATGGAAGAAAGTGGATGGGGAAATTAATCGTTGTAACTCCGACGCGTAGTTTCTAAAATTAAATCTATAGAATACAGATAAACTGGCAAATTTTCGTCGAAGTTCCAAGCTATGTAAGAGCTCTCTAAGCATCGGTCTAATGAAACTCTTATTTAATGGAATCAGGCGTTATTTTGCGGAAGTCTATCCTAAGTGAGAAAAGGACCAATATTTAGCCATTTCCACACATGCAGTGGTAGTCGTGCAACAAAGTGCACCGCCCCCCAGCCCGCTGATAAATGCGTATGCGGCAAACAAAGCGAATTACATAACTGCCACCGTTAAATCACTCAACACGTGTTTCACCCCTCGACGGGGCATCTTCAGGAGTCCGGACTCTTGTGTTTGGCACGGAAGTGCGGAAGTGGCTGAATATTGATCCTTTTCTTACTGATGAAACTTTTGGTTTCAAGTTTGGTCCAAATGATAATATTTTCTATATATATCAGAACATGATATATCCATTCTTAACTGCACAAAGGCAAGATAGTTGCCGGTTGCTCCTGTGAAGAAGTAGACATCAAGGACTGGATTTTATTATTTAATAAAAATATAATACACGCGTTTAAACCATAATTGAACTAATCCACTCTATTCTTTTCGAAAGCTTACTACATTTCGAAACTAAATGAAGCCATTTGAAATTCAAAAAGTAAAAAAAAAACTTCTTTTTCTAAACTCATTGAAAAACGCTTACATAGGATTATATTTGGCCATCTTTTTTATATGTATTAGATTTAATAAGAGATTTTATCTACACTTTATATGTTATATGTTTCCTACATATATGTAATGTTACGGTTTGATTGTAGACAGATTTCAGCCCATATACACTTACTACAAGGTATAGGCCTCCCCCAAAGATATCTACGGGGAGATATATCGTAATTGCTATGCTTGGTAGGAGGGACGCTCCTGCTCTTTTTAAAACCTGTTTGTGAGCAGTGACAATCCTATATAATTACTGAACAAAGTGTGAGTTATATAAGATTGTATCCATGGAATCTTACCAGCTACCTACGATGGCAAATCCCAGTCCTCTACCGCTGGGTTTTATACATCTTCCAACAGGTCTTAAGTCTTTGTGGGACGCCTTTGTCCAGCTCTGAAAGTCCTATGGCTGAAACGAAGACGACGTATACTTCTTAGGTCCAATGAAAACGACACAGTTGAAGTTTTTTTATTTCAAATTTCGAATAGCATTGTGAACGTATTGACAGTGTCTTTATAACGTTTATGCTAATCCTTATATCGCCTTACACAAAATAAAAAATAACTAAAATAATAAATAATACTATATTTTTATTATTATTACCTTTATGCAAAAAAAAACTACGATATATACAAATCATGGAACATTAATCTATAAAATGATACATTAACTCGTGGTACAGTCGCGTTGAAAAAGAATATGCGCTATTAAATTACACGTCGACATCAATTTACCACGCTTTGTTTTTATAAATTAATTAAAAATGTTATTCTCTTAATTTAATTTTGTTTTTAGATGAAATTTATCAATACTTATTTAAGTACATAATAATAAAGAATTGTATTTGATATTTTCATAAATTTATTTTATATTAATTTTTTTAACGATTCTGTTCTTAACTGTACATATCACTAATGCGATTATTGCATGTGTGAGTAGAATTTTGTCCTCAAATGCTGATTGAAGATACAGACAGACGTCAGTAAGAAATCGCCTTTCGTCACAGTCGGACATATAATTTGTTGCTTAAAATTTTGCTATCCATAGTTGTTCTAGGTGAATAAATCAGTTTTAAAATATTTTTTTAATAATCATATTAAACAAAATGAGCACGAATATTAAAGATGTGGATGTAAAGATAACGGAGGAGGATTTTAAGAAAAACTTAAGTGAATTGGAAAATGTGGAGAGTCAGGAGGAGATGGAAAGGAAATTGGATAGTTTGATGAAAGGTGGTTTCTTCCTCACTGCATGGATGAAGAGTTTATTCAACCCAAGCAGCAATGAGGAATTCAAAGCTGAATGGTTGACGGCAAGTGATTTTATTTTTAATTTGTTTTAATTATTTATTACATTCGTTCATACATTTTGGATGCTTACGTGTAGTTTTAACATTAAGTTTTTTTTTTATTATAATATTTTTTTTATAGTGTAAATTACGTAAGAGTAACATTTTGGACGGATGTGCTGTATTAAACAATAGTACAAGAACAAAGAAGAATCCAAGTATAAATTATTATTATGTAATATTAACTTTCAAATATGACTTGAAGAGGTTTTAGAAAAAAGTTGAACATGCTTATTATTAATATGTAATTAATAGTATATTTTATGGACAAAAGTTGCATTACTTGCTTACATTTTCTTTATACCGAAAACTATCACGCCTTGGGTATGTACGCGGTGAGACGGGTAAAGAAAAGTATCGGTGGTTACGTTCTGTCATGCTTCCCTCCCCCCGCCGCACTTTCCTAAGGCGCGTCATGGCAGTTACGGTTGATCATGTGACACGGGTGACATATCTTTGTTGAAGAAATTTTTTAAATTTATACCGACTTATGCTTCAATTCGCCAATGATTGGCGAATCATCATTGGCGAATATAAAGCTCAATGAATCCGCTGGCTTGGTCACTTGGAGCGAATGGGATCGGATCGGAGCGTGAAGGTAGCGTACCTGGAAAAACCGAGGAGTCGAAGACCAGTGGGTATACCCTGGTATCGCTGGATCGATCGCGTTGAGGCAGAGTTGCGCGAATTGAATGTCAGCCAATGGCAGACGATGGCGCAAGATAGAGGAAAGTGGAAGTCTCTCGCTTCGGAGGCCAAGACCCACTTTGGGTCACTGAGCTAGCGGAGTAGTAGTAGTAGTAGTATGCTTCAATGTTTTTTTTAATGCGTAGATCAATGGCGTGGAATTGTCTGAAGTTAATTTTACGATTGCAATATTACGTAAATATTTTGTAGTATTATATATAGATCACGTGTAGGTCACGTGAGGAACGTCATATGAGACCTATTTGATAGAATATTAAATCAAATCAAGATTCTCTTTAATAGCTCCTTTCAACTATATATTTACACTATCCAAATGAGTTACCTAGCAATTGTCGTGCTTGTTAACTAGAATCAATTGAACGCTGCTTAATAAAGATACGACTTTAATGAAGTTATTACACGCAGTTTTCATTTTGAAACATCATGTAGACAGTTTGTTTTGGTATATATGAATGTTACATCCTACATTGATAACGATGAAATTGTTTGTTTTAATCATCGACTAATTCGCTGCCAAGCCCAAATTATATGAAGTTATCCTAATTGCCATTTATATTTTGCGCGTTATTGTTTACCAAAACCCTGTTATTTCTTTGTAAGAGCACATATACTATCATACATAATCATTTAGAAGCAGAAAATCAAAGACGAGTATATTGCTCAGTAGTATTTTGCTCTGTGATATCACACATTGTTGTACACTATCAAAGTGAAAATTCTCAATGGTTCTATAGCTTATAATTATTTATTTTATTCCTTGTACAATTCAAATTAGTTATAATGGACGACGACATATCAACTGGCAGTGATTTTGATTCAGAAGAAGAATATTTTCTAAATGATAGTGATTCCGTGACTGAATCAGATGACAGTCTATCTCTTATTGCAAAAAAAGTCCACGATAAATGTGGTATATTTTTGTTAAAAAAAATATTTTTTTTACATATTTATATTATGTTTGTGGCAAACAAATTGCTTATTCCAAAGCCTGTTATAATATATTTAAAGTAGGACGAGTATACTCGTCTTGGCAATGCGTGGGACCCTGCCGAAGACGAGTATACTCGTCCTTGGCAGCGAATGGGCTAGAGGAACCATGTTCAACGAGGTAACTCAAAGAATTACTCGTCTGAAATGGCAGTAGGCGAGGATTATCGCGTAAATTTCTCGAGTGGCGACCCCTAGCCGGTATTTGCGGTGTGTGTATGTCCCCAACTTAGTAAAAGTCGCTGGATGCGGATTGCTCAAGACTACATCGCGGCGGTCTTTGATTAAAGCCTACACCTTGCAGTGGGCGTCTATCCGCTGAAAAATAGAACCTTAGAGCCACTTTGTTTAAATCTATCTTAGTTATGTTAAATAAATTAAATAGCTGCATTCGGAGGATATAAAAATAGACAGCTGTTAAATTTCATTCATGCTATGCTATTTTTTGCATGTTATAGACCACGGTGTTATAAGTTATTTGTCTAATTTATTAACGAATTTTTTTTTAAAGAAGATTTAATTTACGAGGAAAATATAATAATATGGTTTTTCTATTTTTTCTTGTTAGATTTCGTATTAAATTGAAATAGCGAATTCTTTTACCGATTAAACATAATTAAATGTAGGGTATATATATATATATATATATATATATATATATTTATATATATATATATATATGTGTATGTATAGAACATGCAAATAGTATGTATAAACTTGGAATAAAATCTTAGGTCGTACTATTTGTGTCGGTTTGGTTTTGAAAATATTACAATCTTTTATTGTTAAAATTTACACTTTATACATTAATTATATAGGATTGCTACTGCTCACAAACAAGTTTCTAGAGGATGGAAAGCAGAGTTCTGTGTGTCCCATTATACCACACTGCGATCGCCAACCCGCCAAGCGTGGCGAGTATGGTATATCACCATATTTTTGGGGAGGTCTTTGTAGCTAAACGATCGAACCATCGCTTGGAATCTTTACTGCCAACAACTGATGATATTACAGGGCTGGTGTGCTCTTTCATCATAACGATAGACAATATACACTTGAATATTTAATGGAATCAGACGTTACCTTGCGGAAGTCCATCCTAAGTAAGAAAAGGACCAATATTTAACCACTTCCGCACATGGTACACCGGTACACGGTGTAACATAACTCCTGAAGATGCCCCGTGGGGGGGTGAAACACGTGTTGAGTGATTTGGCGGTGGCGGGTGTGTGATTCGCATTGTTTGCCGCATACGCATTTATCAGCGAGCGGGCGGTGCACTTTGTTGCACGACTACCACTGCATGTGCGGAAGTGGCTAAATATTGATCCTTTTCTTACTTAATATACACTTGACTCTAATTTTCTTCACCTTCAAGAAATTACGAATGCTTACACGAATGGTGAGTGATAGGAAACTCATTAAACTCGTACTTTCAATCTAATCGTTGAATAAATAAATAAAATAAATATAAGCTCTGAACTTTACCCGTTGTAAGTGTGATAGTCTGTCGCATTACAAATAACAAAGGATTCGACATGTGTCGATGCCTTCGTTCCAGTAACCTGTTTTAACGGCTTAACATTGTATCTGTTTTTTTATGCGTAGAAATTGACCCAGTTCTCATTAGCGTACTTTATTGCAAATTGAATTATATTTATTTGTGCTAGCTCTAATAAATGGTGGATTTACGAGTTATGTAAAACTGCGTTTTGGAATATAAAATAATGTGCTGCTTGTAGCGGCTTTGTGGTATACAAATAAATATCCCGGTATATCATTGAAAGAGATTGACTTTAAATCTAAACTACTTTTATATTCCGAACATCTAAGGTATAGAATAACCTATCGGCTTCATTATTTCCATTAAAATGTAATGTAATTATAACTTTTTTTATGATCACTGTTTCTGCGTATCTCACGTTTCTCCTGCACGCGTGGGGCAATAACGTAACATGTCGAGTATATACGCTTTTAAGGTTCTTTTTTAAAAATTTTCTTTACATACTTACTATCCTTTACAATATATTAAATGCCTTTCTTTTATCCTTCACATGTTCTATCTTACTTCTTGAAAATCTTCTTTCATACATCGCCTTTATTCCCTGATCAATTTTACATTACATAACACAGGCACTTTATTTCTAGTTCAATTTTCATTCTAAATTTTGACAACGGTTTTGTTTATTTCCTGCCAGTTTTACTGATCTCCAAGGTCTAGAGTTGAGTTTTATTTATTATGATCTACACCAATTTTTAATATAAAACTCAAGGAATATAGGGCGCGAATTGTCGTCTCACATCAGGCAAAAGATGCTTGCTCCTTATATTTTTCTCACCATCTCGATCTTGGAATCAAAGCGAGACAAACTATAACTTAGGAGTCATCAATTCACATGTAAAGATTTCTTCTAGAAAAGTATGCATTGTCATAAACCTCGTCATCACTTATATTTTTTAATTTATAATCGATTAATGCTGATGGCACCATTACAGTAACAATGCCTCCTTGGGAACCTGTACCAAAGTTGGAGGTCGTAAACTTAGTGTCACTTAATGAAGATTCGATGTCAAAGGTGTCAGTGTCAGGATTTTTTGTTGATTGTCGTTGTAAATGGGTATTTGTGGGAGATAAAAGATCATTATTTTAATAAATGTACTTCATGATGAAGACTCAAAACAGCCTGTGCACAATAGTGTGACTCCAAACCTTGGATGGTTTGTTAAACGGTTTTATTTAGTTCGACCCGTACGGAATTTGTTTATTTATTTGGGTCAAAATTAGAAATTGAAATTTAAGCACCTTCCCGTTGTCAGATTGATCTGAAATTTGGTACACACATTTAATTTAGATGACAATACAATATAATAAAATCAATAACATTATAAATTTAAGATGGCCGCCAATACAAAATGGCGGATTACATATTTTTCCTTAACCCCCTCAATATGGGTATCAAATGAAAGGGCTACACTAGTAAAACACGATGATTAGGTCAAAATTTAAAATTCAAGATGGACGCAGTTCCAATATGGCGGACTAGGTACATATTTTTCCACAACCACCATAATATGGGTATCAAAAAACCGTTTAACTAAAAAGTTTTTTAAATGTTTTTATTTAATGTTTATTCGGAACTAACCTCTTCAGTCCTTTCTTTGTTTCGTTACTTTTGCAAAGTTAAACAAGTTTATCACTACATGTTACGTTATTTCATTATGATTAAATTTAATATGTCATTTTATACATTTTTAAGCAAGTTGTGCTCAGTTTGAATTTATTTAAAAAAGTCAAACTTAGTATTGTGGTATATTTAAAAGAAGCAACTGGCTTGTGAACATAAAAAAAGTATTTAGTATTGTTATGAGAGGATGGTTTCTTTGACTTTATTCAACAGATTGACGAGTATAAACAGCAAGCCGAAGAGAGTTTGCAGAGCGCTTGGCGGCTGCTGCAGATTCCAAATTGGAGAGTCGAGAAACGCGGCTCCCACCGCGGGGACATCGTGGAGTCCACTAACACGGAGCAATACGGCAAGGTGTACAAATTCACGGTCAGTTTATTGTACATGTATTTATAATAAAAGTTAAAAAAAATCGTTTATTCAAAATTGGAATTTTTAACAGAATTCTAATTAAGAAAAGGACCAAGATTCAGAGTCACTCTGTGTTTGGCACTAATCGATGTAACATAACACCTGATGATGCCCCGTGGAGGGTGAAACACGTGTTGAGTGATTTGACGATGGCAGTTGTGTAATTCGCATTGTTTGCCGCGTGCGCATTTATCAGCGGGCTGGCGGGCGGTGCACTTTGTTGCACGACTACCACTGCATGTGCGGAAGTGGCTAAATATTGGTCCTTTTCTTACTTAGGCACTTTCGCAAAATAACGCCTGATTCCATTAAAAAAATGAGAATTCTAATTGATTGTCAACTTGATATCTTTTTATATTTTAAATTAATTTTATTTTTTAATCTACCATTTATACGTGTGTATGCGTGTGTTTATAAAATTCTCGTGTTGCAGTATTAACCACTGATAAGAGCGTCGACTATAGTCGACGCGCACATCCGGGTCGACACTGAGCCCTTTTTGCTCTTTGAGACACCGATGAGAGTGTTTTACATAACAAGCTGATACAGATATACATTACGTTCAATTAATGTTATTATAATAAACTGTAATTACAGATATAGGTTAAAATATCTTTAAAAAGCCTTGGAACGGTCGAAGGTCGACTTTAGTCAATCAAAGTAAAGTCGCTCGTTAATATTACGACCGATAAAGTCGACGCTACGCTATGTGTATGTTTTGTAACCGACACGCACCACATCGAAGTGATTAATAAAAGAACTCCTTAACACATCTTCACCAATTTTTATAGAGTGGCTTGCTGCAATTATTGCAGCAATATATCCTTGGTTCGAGTACCAATTATTTCACATGTACCGAATTATAGTTAGCGATATAAATTATAAATCTGTTTATTATCTCGAATTTCCAGGGCGTAGTCGAGTGTCCGGCTAAGTTTCTATACGATGAGTTCAAAAACAACATGACCAAGCTGCCAGAATGGAATCCTACCATTGTGAAGTCAGAAATAATCAAGGTAAATAGTTTCTCATTACTCCAGCGCTAGGGTATCATCTTATTTAGTGAACGATTGCTATTTAAACGGCTACTAGGAAGTGTTATGGTGCCACCGAAACCGCTGTACCGCGCCTTAGGTATGTGCGCAGCGAGACGGGGGGAGTGTGGGCCGCTGCGTTCTGGCTTTTTTTTCGGATAGATGTTACAGTTGCACAAATGTGACCAGTGGTAGTCAAGCGGTAGAGAACTGAGACTTGCGAACGTAGGTCGCGAGTTCGATCCTCTTAATTAACTTTTATAATTCACACATTGTATATTGTTGAATTGCCACAGCTCACTAAAATTCCAGACGAAGGGCAGCAGTGTTCTTTATGTACTAAAATACCACTCTGCGATCGCTAGCTAGCCTTCTAAGTGTGCCAAATGTGATGCCTTCTAAGTGTGGTAATTGTTGTATATCCCACTATAGATATCTTTTTGGGGGGAAGGGGGGAGCTATGTCTTACGAACAAATTCATCGCGTATACTTTAACATTTTTTTATTATTTCCTGATATTGCAAACACGTTGCAAGTTTCACGGTCACGAACATTTTATTCGAATCGTTTAAACTTAAGTGTCACCGGATGGGCTGTGAACTGATAAGGCACGGCGGACCGCATGTTAGCAGATAAAGCTGGATAAGTGTGTTTACAAGGCACCGTGAAAAACTGGCCGTACTATACTTTCGACTTCAAGAAATCTCTAATACGTTTGTAATAAACAGAATCGTATATTAAAAAAATTCACGCAAAACTTTATCGGACTACCATATGTAAAATCATATAAAAATAAATTGATGGAATAGGTTTATTATGCCAATAAGCGAATTTAAATGATAAGAATCCTTGGCAAACGTCGCTAGAATGTTTTGTTTCATTTAAGCTTATCTAAAAAAGTTTTATTTATAAATCTGTATTATTAAACTTTTTTAATAAATGTGTTGTTAAGTTTCAAACATCGAATCGGCAGAAATAACTTCGAGCGATGAAAGTGAATTCGAACTTTCGATTCCGAAAAAAAGAAAGCGAGTAATTTCGTTTTTGTTCTTCTGTTTAATGTATTGTAATTAAATAAAAAAAACAGTTCGTAATATATTAAATATTTTAACTTGTCAATGTATTTTTTTTATTTCTGTGTACATCTAAAATTATTGGAAAAAAATCACAACTGTTAAATAGCAAAATCATGCATTTTCTGCAAGTTTTTCTTTACACGGTTTTGACTTAAAAATTTCTTATTTTCAATTTACACGTTTTTCTCAGGAACGTATCTACCGTGTAAATCGGGGGATAGGTGTATAAAAAAACTGATAAAACTAGTCCTGTACCAAAGTTGAATAAATAAATGGTTTTTATTTCAGGAAACTTTTCATACTTTTGATACAATTATGATCCTTATTATTAACTTAATTATTTTCAGAATTATAATTATAATTAAAATAGGTCTAGGTGTAGTTAAAACTAAATACGAAATAACGCTATATCATTGAATAAATAAATAACATAAATAGTCGTGGTTATTTGCCATTCACACTCTTGTATTTGTATCCAGTGGTGATAGAAAGCACTTTCGTGCAAATCACGCGCGACCACAATTAAAATATTATTGTTATTGTTACGTAGCTGTACTATAATATCTTATCTAATCTAGTAGCTGTAGAATATACAATCGTTGGAGGTATTATCATCAGAGCTATAGTGCTATGCCTTCCATTGTCGTCTGTTATATATCCAGTATCGGCCTTAGTAGCTTAGAAGTCTCCAAGACTTATTTTGCCAATTGTTGAAGCTTTAAGATTTAAAAATACAATAATCTCTTGTTCTCAGGAGTTGGGTCCAGGCATTGACCTATCGTACCAGGTGACGGCCGGCGGAGGAGGAGGTTTCATCTCGGCGAGGGACTTCGTGATACTCCGACGTTCGGCGCCGGTATCGCGGGACGGCAGAGTGACTGACGCAGAGCCTTATTGCTACATGACAAGCGGCATCAGTGTCGAAGTGCCGGGATTTCCGCCCAAGAAGGGTATGGTTAGGTATGTTTTGTTATCTTTTATATTTAAAAACTATACAGGTGATTCGTTATAGATGTAAAAGTTTTGAAAGCAGTAAATGTATAAATATCACTTTTCGATAGGTCAATAATTTTTTATCTTCTTCTCTTTAGCAATAATTAATTTTATTATGTAGTAAACTGAATTAAAAAAGAAAAAAGTAATATCACTTTCTTACGTTAAATTCACAGGACTACATTTTTAACGAGTGTTTATTTCTAATCAACAATATATTCATGTTCGTTATCAACAATCGTTTTGCCATCTAGTATACAAATTTTCAATGCTGCAGCGGTAACAAATCAATCGAGTTTTCTGTAAAATTATTGATTTATGTTGACAGAAACAACATTACTTTTCGATCCCCCTAATATATTATGATTACGTTAATTATTATATTTGAAATAATTCATTTTTGAATAAGGCGTACCATATATGAATTAATATCAAATGAGCTATACGTCCCCTTAAAAGCTTTTATAGCATTTATGAATCACACTCTAAATCAGTGATTCCCAAAGTGGTCTATATCGACCCTTAGGGGTCTATGACAACCTGCAAGGGGTCTACGTCAGCGAAAAAAAATTTGGGGGTCCACGATAGTGGATCTCAACACATACACTGATAGTACCTATTTACTTACATCATACTATCTTATAATATCAAAACATTTACATTATTTATAAAAGTACGTATGAAGTAAAAAGTTTGTTTATTTAATGTCAAAACTTTATTTTGAGTGGTTTTAATTTAAATTCAATTAATAAATTATTAGTAATAAATTAGTATAAATTAACATGTGTTTTTACTTTAAGTTTTTATCACTAAACTTCACTACAGTGAGAAATTTACAGGAAATCAATATCAGGTAAGTAGGGGTCTACCCAACACGGAAAAACATAGCAAGAGGTCTACGACACAAAAAAAGTTTGGGGAACTCTGCTCTAGATTTAAATCAGATTTAATTAATACTAAAATGTGATAGGAGGAATTGATAAAAATTTACTTCACCAGGGGTCACAACAAAGTGGGTTGCTGGGTGTTGAAGCCTAAGTCAACACAGACACCCGGCGGAAAGATAGAAGAGTATACAGTCTTCCATTGGCTGATGTGCTGTGACCTAAATGGTAGGTACTTCCACCACAGGTTTATTACAGGATATATATAATTTTAATACCTAACACTCGACTTTATCGAGTTAACACAAAATAATATCATTAATAATATTGAATACACTCTTGTCTTGTTTTAAAATAAACTTCCCTTGAGTATTAGAGAATCAGCAAACCGTTACAGATTTGAAAAAAAAAAGGTTTGCGACTTCTGAAAAATGCTCATATGTATAACTATGAATGTCGAATTTTTCAAAAACCCAATTAACTTTTTTATGCATTTGGTGATGTCCACTAATTATCTCTGCACCACCATGGATTTTCTGGTAGAGAAGGCCAGAAGGCAAAAATAACAAAATCAAGGCCAAAATAAATAAATTCAGTCTTCTCAGAAAGTGTGCTATATAAAATATCAATACCAAAAAGCAAAATTTTTTTTATACCAAAGACTCGACTGTCATTAGTAGATTTTTATTTGTTAATGTCACTTTATTGTAAATTAATGCATAGATTTATGGGCCTTATTCAACCTTTCAACTGCCTATGGACATATCTGTTCAAATTCCCCGAATGCGTACGGGTGAGATCTGCCCGAAATAAAGTAGGCTACTTTGTATTGAATTTCCTTAGAAATACAGTTTAAAATCGCTTGCTATGAATGTACCACAGACAGCATGATCATAAACAATAATATTTCATTTATCATTTAAAAAAATTCGTTCCCGACACTGATAAGCGGCGTGTGTGGCAAACGAAGGGTTAATGAATGTGATTAATATTAAATATACAATTGATATATATTTTCGTCTGCGAAACTTTCAGGTAAAATCCAGCCGTTCATCTTAGACGCGGCGTTTGCTACTGTGATGCTAAACTACATAGTGCATGTGAGGAAGTTCGCGGCGAAGTCCAAGGCCAAAGGATTGTTTTAAAGGTTCCTGTCACCAGGTCGTGCAGCAGGAAGAAGTAAGGTGCTAGATGAGGCCGTATCCGGCAACTGGGGAACTGACGGTAGAGCGATATATAAATTTATAGGCATACGATCTCTAATCATTGATTCCAATTTAAAAAAAAATGTCATTCTATTTTCAATTATCAATTGTGTTTATCAACGCACAAATACGAAACAATAAATTGGTTTAAAAATTTAAATCGCGTTCATACAGAACACAAAATTTGAAAAAACAACAAATTGAGGCTTCCAATTTTAAAAATCGAATTTCAATTATCTTCCATACAGCCAGCAATCGTTAATTTTGATTTTAAAAATTTAAACAAATATATTTTATATAGGTTTTCATTAGTTATTATTCGGCTATCATTAAATAGTTATATTTATAAATTAACATTTAAAAATGTATTCATTTTATTTTCGAATTATTCGGTATGACCTTTTTTTATATTCCCAAACATCTATGGTAAATATCAAAGGTGGCCAACATGCAGATATTTGATGGATAATTTGTATCTCGCGATAAATGTCACCGAGTACACTTTTAATATTTTGTATTTAAATAAAATTGTTGTCGTTTCGTATGTTTCAAAACTTTTTAAAATTACTGTAATATTTAAATGATGATAAATGATTTAATGACAAAAGTTATAATTTCAAAAATTGGCTCGTATTATCAAGGCGTTAGGCCACCCGTGGTATATAAACTTTTCTTATTTGGTTATAAAAATGCTTCATCATCATTTATGTGATGACGTCCATTGCTGGCCTCTCCCATAAGTTTACAATAGGGCCAGTTGGAAGCTTGCCTCCACCATTGACTTACAATGTCTGTCCACCTTATTGTTGGACTTTCAACACACTGGCCATCTCAGTCAAGAATCTTATGCTCCCTGGACTTCTGTTCCGTTCCAATTTAACTTTCAAACTTATGTCTCCATGGGTCGTCGAAAGA
The DNA here is from genome assembly GCF_028537555.1 of Battus philenor. NCBI lineage: Eukaryota > Metazoa > Arthropoda > Insecta > Lepidoptera > Papilionidae > Battus > Battus philenor. The sequence continues at coordinate 10,852,430 of NW_027181683.1, forward strand.
CAAGGTTTGCAAATGAAGCCGAAACTAGGAGACGTTTCACTTTGATGTACGTTTGTAGGCAACGAGGAGTATTAGACGGGATGTTTCCTTTATTTCGATGGACCAACACTTTTATAAATAAACTATATATTTATAAATACATTTCTGGGGGCGGCCTTTGTCCAAAAGTGGTCGTCTTGGAGCCATAGTTACAAAGTTCTTGTAGACATCTGTGTCAATGACATTAACAAATTAAAAAAAAATTACTGGTGTTGCCATATATGAAAGTTATTACCCGAAAAGTGTTGACAGTTCGAAAAAAATGTCATTAATAATGTAACGGTTAAAATTATGTTTTATTAATTTAATTATCAATAAATCATTGATCTGATAATTAAACACATGGTCACAAGTCAAACCCATGACATTTATGTAGCATAGCTAGATAGCATATAGCATCAATTTCCAAATAATAAGCTGTGTAATAAGCCACCTGCTATAATAAATAGCTTTATGATTAACTAATAATTTTACATGTTCATTTCAAAACATATTTTATTATACAGAACAAATTTTATATTAAGGAACACTATAGATACCGTGTATATATATGTATATACATAAACTTTATTTAACGTTGTTTATTGGTACATTAATTGTGTTATGCAAAATTGAACCATAATGCCAAGGTTTTTAATCGTTCAAAAAGAAACATTTATACAGGATGATTGGTTATAGGCGCTATAAACCCTTTAAAGGGGTGAATGTAGAGTTCGTTTGTCAGGAAAAAGGTCTAACATCATCACACTATTTAAAGTTATCACTCTGAAATAGGTGAATAACTTCTATCAGTACAAAGTCTGCAGGGACAGATGATGAACAATAATTAATTTTAAAATGTATTAACATTATGTTATTTATTATTTATAAAACAGGGTGTACTGTACATTAATTGATAAATGAGCTTTTACACTTATAACCAATCACTCTGTGTGTATATATATATATATATATATATATATATATATATATATATATATAATTAAAAAGTCATAAAGAACTTCCTTTACGTTGCCAATGGACACAGTCTATTCATATGTGAACCAAAGTTTAACCATAATGGCCGTATGATAAAGGTTTTTAATTATTTAAAAATAAACATGTTTTTAGATGCACGCATCTAGAGACTCGACTTACCTTGACAATGATAGTCCACCTATATAGCCCTTACGGCTTTACCCACGCATCTACCGGCTGCTGATCTTTCTTAATAAGTTTAATAGAATACACGTTTAAATACGGGGTCCATGGGGAACATATATATATATATATATTTCATGTGTATATATCTTGAAAGTAACTAAAATAATAGCTGTCGAACCTTAGCCACGCCTCTAAAACCATTATATTATAGAATCATAAAAGACGTATGTTTTCAGTGAGTGTTTTATTTTAAAAGTACAATGTGAACACTGCTTTCTTATTTATAGTTATACTAAATGTACAAGATCAAATGTCAAACTTGATATATAACAAACAATATTGATATATATCTTAAACATACAAGAGAATACCTATACAATCCTATATACAGGATGATAGGTTTAACATCAATTCTGGTATGAGTTTCGTTTTCTACAGATATGTTACAGGTGTAAAAACTTTTAACGGTGTGAATATGTAGGTCATTTGCTAGAAAAAAATGCTTTTACAACTATTATCAACCATCCTGTATAAAGTGATTTATTTTTGTGTTCACTAAATAGTACATATATACATATATATACAGATATAGGCTTATATGAGTCTTTTCGTGGATAGCATAATTACAGAGCCGTTATATGTGCATGTGAATCTTTTCACGTATATTTATCAATGATTCTGTGATTCTATTGTGACCAACCCCTTTACGATAGTAAGGCGTGAAGTTATCCTATATATACCTAACGTAATATGTTACCATGTTTCTACATAGCATGCATTTCCTTTTGTTATTAATTTTAAGTAATAAATCTTTAGCTTTAAGTGGTTATGAGTACGTAATGGGAGTGTACGAATTAAGTAGGTATATTTTTATATAAACAACAATTCGCTGTAAATATTGAGTAAAAACATATTTCTATATTGTGGTTTTATTTATCGTAAATAATCTTGGTTTATAGTGCTACCGAAACCACTGTACCGCGCCTTAGGTAAGGGCGCGGCGGGACGGGGGGATGTGTCATCCGCTCTGTTGTCAGACAGCCGTTAATACTCGCGGTTAATACTCTTTTTTTTGGACTGCACCTTTGCATCACTTTCGCCGTGGTAGTAAGCATATTGGGTCTAATCAAAGTGGTAGTGGGGAGCTATAGTGCGCGGAACAGGAGGCGCTGCAGGTTCTGAAGTGGAGAACAAGGACGTCAAATTTAGCGCAGGTCCTTTCATTGCCCCATCTTATTTTTGGGAAGGGGATATAAACCTTCCTATTTTCACCATCTCTCTCATCCTTCATAATTCCTCTCTTTTTCCTCTCTTTCAATCCTTATTTTTTCTATCATCATCACAGCATTCATTTACATTACATTCACCCGTCGCATCTCATTTCTTGAAATTTTTTCGTAGGGCATCAGATACACTTTGTTTAAGTCGTCGGAAGACGCCTTTGATAAAGTCTTATCTGATACAACCAGTGTTTGGGGAAATCTATGAAGCTTATTTCCGGAAATAGATGTTCTATGACAGGAACGTTAATAACTTCTCGGTGTAAGTTCTTATATAGATATAGCGAGGTTGTGGATCAATGGTAGAGGATTGAAACTAAATCGTAGGTCGTGGGTTTGATTCCCTTAATACAAGTAAGTAAAGGACCAATATTTAGCCACTTTCGCACATGCAGTGGTAGTCGTGCAACAAAGTGCACCGCCCGCCAGCCCGCTGATAAATGCGCATGCAGCAAACAATGCGAATTACACAACTACCACTGTTAAAACACTCAACACGTGTTTCACCCCTTCACGGAGCATAGGTGTCTTTGTTGCACGACTACCACTGCATGTGCGGAAGTGGCTAAATATTGGTCCTTTTCTTACTTAGGAATGGACTTCTGCAAAATAACGCCTGATTCCAGTAAACCCGTAATACCGTCTTATATAATTCACAATTAAATATAAAGAATTGCCATTGCTCATAAATAAGTTTCTAGAAGATGAATAGTAGCGTTCTCTGTGTACCATAATACCCACACTGCTATCTCTATCCCTCCTGCCAAGCATAGCAATTACGGTATATCTCCCCGTATATATCTATGGTGGAGCCCTATACCTTGTAGTAAGTGTATATGGGCTGAAATCTGTCTACAATCATCATCTATCTACAACGTTACATATATGTAGGAATCATATAACATATAATGTGTAGATAAAATCTCTTATTAAATCTAATACATATAAATAAAGATGGCCAAATATAATTATATGTAAAGCATCTTTCAATGTGATTAGAAATACATTTTTTTTTCAAGTTTTGACTTACAAATAAATGGTTTGGTTATATTGCAATATAATCATGGCTTCATTTAGTTTCTAAATGAAGCCATAAAAAAAATGTTCATGATTCAATTAACACAACTGAATCTTTTCCTCCGAAGTCACGAATGACATGCTGTCCAGTATTTTGTGTTTCACAATCGCGTAGAGATATTCTAGTGTAAAGAACTCTACCAATTACGTATGCGTCTTTTTAAGATATGTATATAATTCACACTTTGTGCATTAATTGTATAGGATTGCTATAGTTCACATTAAGTTTTCCGAGGTGTGGCAGCAGCGTCCTCTACGTACCACAATACCACACTAATCGTCAACTAGCTTGACTAGCGTAGCGATTATGATATATCCCCTATAGATATCTTTGGAGAAAGCCTATGCCTTGCAGAGGGCTTCTACAGACCGAAAAGACGATTCAAGGACATGTGCAGCACAGGTTGACCCTGTTATTTGATTTCTAAATTTTTATAGCCGGTTATTGCCTATAAAAGTACACCAATACCTCACTTTGCGTCGTGGTTACGTTCCAAAAAAACACGACGTAAAGTGAATTAAGTTTTTCTATAGCAAACCATGTAAAGATCGAAGATAGGTTCCAGGGTTACGAAAATACTGCTTTTTAAAAAGAAAATTGAACAAAATAAACGATTAAAAAAACCAAAATAATATAACTCTGCCAATAAATAAATTGGAAAAATATTTACCTTTTTTGAAACCTGAAACAACACGTAAAAATTTATATAAATTTATTATTCTCTTTTAAAGAAAGCACAACACACTACATAATTGAAACTGAACTCTAAAATTACCAAAACAAAGTGAAAACAAAACTGTATTCAAATTGCGTTGTTTTTAGTTAGAAAGAGAATCCCCAAGTTTTGATGGCATGGCGAAACTAGAAACAAAAGTCTTGCCGTCTTTTAAAAAATATTAAAAAAATTAGACTCAAACCCAAAACAAAGCAACATCGAAAATCTAACGATGCACAGTATAAATTAGTACTAATTAAGCAGAGACGCAACTTCAAAAAAATAACGCAAAACGAAACGACGCAAAGCGAGGCATTGTTGTAATTAAAAGTGTGATTTGGGAAAAATATACATAAAAAAGGAACAAAAATATACATAAAATAGCAACAAAAATATATATTTGAATAAAAATATAAATGTAAATAAAAAATTTCGAGTTTTAAACAAATGGCAATGATACAAAGATGAAGTTGTAGAATAAACGAGACGTCGGCTAATTTCGGCTTCGTAGAGTGTTATCTCTGTCCCACACTACCTATGTGAGGTTTTGTCAGTCGTGAAAGGTAATAAGTCAGTGAAAAACCAATGACATTTTGACATACGTCGCAATAAAACTCTTGTAAAACTCATTTGTCACACCGTACTAATACACAGGTGATATAACCAATCATTTTTAATGGCTTTAAAGCGTGAAAAAATAGTTCAATTGCCAAGAAAAAGCTTTAAATAAATTTAAAAGTGATCAATTTGAAATATATTAAAATAAAAAACTTCTAAAGGAATTCCACACGCCAACAACTTCTGGCAACACGAAGTCTGCAGGGACAGATAATAAACAATATTTAGTTTTAATTTGTAGCAATCCGAATTTTGAAAACCTCTTTTCTTACCAAATTATCGTTATGTTATTTATTAAACCATTGAATTTTGGATAGAGTATACCAGACAGTAAATAAACTATAAATTCACCCCTTTAAAGCTGTTATGCATATAACCAATCACCCTGTATAATAAAGTAAATAAATTATATTGTAACGTACTATAAAATTTATTTATTTATAGTAATGTATTTTAAACTCAAAAAAATATAAATATGTAAATATGTATATAATGTTTGACATTTTAATAATAATTAACGCTTTTAAATTGCCCTAAAGCCAGAGATCCAGGAGTTGCTTATTTTTTTTCTGTTTTTTTAATGGCACTCGCTTTTGGGGGCTTTTATGGGGTTTCTATATTCTACGGACAGGGACTTTTACTATCGTTTAATTATTTTTTTCCTCCTTTTCTTTATATTTTCCATGCTCTTCTGTCGTTCTGTCTTTTTTTTACATGTTAAAATTTTTTCTTTTTCTTACTACCGTTCCTTCATCGCATCACTCCCTTCGCCTCGTTCCTCAAATGTCCAAGTGTTGCTTCAAGTTGTTTACCTTTTTGTAGCAAACTTAAAAGGCGCTTCCGTTTATAAAGCAGCAAAATCCCAAAACTAAACACAAGAGACCATTTCGTTTTCCTTATGTAACGGTACGTGTTGCAATTTTACCAAAAGGAATCCGGAATATCGCGGTCTTTTTTTCTTCTCTTTCTCTCTTTTTGCAATCAAGGAGTAGGAGGTCACGCATTATGACACCGTGATTTGTGAAGAACCTAAAAGAACACCCTACCCGTTTTACCGGAGTTATCACTTCCCTTATGACGTACAAGATACAAAGCATTCTCAGATATCAAATTTTGCTGGGAGCCATCTCTAGTGATCTCAAAACTTGGAAACGTGATGAATACGAGGAGTGTCCCCGTTTCGTTCGTCAAGCGACAGTTGAGGCTGGACACGTGTCTGATCCAAATGTTAACGAGACATGGGGGAGTACCTGTATAGGTTTAAGCTCAAAGAGAGACCCTCGTGCATCTGTGACCCAGCGGTGGACCAGACCGTGGTGCACGCAATTACTTGCTGTTTCGTATATGGAGGGCTTAGAGGGGCTGGCGAAGTGGAAATGAATAGGAGCATTGCTTGCAGTAACGTCGCTTATGGAAGGGGGGGAGAGCCGTCACACTTTCTTGCGGTTTTGTTGCAGGCTGGTGACGTAATTAAACAAAACAAAACTGTGTAACAGAAAGTGTGGCGAGCAATGGGAGTCGATGCGTAAATGTAATGTGGATGAATGCTGTATATTAAATGTATGCTGAATTATAGAAATTGTGAAGTAAAGCAGGTTAAAGTAGGAGGGTATATATCCCTGTCCCGAAAACAAGATGGCATTGAAAGGGTATTTAAAAAAAACTTGAAAACATGGCCATACTTTCGAAGCACCGAGAGAAAATTTATACTATTTTTTAAGATACTCTCTAATTTGTTGTTGAGGTCTTGATGTAAATCAAGGTTACAGATGTCAGGATATTTAATGATAGGTAAGGTATGGGGGACTAAATTTGGATGAAAGTGAACTTTATACGGATAGGAAGGAAATTGAAGAGAGAATGGAAAAAGCCATTAACAATCTGTCTCACCTCCGCCATCTTTAACTCAGTTTGAAAATGGAATAATATTATTTTTCAATGAATTAGAGTTTTTTTTAATTATTTATTGATTATACATTTTTAACATTTATAAAACTTTTAAAATAAATATTTTTTACATTTGAAATATGTTACGCTTTCGCTTTGGGTTTCATTTTCGGCGGTTTTAGAATGGAACCGATACTTTTTCTTTTAAATTTAACCGCCATAGACGATCTAGATTTTTTCTTTTCCTTTTTATTTAAATCTTTACTTGTCTTCTTTTTAGTTTTATCTTCACTCTTGTTTACTTCTTCGGTTTTCTTTTCATTTTGATCGCTGGATTTGATTTCCTTTTTTGTTTTCTTTTGAGGTTTCGGTTCAGTTTTCTCGGATAGCTTTTTGGTTTTTTCAACACTTTTCTTGTTTTTGTTTGGAGGTTTCTTTTTATCGACTTTATTTTTTTCCGTGACGAGTTTGAAGGAGCCTGATGCTCCGGTGCCTTTTGTCTGGGTGATGGTTCCAGCTTCGACATCACTCTTTATGAGGTTTTTAATGACGTGGTTGATTTTCGAGACATCCACGTCGAATTTTTCGTGTATATACTTTTTAATGGCGTACAAAGATGTGCCTTTTCTACTTTTCAATTCAGTTAACGCCCGGTGTATCATGACTCTAGTGGTCAACTTTTTTGGTTCCTCGTTAGATTTTAACATTTCTTCGGATGGACTGTCTGGTATTTTTTTATTACGCTTCTTTGGGATCTTCGTTTTCATTTCTATGTCCGAGTCTTCCGACATTTTTAATGACCATTTGGAATTTTTACTTGTACTGCGGCTAATGTAACTCTGAGCATTACCTTAAAGAGAGCCACGTTGCATTGCATTTTGGAATGTTTACAATTAGATCTACTCTCTTGTAATGTGGAATTTCTCTGGAATGTGTTTTGTTTTTAATCTAAAAATTATCTTGAAAATTGAATAAATCACTCGCCAAATATTATCATCGTCATTCAAGCCGATAAGACCAGTTGGTGATGGCCAGCTTCCAGTGACTTTTGGTGACTTTAACAAGGTCGTCTGTCCACCTTCTACCGTTTCCACTGTGGATGGTGAAGGTAAAATAAAACAGCGAATCCGACAACAGAAGAAAAATATATTTCTATATAAAGGGTAGTGGGCAGAAGCCCTGGTCTGATTTTACACTGCAGGTCGGTACTCCCCTGATGGTGGTGGTAGGCAGGCATAAGATACCTTGTGGTGGAAGTCGTACGCTGCTCTTGCCGGTCTACGCGAGCACCTTAAGGCCGAGGCAGTATAAAAGGGACTGTTACCGAGAATGCCTGTCATTGCTTTGAAAAATCTAATATAATAATTAAACCATTAAATTAAGACAACAGTTGTTAGCAACATTTATAACTTAAGTATATTGTTAATAATAATTGATAGGGGTGAACCACCCTTAACATTTATGGGGATGAAAAATAGATGTTCTCCGATTCTCCACCCTGGCCGATATGCTCGCTAAGATTCACGAAAATCGGTCGAGCCGTTCCGAGAATTTTATATATTAGATGAAAACTTGGAATTATTTATTTGAAACGATTCTCTAATTCTAATTTTAAATGTGACAACAATATAAAACTATGTTATAAGAACAACCATTTTTCAAATATATTAAATAGGGGTTAGATGCCATGACCTTGCCATATCACCGGTCCACCTAGTGGGGTGTACTGGAAACCTTTCGGCCCCAACGGTTGTCAGCGATGTGCTCCCCCTGCTGTCACTTCAGAGATGGATTCTTCAAACTATGTAGTAAACCTAAATTGGTTTGTGGATCTCCCTCCTTATTTCTGTTTCGATCTCGAAATGAAACCCCGAACATAGCCGTTACCACATCTCTCTGGGTGACCATGAACTATCCAATAATAATTTAATTAAGGAACTAAAATTAAGAGAATGAAGGCCTAAGATATATTCAACTTTATATATGCTTACACACAGACCCATAAAGTATTTGTTAACTTTTAAAGATGAAATTCAGGCGCTACGAATTTATTTTTATTTCTAGTATTTATCATGTATCTGTCACTGTTTTATGTAATTATTTAAATTTAAGTGTATAAATAATGTTTGACATAAAAATGATGGAGTTTCGTATTTACTAAAAATTAAAGTGTTAGATAGAACTATTAAATTATTTTTTATTTATATTGAAATTTATACGCTACGGTTGTTTATAATTTAGTAGCATATCATTACTAAAATTGAAATAACGCTAAAACTTACCTATCAACGCCACCATAGCTACTAATTTGGCGATTTTGTAGGTTAGATAAGGTATATTTAGATTGTTTTTAAATATATATATACTTTAACATTGTATTCCTTCTGTCCATTATTCATTGCAAATCTATAACTAAATAAATAAAAATAGCACTTCAGAGGTTCCCGAGTTCAATTAGGTTATATATAAAAGCTATAAAAGCTATAACGAATATAGCCTTTTTTATAATGGTGTCATAGCAGACGGGTGCGCTTTTGAGTCACACGTTCAACGACTACTAAAGCACTGGTTAAGGCACCATACGTAGTTGTGTATAAAAGGAAGCGCTTAAACAGCGTACGATTCAGTTCCGTGTGGACACTACCCGAAGAACATTATATTTATTACTAGCTGATCCCGCAAACGTTGTTTTCCAAAAAAAATATTTTTAATTTTCAATATAAAAATAAGGGTTGATCGTAGAGGGGTGAAAATTTAGGGTTGTATGTATTTTTGTATGTTGTATCATAAAAAAATAAAAACAAAAAAATTCGTTAAAAAAATAAAAAAAATATTTTAAGGGTGAACAACCCTTATCACTTAGGGGTATGAAAAATAGATAGTAGCCGATTCTCAGACCTACTAAATATGCATATAAAATTTGGTAAAAATCGGTCAAGCCGTTTTAGAGGAGTTCAAGTTCGAACACCGTGACACGAGAATTTTATATATTAGATTATTAATAGTATATAAAAAAATATAAGAAACCTTCGACTCTGTATTCCAATAAATTTAAGTGAAATAACGATGTACATATCAATGGAAATAAATATAAGCTTGATATATCTTTGTCTAGACTTTATAAAATTAGTAACTTTTGTGGACAACTGTATTACAATACAGAGTAACGTATCTAAACCCATTATTGAACATACGTTTAGCATTACGTTACAATAGTTTACAAGAGAATCGAAATTAGACTTATATGGTCTATTTTATTGGACTATAGTGCGATTAAATCGAGTCTTAGAAAAGGTGGAGACCGAGGAAGAATAGCTTGATCGTCTTCACCGAGCGTTGACGGTAGATTAGTAAAACGGAGCAGCATTTCAATAAATGTCGACAGTGGATTAACAAAACGGAGCAGCAATTACTAAAACTTTCGAAACAGTGCCGGGGGTATTTGTGAAATAACTGCGGTTATATTTATTTATTACTGTTATTCACGTTGGATTAAACAGTGAGAAGAGTACTAATTTCGATTTAATAGAAAGTAAAATGAACGATGCTACGGAAGCATTGGTAAGTAATAAAGAGCGTTGTTTGCGGCAACATCGCTTCCCTTTTGGAAGAGAAACAGAGCCGCCACACTTTCTTGCGGTTTTGTTACAAGTGATGTAAATAAACATAACAAAATCATGTAACATAAAATATGACAAGGGATATTGTGAGATTAATAGAAAATATGTAGGATGAAAGGAAGAAAGAGAGACATTGTTAAGGATGAAAGAGAGAGAGAGAGAGAGAGTATTAAATTAAAAAAAGAAGCTCAAGCAGTTATACATGTCTATCTTCTGCCAAACCTCTCACGTACACAAGAGTTTATTTATTCTTATTATCCTCATAGGATCATTTATAGTGATCCCTTTTGTACGTTAAGAGAAGAATCCAAAAAGATCGAATTTGATAGAACCAGATTCCATTCCTTTTAAATGCAACCTTCAGCATAAATGTACGAGAGCTTCAAAAGCACCCTAATCTGAAAAGAAGAGAAGAAACTCGAGAGAATTTTTTTACAGAATTAATACAGTAGTAAAGCATTTTAGAAATCTTTTATTTTCATCTTAAAATCCTACACAAATAAAGACATACTAGTGTATTTTAATACCATACGCAGTTGCTCACAAGAGACTTACCAATTCTATAAAGCCTAAAAGAACGTATAACAAGTACATCTTTAAATAATTCCTGCTACCCACTTAAAAAGAATGCATTTTTGCTGTATTTTCAAAAATAAATTATCTTAATCATATTTAACAATAAGTAATAATGAACGACATTTTTAAATCCATGCGTTATTTCACATTTAAAATGAAGTAGAATTTTTTTTTTTAGGTTAGTATTGTTAAAAATATTGTTTCGAATTATCACGTATCCCATAAATGAGAACGTTCCGTAATACTGGCAATTATGGCGACAATACTTTTTAGTCATAAATTATAATTAAAAAAAAAATGCGTTCGAATTTAAAATCTTTCTTTTGAAAATAAATCGAACGCCATTTTGAATTTGGTTAAATAATACCCGTATAGCGTTCTGAGACAAGAATAAGTAGCGAAAGAATATCCAGGAACTCTTTTATTTAGAATGATGGAGACTTGGAACTCTTTTTGTTTTTGTTCATTGCTCAAGGTATCTGTGTAACTCGTCAGGTTTACAACTTTTATCTTGTGACCTCTTTTAGTGAATAAGCTCGAGGTCACTCTTAGGAGCAGTAACTTGGGCTATTGATTTATATTGCACAGGATTGGAAGGTCACCTAGGTCCTAAATATCTTGAGAGAACAATTGAAATTTATAATATATTCGTTCAAGCTACCACCAGCTCGTAATGCCTCTGCTAAGAGACGGGCAGAAACTCATCATTTGCTCTTTTTAAATGAAATTTAACAACTTTTGAATTATGTATGCAATTATAATATCGACCGTGTGAATAAGTCTACAAATCAAGTTTCACACTTTTCGATCTACTATCTACTCTTGAATATCTTAATAAGATTCATTTTATATATATTATAATATAAAAATACTTCTAATTTTAGATTTTAAAATACTTTATTATTAATGTCTAGTCAACTCTACAAATGATTCGTTAGCTTTTGAAATACAAAATTAAAGATTTACGAATCTGTTTTTATTTATTATATTTATTTGTCATGTGTCTGTCGCAATTTTTTAAATAAGCATTTAAATTTTCGCGCTTAAATAACGTAATAAATATGTACTGTGAAGCGATCATTGGATTACCGATTTGTTTAAAAACATCTTTTAAAGAATCTCTGGTTTTTAATTTCTAGATTATCATGACGCATGCTAACCTAAGGCGGAACCACGGTTTGACTTGTCAAGCGAGCGTCTTGTCACTAAAAAGGATTTATATATGAATAGCCTTCAAAACTCTGCCACTACACACAGATACTCTTAACCCTTAATAGCCTGATTTACGAAAGTGATTTTTTTTTAATTTCGTTGGAAAGAATATTATACAACAGTAAAATTCGTACAGTCAACCTATAAAAAAAACTAATAGTAATGTGAACATTCGGTTTAAAAGATTGGTATCAAAATTGAAACTCTGACAATCAATGTGTGAATGAAACATCTGTATATTTTTTCTATTTCTATTGTTTCTTGGAAATAATTAGTGTCATTCGAGTAGTATCAGATAACTTAAAAAATTTCTACATACGACGAAATTAAAAAAAATTGGCAAGATTGTAGAACAAACACAGCTAAAATATAAAAATATACAACAAACATTTTTAAACTTCGCCAGTGATGTAGTCGAGGTGGTTACTTTTTAATTATTTTAATTGTATATGATGATTACATGCCTTGATCACTCCCTGGCTATCACCTTCCTCATCATCAAAAGGAAACAGATTCGTGCTCGGGTGATAACTCACCTCCAACCGCTAATCGATTATATATCTATACAAATATATAAAACTGGATTGTTTGTTTATAATATAAATCTACCCGCTTAACCGCTGCTATATCCATACGAATATACGGTACATATGTATACCAAAAACACATTTTTTTTGTAAATTTTGGTCTGTATTTCTATTTGTTCCAGCTAATCTCTGGCTATATTCGCTTGGTGCTGGACGTGTAAGCCGTTCTGGCTTTTACAGCTTCTTCGGACTAAGCCTCGCGGATAGTAAATTTAAAAATAATTTATGTCTGATGCGGTACTTTGAGTTTTTTATTGACTAATTGATGTCTACTAGGTTTTGTTGTCTAGACATTTTAGCTAAATTGATATCGGAGCTTGGAGATAATCTCTGAAATGGCTAGACCGATTTGGATGAGACTTATATTTGCAGGTAGCTGATATCATAAAACATAACTTAGGCTGCTATTTTGAAAAAAAAAAAACTAAATGTAAAAAGTTTTGTTTTGTTAAATTCAAACACGCGGACGAAGTCACGGAAATAGCTAGTATATATATAGTATTGAAGAAGTGCAATGATTTTTTTTATCGATAATAAATGATTACATTCTAAATTATACGGATTACCGTCAAAAACATTATTAAAATTGATTTTTTGGCGGTTTTACACATATACAAACCAATCACCTCGTGTATTTATATATATAATTTTATGTATCTACACATATAGTGTGACTTTGATTGGTTTTATTATATTTTTTTATATATATTCTATAAAAGAATCTGTATTTGTGTTCATTTTATAAATTCCGCTAGCTTAAAATGACAGGGCACAAAAGACGCCTTACTTTCAACCTCTTCAGATCGAAGCACTCTGCAGAGCCTTGGATCTGACTGCAGCATAATACAATGTCATTGGACCGAGAGGCCGCGGTGCTCTTAGATCAGTGGTTCCCGAAGTGGTCTATATCGACCCCTAGGGGTCTATGACAACCTGCAAGGGGTCTACGTCAGCGAAAAAAATTCGGGAGTCCATGAAATGAAAATGAGGGTCCACCATAGTGGATCTCAACACATACAGTGATAGTACCTATTTACTAACATCATACTATCTTATAATATAAAAACATTTACATTATTTATAAAAGTACCTATGAAGAAAAAAACAGACTGGACATCATTAGCCGAGGAGATTAACCCTTACAAAATTGTTGATAATTTATCATTAAAGCATCAGGTTCATCCTTCTCACTAAAAATATTGACTTATTGCTTATGTTATTTCATTTATAGTTTATTTTATGTTTATTTAATGTTACGTATATTTTACATAAGTACAAAGATACAAAATTTTTATTTAAATTCAAGTAATAAATGTATAAATTAACATGTGTTTTTACTTTAAGTTTTTAACACTAAACTTCATTACAGTTAGAAATTTACAGGAAATCAATATCAGGTAAGTAGCGGGTCTACCCAACACGGAAAAACATGGCAAGGGGTCTACGACACAAAAAAGTTTGGGGAACTCTGTCTTAGATTCTAGAACTTTCTATGGAGAGACTAGAGTTAAGGGCCTCTTTGAGGGCACCTTATCCTGAAGACATTGCGATAATACCCGTTTAATATTTAGACTAAAGGGAGTCAGAGAGGGTAGAATTTCGACTTAGTCGTTTGCAAATACCTGACAATATTGTCACTTCGAAGAGATGACGTTGAAAGAAGAAACAGTGGAAGAAACTGTAACGTATCTATCTAGAACATTACTTCGAATCGTGGTGCCTACGCCCCACAGGAGAGAGAAACAACGAGGACAATTCGAAAATGGAACGCAATGCTAATTTCCTGTGTCAAATTTTAAGTTTAAAGCGAATTTAATTTTTACTAATGGGGCAACGTTACGTCATCTTCAGCGCATCAAAAAGGGAAATTCCACGGAAATAAAAAATTTCATTTACGTCGATATAAATACGGGAGATGGTCGGATAAATAAACACACTTCTACTTGCATGTTGTGTAAATGTTACATGAGGGTGGGTAAGAATTTTAGAAACAATATGGGGCATGACTCAAAAAGGGAAATTCCACAGAAATAACATTTTTTTATTTACGTCGATATAAATACGGGAGAAACTCGGATAAATAAATACACTTCTACTTTGTACTACATGTTGTATAAATGTTACATGAGGGTGGGTAAGAATTATAGAAAGAATATGGGGCATGACTCAAAAAAGGTTACGAAACATTAATTTAAAATGACCAAGGGTAGGCGATCTGATATGAACCTTGAATCTGTCAAGGCCGCTTAGTTTTCAAACGGCTTTGAAAGATAATTTTATCTACCTTTTATCGGCTATTGCAGGAATTAACGGGATTCGTGTCTCGAAATTTAAGTTCCTTTTGTAATAAAGGTCATTAAATAAAATTACTGGCAGACTAGTTGACATTAAAATCAATAAAAACCTTCATCTTGTTATAATATGGCATAACTAAATTTGATATTTATATAGAACTTAGCTAGTCTTAGACTAGCTTATTTCTATTGTATTTTGATTAAGAAATAAATTATTTCATTGAATCGAGGATTGGCATGATGATGAGTTTTACATTGTATATCTTCATCGAATACCTGTATATAAAGTAAATAGTTATATATCTAAATGCTTTAAAGGAGTGAATGTATATCTCATTTGCTATATGTAATGTTTGGTAAACTGTATAAAAAGACAATGGTTTGAAAAAAAAAGAACACAATGAACGTTATGCAATAAAAAACATCTTCAAATTTCGAATTACAATTTTTTAAATTTAATAATACCATCTGTCATTGTAGACTTACAGCTGGAAGTTATTGGCCTATCGCATTTAAATTCAAAAAAATGTATTTAAGAGTGATTACTTTATACACGTTGAATAAAAAAAGGTGCAAATACTTTTTGCTAACAATAAGCTACCATTACGCTTTTAACTATAACTAACCACTCTATATAATCTCAATGTAAAAAAATATTACACAATATATGCAATTCGAAACCGTTTAAAATTCATTCTAGCATAACACACCCTAACCATAATCAAGTTATTAAAAATTCATTTGCACATTTAAATATGTAACAAAGTATTATTAAATAGAAATCAATAAATGTTTTTTTAATCTGTTACCCTCTTACGTTTTTAACACTTAAATTAACATTGTTATAGGCAATAATCTCGTATCTAACGTCGCGAAAATATTTAAATGAAACAATATTTATAATACAAAGTTAAATAAGGAACTAGAATAGCATAATAATTGAGTGTAAAAATATAATGTTTAAAATTATAACATGAAACAATGGCTAGGCCTAAAATATGCACATAGAAGCCATACTATGCTCCTGACATCATCTCCACGTAACGATTTTTTAGTAACCATAGAATTATAACCTTTACTTAAAAGTAACAAAACTCAATATTGGTTGAAATAAAATAACAAAAGACATTTTATTATAAGCTAACTGTTCAAGTAATCTTTATTCTCGCTCATATGTTAAGAAATTGTACATAAGTTAGAAAGAGATAAACGTATTATACTCGTTTACAATTGAATTAACGAGAGGGTATTGGGGTCACAGCACGTGTTTGAATTTCGAAACACGTTCCGTCCAATACGGAGCGTTCGTAACACGAGTATTGTCATTGGTTGGGCGTACCCGGTACCACAAAGTGCGTGGTTTCAGTTAAATCGATAGCGTTTGCCAGTTTCGTGGTAGCAAGTAGCGATACGGTCGCAATAACGTTATCTGGTCCGGTTACGTGGTACGGGTGTTGCTCACTGTTGGATGAATCTTTTACGTTATTCGTGCAGCCATTTCGTCGCGAAAGATGTCCGGAGTGACCGTATTTATGGCGTTCTGAATTCGTTCTCCTCAGTTTTTTGTGCGTCCCGAGCCCAGTTCCGACCAGATTCGTGGAGGTAAGAGATTTTGTTGAATTTGTTATCGAATATTCGTTTATAATCAACGTATTTTGTTCTGTGACACAGTTTCCGTTGTCGTATCGTTGTAATGCACGTCACGTCGTTAATATTGTTTTCAAATTTGGAAGCAGACCGTAGAATTTGTTCGAATTTCAAATTTCTTTGAATGTTTTCATTATTTAGTTTTGTTTTAGTTATTTTATGTGATGTTACTATGCAACCTTATTGTTATCGATGTTGTTTATTAGTGGATATATTTTTTTTAGGTCCATCAGTACTAACATTGGATTAATATCGTAATACCTGTCAAGATTTTATGTATCGTGTCATAAATGACATATGTATATCGTTACAAGTAACATTTTATTGTTTTGTGAGTACTTATAACGATGACATAAGGTCGAAAGTCGCGCGAATTTCGTATGTTTCGTAATTAGATAGCTCAGGGTGTCTCTGTTCGACATATTGGTGGTGCACTGCCGCGTTTCTCTTTCTTTCACTTGTGATTTATTTATAGGACGACCGCGGGACTCGCTGCCCCCCAGGGCGCTCTATATTTGTTTTAGTGTTGTACCTATCGATAAAATCAGTGTATCGATACAAATTAATACACTGATAGATTTTTGTAATGTTTTATAATAACATTATAAAACATTATTATTTTTAAATATGATTCTTCTTATTGAAAAATATGAAGAGAAAAAAGCGAAAACCTTTGAGACGGCTGTTATTTAGATTCTAAAGTAAACTAACATCAGTTCAAGTCTTAATTTCATCTGTCATTCGGTTAAGATCTGCCCCTTTTTATTTTTTGACATTAGATATATATCTAATGTCCATTATATATATATATATATATATATATATATATATATATATATATATATATATATATATATATACTTCTTTTCGTTACGCTTACAGTTTAGTAACGTAATCGTTATATCAGCCAAAAAAAAAAGACCCTCCTTAAAGATAGCCATCATGACCGGTTTTGGGCCGGATGCAATGCAATATTAAGAGAATGCTCAACATATCTCACTATCATTCATCACATAAGACGTTCACAACTAGATATATGCCCTCCTTACAGATTTCCAATAGGATTGATTTGAAATGGCTTATATCCAGCGTTTCTCGAAGGTGGTCTGTCCACCTCCAGGGTGGAAATCGTACGCTGTTCTTGCCGTGATCTTCAATATAGAACCTTATGACCCAGGCTGCTTACTGTTCTGGGTGCTACGTGACTTCATTACTTGATGAAAACCAATCATCTTTCATCAAGTATTGATGACGCAGAGAAAATTTTTACGGATTATGTTAATGATATTACAGTAAAAATATTCTTTTAAATTATCGAATAATTTTCGCGAGATCAATTTCGATCTCATCTTGGGACGCATCATCACCGTATAATGTCCACTGCTGAATTTCCAGTAAGACTCATGTTAATAATTATCAATTTTTTTATAAATAAATGATGAGGTTATAAAATTTATTTACTATTTAAAACTTACTGTGTATTTATAATTTGTAAACCAGTGATCATAAATTCGGATAGATTTATCAAAAGTATTTTTTACTACAAATTATGGAGACGGCTTCCATGAATGATTAATAAAAAAATTAACAGAATAAACTATTTTCGGAGTTTACTTGCTCAGTTGCACACGCAGACATAGTCTGAGATTTTTTTGCAGCCACATATTTATAATAATAATGATAAATAGCAATAAAAACTGAAAAAAGAATTGCACAAAATTTTTTTTGGTGACCTTTTTCAAAAAAAAATTTAATTTGTCAAAATTATGATATAAAATTAAAAAAACCTTTTGTCAGTTTTTTTTTATCGAAACTGGCAAAGGGCATAAACCAGATCCAATTATTTATCCATTCACGCCTATTTATATCCTCAGAGTTCGTTCGATATTTAAAACTTTCTATATTAAGCCAACACTTCAAATTTATGCAAATGCACATCCGAATATTCTATCTCTTGTATTTATAGTCTCATAACATTTGGGCTTGATATATATTTATCGATATCGCATAACTGTAATTATTAAATTTAATTATTTTAAATATGCACGCTAACAGAAAACACAATATACGCTTACATTAGTTTAGTTGTCTTTGCGTATTGCAGTCATGCACAATTCTGGCCTTAATTATGTTAAATTAAATCTAAACATATATAAATATATCTGTGAAATAATATACAAGGTAAACGAAAAGGTAACCTAAATAATAAAAAAAACATTATATATGTTTTATACAGTGATGTTTCAGAAACAGAATAATACAGTAATTTAAAACAAATTACAGTTATTAAAATGCCTTCGCAATTTATCAATTATTTACTTTTACACATAGTGAAGTATATGAAAAACGTCTTTATTTTACTTCATCGATAAAACAAATTCACAAAAAAATTAATAATAATAATAATATCGATAAATGTTATTGGACAGCACTATGACAAAAAATGTCTACCGTTCCTGAGGCAAAGGGGACTACAACTATACGATAACAATTCAACAATCTGAAACATATTCTAAACTAGTATTGTTAGAGTTGAAATTTCTATATCAAGTTTGACCCTTCAAAATATTCCCTTTTGATGCTACAGATAAATTCATACTTTAATGCAACGGGGTACGGGTGAATTTTCCATGACTTTTGTTGTTGAGACGTAATAATAAAAATTTAAGATGGAGACAATTCCATAGTTTTTTTTTTGGCGCCTATACAATAATTTATGTGGGGTGAAAAATGGAGTCCGGCAAAGGACGCCAATGGCCCAGTGCGTTAGGGAGCGAACCGAAGATGCAATGACGGAGTTGTTAACCTTTCAATGGTTTTATTGCGACTATATTAAACATGATTACAGTTACCGCGATCGGAAATGGGTGTCGCCGGTTTTGTTCTTTATTTAATATCATCTGTATTGCGGGCCAGTTTTTTTTTTTTTTTTGTTAATCTGTATACAAATTAATATGTACATAATTTTTGACAGACTAACAACTGTCAGTGCAAACTCTGCAGGGACAGATTATTAAACAATAATTATAATATATGTTGTAATTCGAATTTCGAAAACTTTTTTTAATTTATTATCCCTACGTTATTTATTAGTTTTTTGAATTTTTTTTGATAGGGTGACATGACAATAAATTAGCTATAATTAAATGTACAAATACAAATAAATGTAATATTATTATTAAGAAACTAAACTTCACAGTTATTCCCCTAGCGATAGTAGTTCCATCTAGTGATAAATTTACGAACTACTGTAATGCA
Organism: Battus philenor; assembly: GCF_028537555.1. Lineage (NCBI taxonomy): Eukaryota > Metazoa > Arthropoda > Insecta > Lepidoptera > Papilionidae > Battus > Battus philenor. Next base: position 10,872,384 of record NW_027181683.1, read on the forward strand.
GTATTTTAAAATAAAGGTTTCCAAAGTGTAGGTGGATCCGAAAAGTCCAGGAGACACAGTGACGTGACAAAAATGGAGACTACCAATTTGTGGGTTGTGTTTCACGAGAATTTATCTGCTTTAGATACTGAAGAACTAAAATGTATACTTTCCTTTATCTGTCAAGTTGTAAAAAAAACATTTACAAGATATATTTTATACTTACATATTACACTATTTTTATCAAAATTATAAAATCGTATTTCAGACTTACCCCCAAATTTCCATAGTTAGATCCAATCTTCACGTTTTTTATAGAGTTTTGGGAATTTCGTAGAATCATCACTGCAAGAGGTCAAAACAAAATTTAGGGATCTCTGTTTTTTAATAACGAATCTAGTCTATACACTAAAACAACATACAATACTCTAACGTATCCATTCATCTATGTTAGATGATAAACTCCGCTGTTTGCGTGTTAAAATGCACTTACTCTTGTACTTTTACCATTTTGTATTTACGTAAAAAAATATTCACTAATCGTTAATAAATAAAATAAATACAGCCTTCATTACAGAAAATGGCAATTGAAAGGTTCTAAATATAGTTAATCTGTAGGAAAATGTCTAAAAAATTTATCGTTTCTGTATAGCAACCTCCTCCTTGAACTTATTAAGGCATCATTAGTTGATGACATATTTGATGCTTTGGTTTGGGGTTATATCACCCGATAGACGCTCACTGCTGGGCATAAGCTTCTACCAAACATCGCCACGACGACCTGTCTTGTGCTGCTTGCATTTAGTGACTTCCTTAACTTAACCATGTCTTCAGTTTACTTAGTGGGGGCCAACGCCACGTCTACTGGCACGTGGTCACCACTCTAAAACCTTTAAACTTTAAAACTAATATATTTATTACTAGCAGATCCCGCAAACGTTGTTTTGCAAAAAAAAATTGATATTTTAATTTACAAATAAAAAATAAGGGTTGATCGTAGAGGGGTGAAAATTTATGGTTGTATGTATTCTTGTATGCTGTATCATAAAAAAATAAAAACAAAAAATTTCGTTACAAAAATAATTTTTTTTTTAAGTGTGAACAACCTTTATCACTCAGGGGTATAGAAAATAGATAGTAGCCAATTCTCAGACCTACTGAATACGCATATTAAATTTGGTAAAAATCAGTCAAGCCGTTTCAGAGGAGTTCAAGTTCGAACACCGTGACACGAGAATTTTATTTATTATTAAGTGTAACTTCATCACTTTGTCTTGTGAAAATTACTCACACATAACATCATTTAATATTACCCCGAACACGGATATTTTAATTCATAGGTGGTGATGAACAAAGACTTCTGATGCAAATCAGATGACCAGTAAATCACCACTATGCCCATGGTTTACACATATATGTTACAGTTCTTTTCACGTAGTTTTTGCTTCGCCATTCGTATATGAAACATTCGTTTATTTCTGTTACTATCCACTATGTTCACCCATCACTGTAAGCTATAATATCATAAGAAGAATTCCGAATGAGTATAATTTATTAGAAACTAGCAACAGATCTCCACAATGGAATTCTTCAACTTTAAGCTGCGAGGGTTACAAACACACCCCTAACTAACTGCCCACAATTAACTTTGATGTTTTTTTTTATCACTCACAACTTTCTTAACGGCTTCACTGCCAGTGTCCATCATATGGCAGTCAGTCAGAAGATATATTTTTTGTTGTTTATTCATTTAAAAAGGATTTAAACGTTTTTAATTAAGTATTAATGCATATATAAGGTAGTTAAAATAAAAAATAAGAAATCAAAAATATCTCGCACCGGCGCGAGACGCGGCCTGTCGCTGTACACGCTGTGTCCCACGCCGGCAGATAAATTGTTAAAACAGTACAGTAATTAATACTCAAGTCTTTTAAAGATTTTAGAAGATTAAGATTTTACTCAAACCGCCGAACTGCACCTTAGAAAATCGGATCCCAATTTGAAATTAGAATAAAATTGAGATTTTCTAAAGCTATACGGGATATTGGACGCAAAAGGTTTCGGAACGAAGACCGCGGACCGTAGTAGGTTGACAGACCTTATTTCGGAAGACTCTGAATGCAGGTCCATCGGTATTATTGGAGATCCATTTGGAAATCCTATTTCCAGCAGTGGAAGTTTGAAACTTATAACGAAAATTCCACCAACGAAATATACTGTCATTATATAAAAATATGGATTAATCTTACACTTTAACCCACTAATCAGTTTTGATAAATCTATACAGTCCAAATAAATCGGAGAAAATTAGGCGCAAGTATTATCCGAATCCAAGTACAGTTACTGTTAAATTTATTACTCGATATTAAGTGAAGTATTTCTATCATAAATTATTTACTTATAATACATTAACCCTTTCCACTCCAATGTCGAGTGTCACTCGACACTGATTTTGTTCCACAAGCTCCACTGTCGAATGATACTCGACATGGTGTAATACTTCCTTTTGCGGAAAATTTTAAAATAGGAAAGATTTTTTCTACTAAAATGTTCGAATCACGAATGAATGAAACATATTCTAGAATCGCAAGATACTATAATTCAATTAAATTTTATCGATGCTGCATAACAGCCTTGGATTGGAAAGGGTTAATAAAACTTTATTTTTTTTAAACATTTCAAAGTAATTATTTTCATCAACTTTAACATAGATATCACTGGTAGAATTCATTTCGGATGGGCTGGGTTTAGAAAGCTCCGAAATATCTCGTCCAAAATATAACAACGCCTGAAGACGAAGGTGGATGAATATGAGACGTGATCGTTTATTGTGGATCTTTAAGAAGGTTTTAGGTCACGCAGCTGAAAGATCGAAATGAGATTACAAAAGAAACAAAAGCACTTACATAGGTTTAAAAATTGCTCGTCTTAAATGATAGTTGGCGGGGCATACCACTCGTGCAACCTATGACCGTTGTGGTCCCAGCGTGGGTATGCCTCCCACTAGGTGGATCAACGACATAGATGGGAAGTCGCTAGATGTCGGCAGCGCAGAACACCGTAGCGATCTTTGGAGAAGATCTGTCCCCTGCGGTGGTCATCTATCGGCTGAAAAAAAGAAGTAGAAGAAGATTTGATAATAACTTCGGATTGAGAGAACTTCGGATTTGCTTAACAAAAGACAGATATTATATTTATCTACAGACAATATAGGCAACACTAAACTTAAATTTACTTAAATATAACTCCAAGGAGTATTTAAATACAGATAAGTAATATTAACGAATATTTTTTTATCCTTACAGATGCAGCAGCCAATTTATCAGGATCAGCAAAGGTATATAAATTTCAATTTTAACATTATGTTACCTCTTATGGCGCCAAAATTTAGATTTGCATTTTCCATCACCTGTATAGCGTTCGCGGATATAAACACTCGTATCATATGCACTCGTTTCTTTATACCCGCATAAAAATATGTAAAATTAAAATAAGAATAGCATTATATTTAAATTATAGGTTCAGGTATTTAAGCTAGAGTAGATATCAAGTGATGGGCTTTCCTAGTTGTCGTCGATGTTTATGTCATGCATATATACAATACACAGTTTCCTGATAATCGAGTATAACAATAGGTGATGTAATGTCTTCCATAGTTCGACAATCTTCACTTTAAAGGACAGCATATTTCCTAATTTTTCGTTTAAACTATGACATATTGGTTCAACGTATTCAACGCATAACATTACAGTAATATTAAGGATTGTGAATGAAAGAAGAGTGTATAAAAGAAAATGTAAGGAACGAAAGAAGATATAGTAATAGAACTTGTGTGAACGATAGAGAACGCTAAAAAAAATGTACGGAAAATTATTTGACACATAAATCTTTGTCAAAGATAGGAGAATTATATAATAAAATAAAAAACACATCTATTCAAAATATATGTTACTTTAACATATAGAAGTCTTTTTATCACACATGAGTATACTGGATTTGAATATTTACTGTCAAGTTGAAGCATCTGAATAGGTTGCACGTTCAAAACTGATGGTCGAGTGAGGATTTGGAGAACATGAACCGGCACTAGACATCCACCCCAAGGTGGACAGGTGACCTTGTTAAGATGACATAATGCAATACGTTTCAACCTGTGTTATTAGAAATCTAAAATGAAGGCCTATTTCTAGTGGACATCCTGAAGACTCCTGAATATACGCTTAGCTCTCCTGTTACTTGTCCTTGTTTCAAACCATACACGGCCACTGCTAAGCATAGGCAACCTTACCTAGATAATCAAAGACAAAGAAGCAAGACCAACGTTCCTAAAAATGTGCAGAACAATTACGTAAAACGTGATAAAAAGAAACAAGAGTTGAGCTAAAATTAAAAAAAAAAATGTAAAAATAAGCAACTAAAGAATGAATGAATGCAAATGTGTGTAATGTAAACATATAAAAATGTATATCTAGAATAGAACAAAAATGTGACTTAGAATAAAACAAAGAAATTATAATAGTCGAGTTATGAGTAGAAGAAAGAATGGTATCGAATAAAAATAAAAATGGATATGAAAGGGAAAGAAAGAAGAATTGCAGAAAGAAAGAAAATAAAGAAATGAAAGATCGTAGGAAGAACAATAGAAGAGCTCGAAAAAAATATTAAATAAAAACAAAGTCCCAGTCCCACGATAGATAGGGAGGTACGAGAGGTCCCCATAGAAGGGAACTTATTTAAAAAAAGCATAGGCATCTTCTAGTCATAGCTATGTAGGGATATACCACAATCGACTCTCTTGGCAAGCTTGTTAACGATAGCAGTGTGGTATTATGGTACGCAGAGGTTTACATGGGCTATACTATATAATCACTTCACATAGTGTGAATTATATAAGGTTGTATCTCCGAAATCAAACCCGCGAAGTAGTAAGTAATCTTAATCTTCCACCGCTGGTCTAACACCTGTTTGTAGATGATGTGACCAAAGTGACTTATGGCTCGCTAATAGAACATTATGAAGAGAATTAGCTCTTGATCTGGTCGAGTATGCAACAAGTTTTACCGTTTTATATATCCGGAGTCAGATATTATCTTGTTAATTTTAATATGTTGTATCTTATAGCGAATGCAGTGTAGTAGAATAGTACAAAGTGAACGTTGCTATCCATCTAGTGCAAGTAGGACGCCCGATAGTGTGATTCCTAATTTGAATTCAGTCAAAATTTCGAAGGACTTTAAAACAAAAAGTCACACAATTAGATTCGACGTTAGTTCAGCTTGTGGTTTACTTTTTTTATTGAATCTATATTCCACAAATTTAACAATTTTGAAAATTTAACTTTTCTTTTGCTCACTCGAGTCTCTTAAACTATTAACTGACTTAAATCGTTAATAGTTGAAGTCAACTAACAACAAATATTATGGTATTTTTTTTTAATTATTGGTCTAGTTTTTAAAAATACATCACATCTATTCCTCTTGGATGTTCAGACTACGTTGTAATAACTTATTTAATATAATGATTTGCCACGATCCTGTGATAAGGAAACAAGTGAGAAGAATAAGACGTACATATTGATTAAACTAAGCTAAACGGGAGATCGAAGGATGTGAGCAACGAAAGACTGTTGATCGTAGCGATTTTTGACTTATACCCTGCCTTATGTGCTTTTATCGGCTGATATGATGATCCCAAATACCAATCATCAAATATATCACCAACTAAACATGTCTTAGTAAGTTCGAGGACGGTTTTTGAGGAAACGTGTTATTAAGGAATCTATACCAATAACGATCTAAATTCTAAACAATTTCCAACATATTAACACTTTAGGAACTTTTAATAGCCATTTTCTGTAATAAAGGATATATACATTATTTATTAATGATTGGCTAATAAAATAAACAATGTCATGTAAATACAAAGTAATAATAGTTTCGAAGTAAATGCACTTTGAGTGGCAAGCAAACAACACGCGATATCTTAAAAAAATATTTTTTGAAAAAAGAATCAGATAAATGTACCTTAATCTAAATTAAATAATTATAAATAGATAATAAATTAATTAATAATAAATAAATAAAAAATGTCAATCTTTTATATAGACTATATTATCATTGGCGAGGTTATATTGTCACCATCAGATATTAATTTGGTCACATTTGTATAAAGGACTTCATCAATTTAAAAGCATATTTAAGGCATCACACGAGTATGACTTTCAGGTTCTTTTAATCACAAGTAGGTCTAAAGACGTTGAATGTAGACCGCTTTCAACTGGTGCTATAGGAAATCTATAGGAGAGTTCTATGTCCAGAAGTGGGCATCGTTCTGAAAGATTGTTGCCTTAAAGTTTGCCTTGGTGAGATAAACACGTACCTGTTTGTAAAATCCAACTAAATTACTTAAGATCATTTTCCAAATATATTTACATCAAGAGACGTTTTAAAACATTGACAATGTTTTTTGAATTCCAGCAACCAACAGAACGCGTCACAGCAGATGCTCCTCTGTCCCGTGAGGCTGGTATACGAGACCCAAATCCTGGTACAGCCTGGTATGAATACCAACGCATTTAAATTATAATCAGTTACGTTGTGTATACTAACACAGACTTCAATGGTGTATAACCATCTCTGTGTTCTATATTTTCACTGCAATGTATCTAGTAACTTTGCCGACACAGCCCAAGGCATTAGCAAGTTGAAGTAGCAGTGGGTCCCTGAAGCCTTGAAGCTCGGGATGGATACCACTGCTAGCTCAGCGTAAGACTTCCAGCGGCAAGGTGAATAGATGACCTAATTGAGGTCGTCGGAAAATCTTAGACGTAGCTATCCCCGTTCCTATTGGAAGTCTATGAGGGGGGCCTATGTCAAGCAGACGTCGTTCTGCGGCTGAAACGATCTTGAAATGATCGTATTTAGTGAAATTACTAGATTATAGAAGCTATACCAAAAATTAAAGCAACAGTGTCTTCGATTTAAGGAAATAATAATGCATTTTAAATTTGACTAAACACATGTTCAATCTATTTGTTAATTATTCTTTTTTAATTCTTTCTTTCCAAGTTTTCTACCTTGCCTTATGTAAATAGTGTCCACTACTACATTTTCAATAACATAAATTCCTTTTTCATTTTCAGGGGAACAGATACAACCAAATCAAACGATATTCATAAATCCACAGAACCCGCCGCCATGGATACAAAACAGGCAACAAAACCAAGTGTTATACGTCCAACAGATGGCGCCCAACAACTTCATACAACATGTCCAACAGCAAACAGGTCAAAATCAATTTTACATGCACCAGAACTACAACAATATTCAGCAAGTGATGCCTCAACAGATCGTATCTCAAACTCAACACAAAGAAGTGAGAACGGCTAACGTACAAATGCAGAATGTCCTGCAAAGGAATCCTGTTCAGTCTTTACAGCCAAACACTGCAACATACAACCCAAATTTACCAAATGAAGCAAACATAAGTACTAACCTGCCCAATTATGGTATAATGACTCAAAATTATACAAATGTACCTAATCAAATTGGTCAAAACCAACTCAACTTTGTTCCTGCAAATGTTAACAAGCAAGTTTTGACAAATGTACACCCCACACCGAGACCAACCGTGACAAATACAGTAACCTTACCGAGAAATATTGAAATGCATCAGAATTTATATAGACCAGTTATTCAACAGACTTATCAACACGAAAATAATTCAAATCAAACTCCATTACCGCAATCTGTAAATATGGTTCCAATGCAAAATGTAACATCCATACAAAATCCGGTTCCTGACAACAATGCTGGACACAACATGACTCAAATTCGTCCAATGCAACCTCAATTAACCAACACAAATATACCACAACCAGCTATGAGCACTGTTTCAAATTATACAAACGAGAGAATAATAAGAAAGGTAGCAACAGTTGCACAAAAAGGAAATTTTATTGCAAACAATAACGTAGTTAGTACTGGACCTAAAACCGTTCAGACATTCAGTTATAGACCCATACAACCTAGACCGCAACAACAAAGAAACATGACCCCTAGTTTAATGCCCACAAATTCTCAAATGTTACCACCAATGCAATCCACAACCATAAATAATAATATTAAAACACAAAATTATCCAATCACAATGAATTACATCAAAACTGAACCTAACGCTATGAACAGAAAGAGAAAGAGTGAATCTCCAGATGAAATACAAAAGAAGATAGCCATCAGCAGTCCAACACAGAGGAATAAAGCAGCTGTGTCGATACCAACAACAAATACATTCAATAGCATTGGAATCAATACAGTGACAATGCAGAAAGCAAATAATAAACCAATAAGTACTATAAATAATTATAATATGAATTCAAACCGAACGAACGAAAATATAAAGGATAACAATCAACCTGTAGATAATAAGATAGAGAAAGAATCAACACAGACCAGTGAGACTGAAAAACTATTAAGAAATACAGTATTCACACAAGCTAGAAATCGAGTCTTAGCCGACAGAAATGAAGTCAACACAAACGTCAAAGAAGAAACAAAAGCCAGTGAAATTAAAATAGAATCAAATCATGAAAAACCTACTGAAGATTCAATTAAAAATGATGAAACAGTCAAAGAAGTCAAACAAGAAACTGTAAATATACCAGCTGTAGAAACGAAAGAAGAGAAAGTTTGTAAAATAATTGATTCTGATAGTAAACCGGATGTAAAAGAAATTAATTTACTTGGTAATAGTAAAACGAATGATAAGAACGGCTTCGTACTTACCCACGTACTTGACGGGTACGTCATTCAGGAATCTAATATACCTTTTCCTGTAAGTATTATTTATTTCTACATTAAAACATACCATACAGATAGCAATGCTTGTGTCTTCCTACTAGATTGAATCAGAAATTAGGTAATCCACAAAAGAACTAAGGCAACCGACATAGATGGAAGAAATGATCTTCTGAAGTGGCAGTGGATGAGGTACATCGCTCGTAGACGCGATGGTTGTTGGGCCTGAAAGGTTCATCAAGAGCTTGGTAGATGGTAGATGCGACGAGAGTAGGTCTCCTATTTGATAGGCGTACGACATCGCGGGAGGTCGCTGAATGCGGGCAAAGCAAGACCGATCACCGTGGGCCTATTCTTCCCAGTGTCTATCGGCGGGCATGATGATGATGATGAATCATTAAAAGATATATTATAAACGCATTTTGCGTTTTTTTAATTTTTATTCCGTTTTGGCCTAATGCTATGTCATTACACCAAAAACTACCATAGTCTTTAGATATAGTCTGTATCAGATCAACTTATACCGATATAAAGCCTTTATTTTCCAAGCATTGATATCAAATTTTCATTTCAGATACGAAGACCGTTGAAAGAAAGAACACAGCCAAATATCGACGAGAAAGAAGTTAAAAAAGAAGATTCCAAAAAATCTAAAGCAGAAACCAATAGCAAGATATTTAACTTATCTTTATTGCATTTAGACGAAACAGACGCTCAGAAAAGACTGACTGGCGGTGATGATAAAGACACCAAGGATAACGTGAATAAAAAAGGTAAATAAATTCACGTAGTGCTTGATTTAACAAATCCTATAAAAACATGTATGGCGAAACATACAGATTATACATACAAATGGATTATAGGTTATAGTGTCTCGGGGTAGGTCAAGTCCGGTCCGATCTAAATAACCCATTGCACTCTAATATTTGTTTACCGGTTGGAGAGATACTCTGCGTTAGTCGATTCGCAAATTAAACCGTTTTCATCAACGTAACCATCCGGTTATCTGGACTAGAGTACTATGGGTACCAGAAGCCGGTACCGGTATTGCGTGAGCGTGGGCTGTGTCGGATTCCTAGTGGCTATGTGGTTAACTCCAGAAGTCGGACATGAGTGGTCATCGTCACTGGTCTTGTGAACGGGCCGCATGGTGGGTGTTCGCGCGGTTAAGAACGACCGTTAGCGGTAACTTGCTGGCTGGCAACCAGCGAGTTACCGCAACTCTGGTATTTGCCTGCTTAGCAAGAAATGCTAGATAATACACACCACAGCCGGGTGTAGTTTAGGCTAGATCCGGTGATGGAAATCACGACGTGATTATGTAACAACCTCGGTGCCATATTCGGATAATATGGTATGCCAAGCTAGGATTGTGCAATCAGGTTTTGCGTACGAACACGGAGCACTCTCCATAAAGAGTACTGCTCCCAGAGAGCCAAAAAAAAGGAACAGGTTAGAGAAGGTGTTCCCTTCCAATATATGTTCCAAATAACTTGAGAGTCTTAAGTTTGTACTCCAAGTTTCAAGATTTATTTTCGTCCATAACAACAAGTTACCGACATAACTAAAGAATGAGAGAAGACAAAACTGTGTCATCAATTTTATTTTCAATCACTGACAGAAGAGAAGTTATTAAAGCTAGTGCCTTTGAAACCCTCGTAGCCTTAAGTTTAAATATGGCATTATTATTATGTTCTTTAAGACGTCCACTGCTTCACATACACCTCTCCCATAGATTTCTAATAAAACTGGTTCGATACGGCCTGTCATCTTTCCATGACTTTAATAAAGTCGTTTTATCTCTTCTTTTTATGATATAAATAAAAGCGGTTATATATTTTTGGGTACCAAAACTTTTTTTTTTGTTATTAAACTGACGTACAACTTTTTTAATCTGTATTGTCCATGACAATTGTAACTGTTGAGAATAGCACATTTTATTATACACTACCATCTTTGATTGACCTTCAAGTAATAGATAAAATACAGATAAATCATAAATTTGCTTAATTTATTTTAGTGTCAAGAATAAACCAATCTTGTTAATAATTTTAATGTTTTATTATTTACAGATAATCCATTCAGTGAACTTGTGCCGCAGACGATTAAAACATGGACGGTACGTATGTTAAATACTTTTATACGATCACAAAATACATTTGTCATATACACAGTAGATAAGAAAGTACAAAATTTAAAAACGGAATTAAATATTGACGTTTACAGGCAGATTGGTTATCGATGAAACCTTTAAAAGGGTAAATAAAGCTATCGTGGTAATATTTCGGGAGGCCTGTGTCTTGAAGTAGGCGCTAATCAGCTGACATGATGTTTGTCTAATATTGAAACGTCAATATATATATATTTTAATTTTTAAACGGTTTTATTTAGTTCGACCCGTACGGAATTTATTTCTTTATTTGGGTCAAAATTAGAAATAGAAATTTAAGCACCTTCCCGTTGTCAGATTGTTCTGAAATTTGGTACACACATTTAATTTAGATGACAATACAATATAATAAAATCCATAACATTATAAATCTAAGATGGCCGCCGATACAAAATGGCTGATTCCATATTTTTCCTTAACCCCCCCAATATGGGTATGAAATGAAAGGGCTAAACTAGTAAAAGACGATGATTAGGTCAAAATTTAAAATTCAAGATGGACGCCGTTCCAATATGGTGGACTAGGTACATATTTTTCCACAACCCCCACAATATGGGTATCAAAAAACCGTTTAACTTAAAAGTTTTTTAAATGTATTTATTATATAAAATATAAATAACATAAGGAATCTGCATTTCCAGGTGGAACAGTTGACGGCACATCTATTAAAATACGACTGGGAAGAAACCGTTTCAGTTTTACGCGAACATGAGATAGACGGAGAATCGTTATTTTTAGTGTCGAAGAATCAATTAGTAACAATAGGTGTGAATGAAGATCATGCCGTTATTATTTGTGATTTTGTTAAAAATTAACAAACTCCCTATTACGTTTACTTGTCAAAAGTACTTTGACAAATGGTTGTCAGACTGATATCAGCTGTCTGCCATTAAAACTTTACCGAACAAATTTCCTTTAAAAAAATCCGCGTTCTGAATTTTAAGCATTATAGGATAAAAGGTGATGCATTACATTTTTACTTGTATATCAGGAGTAAATATTTATTCAAAACGTCAAGAATATTCATAATAATACAGATAGTTAAATTGTTTCAATAAATCGACACACAATTTTGATAAAATTGATCTTAAATCGTTTATTATTTTATAAAAAAAAAACTTTGTCATGGTTAGTTTTACAGGTAAAAAGAAATTATTTTTGTAAATTTCTTACAGTTTGATTTTATTCTATATATTTATATTTTGATGCCAACTTATGTCATTCTTTGAACGAATGACACTGGTGAATTATGTACCAACGAAATTTGGAACAAAAGGTACCATCCAGATTCGCTGCTTTGAAAGAGGTCTTAGACTAGACGCCGCCTGCGTCATGCTAATTTGAACGCGAAAAATTGTCAATTCCACTTGGGCAGCAGTGGTTCCGTTAAAAAATTTACAGCTTTGATAATTAATAAATCATTCGTTTTTTTTTTTTAAAGTTTCTACTATTTTTTATATAGTTTTCGAAAATATTCATTTGCTTTTATAAGTCTCTGGCTCCATGCTTTAGTTTCTTTTGCCTGTTGCTATACCTGTCAAACTATATAGGGCGGGATTGTAAACAAAGTATAATGATTTGAAAACAAACATTATTATGGTCATTTAATTATCTAATTTCTGTGTGCTTTAAATAAAAAATAGTAAAATTGGTTATAATTGATAAAATGTATATAATTAATAACTACACGGTAAAAATCAACGAAAAATGAAATCGCTTGAATTCGTTTACCTGCGTACAATAATTTCAAATGTGTGGGTCTGGTTATATTTATAGAGAAGTCTTCCTTTAAAATAATTGTGTAAAAAATGTGTTAAGTGTTCAATTAAATGTAAGTAATTTATTCTAACATATGTCTCCACTGTTTATGGATATGTAAATAAACATTATTTTTCTATGATTAAACAAAATCGTTGTGAAGAAGAGTTAAAAATATACTTATTATTACACATACTTTGTTGTCAATTTTAACATACATTACTTTTATTATCTATGCCAACTTATGCTAGTGGTGCCGAAGTCAAAAGACCTAATACGCTACCTCTATTATGTTTATGGTAGACACGGCGTGAGTAGAATCTCACTAGGTAGATTGATTACATAGTCAAGGGCGAGGGAAGTCGAGAGGGGCAAAGTTGGCGAGGCCTATGCCTTGCAGAGGAGGTTCCTAGCGTCTAAAATGATAATGATGACGTTCTTGCTGGTCAGAGCTGATAGGAGAAAATACACAACGTATCACATTGGTTATGCTTAATGCTCTAAGAATGTGTTTACATGGTAGCAAAATCTGGTCAATAACAAATTTGCTTTATCTAAGAGGTTCCTAGAATTTTTTCTAATAGACCACTCTCAAAATTTAGCTGTTTCCGTTGGACCCCCTGCATATATATTTCTACTCTACGAGCTACAAATCCAAATAATAGTTTGCAAAGACACAACACTAGTCGCTTTAAGAAGTTTGGTTTGTTTGAGAATAGCCGGTCAAACTTAACAGTTGAACTTTATGAATGAAATTCAACAATGTTATGTAAGTCCGTGTCAGTAAAAGAATCAAATAAACTACATACACTTTTAATTAAAATTCTCATTACAACAAAAAATAAAATTAAAATAGTAAAAAAAAAACAATCGAACAAAACGCAGGAATTCAATACAAAAATCACCAATGAAAAAAAAATTGACCGCTGTGTCGCATCACTAGTTTCTTTTCGTTTTCCCCATAAAATTTACAACTTGTGCTAACGGCGCGAACTTTCCGCGGCGACATCTCTTCTTCATGCCCAGGTCCTGCATTACTTCCTCCGAGTCCACCGTAGAAGAGTCCATGTTCTTCGACATGATCTCCTCGGAAAAATCCTCTGTATCATTCTTTTCCGTGTCGGATACCTCGCGGTATTTCTTGCTGTACTCTGGTTTAGCTCGCGGCTGGCTCTTTTCCCGCCTGGTCTTCGTTTCTGGATTGAACTTTGAGAAATCAGGCGGCTGACACAGTAGTGTCTCATAGAAGAACCTGTCAGCCCTGCCTTCGGGCTTCGCCCTTTGCTTAACGTGCTCTTCATCAGAGCTCTCATTCGACGAGTGAAGGACAGGCGACCCCGGAGTCTTTTTATGGACGCGTTGACTGAAAAGTGTTAAAGATGTGTATTGGAACATTTATATTATTCTAATCTCAATTCAAATGTTAAACACATAATGTCCCATAAATCAACGTTAAACCAAAACCAGTTCATAGTGAGATTCAGTGTCTAACCCTCGCATAATTTAATATAAAAATTCATCATCACGTATTTTTAAATGATTTACTATCTATAAAAGTAAATGGTTATGTGCACCCCGTCATGTTCATTCCAATTTTCTTCACTTTATTGTTACCGTCAGTAACACTTCTGTAAACGATAGATAAAAATTCATATCGCAATGACTCGAGTGTGAGAGAGACCAACGTCTAAGTTTAATAAATTTTCCGATATAATAATGAACTATACAATATTGTCACATAACACGAAAAGATTCTGTGTAATATTCTTTTATCACTTATTTTTTTTATTACTGTAACCACAGGTAGCTCTTGTAGCGCTAGTGTACAATCATTCCTCTAGCGCCCTCTAATAGGCGCGCGACTAAAATGAAATAGGTACAAAATTTTAACATGTCCATGTTAATATTAACACAAGTAAAAAGAGCTCTGAACGTCATACAAAATGTTTATAAACCAGAACTATTTCAAAGTGGATTGATAACGCAATATTGCGTCCCCAAACACCGCTGCGCTTGTATACAATGCACACCTTTCATCACAAGTAACGCCATCTTTGAGCCATTACCTTCCTAATCACCCGGTAACGATGTAATGTTGATTTATGGGAAAGTTTTAAATTCTACAATCTATGTACGTGCTACCTATATTTTATAATGGTGTGTATTTCATTATCCAGGGAGCAAAGTATCATTGGTATCAGATATTAAAAAAACGTACTGTTCGTCGATTATATTTATAACGGCAAAGAATAAGTTTAGATGAACTTTATTTAACAGAGTTAGTTTTTACATTACGAATTAAAAGTAAAGTATAAAATTTTCGAATGATTTTTGTCCAAGACATTGGCCATTTAAAGATTATTATTACACTGATACAACCATGTAACCTTTTATCGGTTACTTTGTATAGCTGTATATGGAGATAAATGTAAAAAAATAAAGATCTCTATTCGATTTAGGAATCCTTATTCATTGTTTTTAGGTTAGTTTTGAAAATCTATGCAATGGGAGTCAAAAAGAAATTATTTGTTCATCAGCTGCTTGTTCGTAAACAAAAGAGTAAGAATCGTGTGTATAAAAAGCTATAATATTTACCATCGCTTCGTATCTCCAGCTACCAAATTCGGAACGGTGCGCGGCGATTGGGTCGACGGGAAGCCTACTCCAGCCTCATCACCCACACCCTGATAGAGAAGTCTGAACTGTCATCATTATCATCTCGCCAGCCTATAAAAACTCACAGCAAGGCACAGTTGTCCTTTAAATTCACATGCATCGACTTCTGGCGACCTTGACTACGTCGTCAGGGGGAGCTATCCTCGCCGCGTGGTGATCGCCACACGAGAACTTTTCGGCCCCAACGGCCTTCAATTGTACGAATCATGTGTAAGAAAAGGATCAATATTTAGCCACTTCCGCACATGCAGTAGTAGTCGTGCAACAAAGTGCACCGCCCGCCAGCCCGCTGATAAATGCGTATGCGGCAAACAATGCAAATCACACCACTGCCACCGCCAAATCACTCAAAACATGTTTCACCCCTCCACTGGGCATCTTCAGGAGTTATGTTACACCGATTAGTCACTAATCACATAATGCACTTTGTTGCACGACTACTGCTGCATGTGCGTAAGTGGCTAAATATTAGTCCTTTTCTTACTTAGGATGGACTTCCGCAATGTAACGCGTGATTCCATTAAATACGACTCATGTGTCTTATCTATTACCGATTCAGACGAGCAATTCATAATTGAATTTACAAACTGTCCATCGACTTTTAAGTTTCAAAAGTCTAGATGCCCGGGATTCGAAATCTAGGAAGATCTTACTTTCTCTCTGACGTCATTAGAGCAGCTCAATTGAAAAAAAAAATTAAAAAGCATACGAAATAAGAATTCTGTAAACTCACTTTAAATCCAAAATGAAAATAGCAGTGGGTAACCCGCTCGACGTCAGCCCAGGCGACGATGTACCGCGCCATGCTCAAAGGAATCTTCGGCAGGAAGTTTGAATGAAACTTGCCTTGGCAATAGATGGTTATCACATCTGTGTCCTTCACTTCGAAAACTATTCGGAATATCGTACCTGAGTACAAATACCATAGAAATTATAAATAGAATTTGATTTTATTAAATCCTGTCAAATTACGAAATGGATTTATATTATATTATCATCCACATAAGATCATTTACAGGAACCACTTGTATAGGTCATTAGAAAATGCCAGAAGCGCCCAATTTGATAGAAACTACAATCAAGTTGAACTCCTCTTTAATAGCATCCTTGAAAAGCCCATAGCAAACTTAAACGGCTTTTTGGGGTCATTTTTATGTTTTTTATCCTTAAGACAGTGGTAGAGCAATTCATTCCTAAGGCCATATAAAAATCCTTCACACCATAATAGGATTTTCTTGTTATATTTTGAATAAGATTACATAGAAGTAGATACATAACAGCTAAAATTTTTATAAAGATACAATATTTAATAATCGATTAAAATATATCGGAAGTGTAATAGTAGTAATTTTATCGATATTTTAAACCAAGATACAACATTACTCCTCGTTCATAAGTCACATGTACGGTATAAATATATTTATGATTTCACTTTTATTTTGTTCGAATCGTATATGAAAAATCTTATTTTTACAATTTTAATAAAATACATATGAGGAGATCAGCAGAAGAACCAAGGTTACTGATGTAGCTATGTCAGAGGATGGGACACGTCGTTCGAGCACCGGTGGTCGTTGGGGCCGAGTAGTTTTTCAGCGGTGACCACAATCCGGTAGACGCAGCATGAGTAGGCCTTCCAGGTGGAGTGACGACATAAGATCACTGAAAGATGCTGGATACGAGCCACGCAAGAATGGTCATCGTAGCAATCTTTGGGGTAGGGATGTGCCTTGCAGAGGGCGTCTACTAGCTGATATGATGATATCATCTAATCTTAATTATATAAGCATACTGATGATCAACTCATAAAATAAACTAGTTAAACATTAAATCAGGAAAAATAGCTATCGTCTACACGTTCTTAAGTAAGGACGGTTTATTTTGCACTTCAAAATCTTTAAAAAAAAGGTTTTCTCTATCTAAACTAAAATAAAATACTTTCGTTATATGAAAGGGTATTGAGATAATTGTAATTTCGTAGTGCATGCTCTTTGGTTTTTGTTATATATCGAAGCTGTTAGCCTTGAGCTGTTTCAACTTTGGCGATCACAGGCTCTTCACGTTTACGTTCTCGTGTGCCACTTGGATGTTATGTAGCGCGTCTATGTAACTCTGGCATATCTAGTGTCTATGTATCATGGAGCAGTTCACGATCCGTAGCTGTTTTTATTTTGAACTGCTTCTATAGTTTTAAGTGTTGATGTTTACTTTTTTCTTGAGTTTTTTTTTCTTTCTGGCAGCCTTCTTGCATGGGCATCTAATCTGTATGGTGACTTATGTTGACGGCTTCCCTATTCTTCTGAGGTGGCCTAGTGAATCAGACTATCAAAGAAATTTATCAGGATAACAGGTAAAGCAACCACAATAAACCAAGAACTAACCAGGCACAAACATGTTGTAGTTGGTGTCGTAGTTACCGCTTCCTATCCAGATCCCGTTCTTCCTTGACAACGAAATAATATTGTCGCGGTGGAACCTTACGTCGAAATGAAGTACCACATCCCTCGGCTCCTCTCCTTCTTGAGCGCACAAGTTAACCGACATTCTATAATTAAAATGGCAATACTGTATAGATTAGATTATAAACGGAATACGGTATAATTTTTTAGAAATAGAGAACAATAGGGCTGATAAACCATCCTGTATCGACTAATCTTCAATCAAATCTTGAATTAGGAACATGTAGGTTAAGTTCCGCCACACTTTTTGCTTTTCTCTGATGATGTTAGTGCTGTTAGCCCTAAGACTTTTACAGCTTCGTCGGTACTGAGTTCACGGAGCGGAAGGGTCCGTGAACTAGATAACCGCCACACGAAAAGAAGTGTATAGTGTGTAATGTATTCATGCGGCTATTTATAAGAAAGAAAGAAATATGTACGGCGGAAATAGATATATGACTTTACGTTAATAAGTTTTTTATCACCATACTATTTTGTGATCAATTCAAATCGCTTACTTTCGAGCATTCTCTTTAATTTTTCCACCAATTTCAATTTTGTCACCAATTTTGAGCATGCCGGGTATATTTGCCGTAAAAACAGGCATTTTACAATGGGATTTACAGACATACAATACTTCAGTGTAGTTTTATTTATATCAGGGTCGGTAATATCTTTTGACATTTTGAACAAGTAATTTAAACATAACAGCGATGTTTATATCTTTTATATAATTTATAACTACTGATAAATGATTTGTATAATATGACACCTGCCACCAAGACATAATAATATTATAGAATATTTATTTACTTAGTCTCTATAGCTCTATAGCTATTTAAATTACTGTATTGCTGTTGAAAGTGACTTATATGAAAATAAATAGTATCTCGATCAATTTTATCAGTGTAATATACTGTATATAATTTGTGACTGCATAAATTACACTCCGGTGTGTAAATAATGCGTAACTTCATTTTTAAAATTTAAAAATAAAACTATTTACAAGGAAAATCGATTCAAATCGATGTACCGTCATCGATAGAGTCAAAATGTCATAAATTGACACTAATGTCAAAGTCGAAGAAGGTGACCGACTTATCAAATATAACCTTATCGTTCGGACTAATATTATCATATTCTCTGTTTTTATTTAAGATATTTGAACAAGTGAGACTGTATCTCTAATAAAACACACCATTATTCAGGTAACCGTCGATTAATTCATTTAACGTTTGTTTGATTTATAAGTTTTTTAACCATATTTTCCGGGTAGTGTGTTGGAAAATATTTCATTTATCCTTTTTAATTTGCGTGGTGAGGTTAGTCATTCTGCGTATATAAATAATTTACACTTTATTAAAGTTCTGAAGTCATTTATCATATTGTACATGATGAAACATATCTGCAATATTTATTTGTTATTGTTCTCATTGTTTCAATAATTATTTATAAATTTAAATTAAATGAAAAATAACATAACATTCTAATAGTTCAGTATTTTTTCATATTAATAAATTATGTTACTAAATAATGTTATATAAAAGTTATAATATTTGTTAAAACAAATATTAATATAATTTTACTATGCACATACTTTACAATATTTAATTCTGCTCAGTAAATATCTGTTATTTTCTAAGAATTTTTCATAGATTAAGAAACTAAATCTGCAGAACTCAGGGCTGTTTGTAAACTGTTGACATACATACATATTATATATGTTACGCTGTGAGTAACACTATTAGCAACAACTAACACAGACATTGCATCATTGTATACATCAGTTTAGGCCAATCTCATTGACAATCAGAGCCATTCTTCATAATCTGTTATGTTTCACAAGCACAATTGAGTATTTGTTTAAAATATATGAATGTGTATTAAAAATACAGAAATTACATTGGAAGCTTATAAGTACAAAATATGTGTATTGTCTTAAATATTAATCACATTTATTTTATAATCTGCATGATTTCTTAAAAAAATTTGTGAATAATTGGTGACAGTATTTCTCAGTAATTCTTTCATAAGCTGGTTAGTTAATACTGATTTATATGTTTATGGTTTAGTTTATCGGTTTTAGTTTTTCAGCCATTACAGTTTATTTTAATAACATTAGGTGAATGTGTTGTGTCTTATCAGTATTAGCCATCATAAATTTCTTAAAGAGCAATACAGGCTTGGTGTTGTTCCAGGTAAAAGCCAGCTGTATGCATTCACTTGTTACTGTTGACTATAGTTTATTTGCTTACTGAACTGGTTAATCATCTTACTCTTCACTAAGCTTGTACTTCAACTTTATCTGATGTGTGGATGTGAGATCTATTTAGAGAATTATAAACTGTACACTGTCACTTAAAAAGACCTGGGGCCAGAAAGCAAATTAAAAAAGAGTAGTTATAAATATATGTTTATTGCAATAACCATTAAATAAACCATTGTTAATATAATACAATATAAAATAGCTTCATTATTGACAGGATGAATAGTTTTAGATATGTTGTTCTTCTATCTTCCTGGCTTTGTTAATATGTGTAAAATGTTTCATTGCTAAATACTATTATTCATGTAGCTTAAAATCACTTCAATTACTTTGTAGTAATACTGATATTCTTGTTTACATTTTGATTTATATTAAATTGTTGTGGGTGTTTCAGTGATAGCCTCATTGATTGTTAACTTTAGATAAATTGTCATATTATAAAGGTGCAATTTTCTGATGTGACCATCTAGCGAGCTTTACATGCAATTATTTAATGGAATCAGGCGTTATTTTGCGGAAGTCCATCTTAAGTAAGAAAAGGACCAATATTTAGCCACTTCCGCACAAGCAGTCATAGTCGTGCAACAAAGTGCACCACTCGTCAGCCTGCTGATAAATGTGCATGCGGCAAACAATGCCAATTACACAACTACCACTGTTAAATCACTCAACACGTGTTCCACACCTCCACAGGGCATCTTCAGGAGTTATGTTACACCAATTAGTGTTCACTCTGTGTTTGGCACTTTGTGTCTTAATTTGCATACATTGAAACTATTATCACTTCCTAAATATAATTATTTCATAGTTCGAATTCTTTAAAAAAATTATGTTAGTTTTTAAATGTATGCATAATGTAGTTATGCTAAATAGTTAAGCAATTTTTATTTTCAACAAATACATTTTTATTTCCAGTTTGATTCAAAATGGTGGTGTCAGGTGAAAGCCAACCTACTATAGAGGGAGATGCAGCATCTAGTAAGAAAGCCGCTAAGAAGGCAGCAAAAGCAGCAGAGAAACAACAGAAAAAAGCAGAGCATAAGGTGTAGTTTATATTAATATGTATTTATAAGTCTTTTCAAAATATGTTCTTCATTTTAAAGAGTAGTATATTGGATTTTAACTTCTAAGGCAATAAGATGATATTACTGATTAATTTAAATTATATGCTTCAAACATAGTTGTTAGATGGGGTCTGATTTCAATGTTTATATTTTTTATTTGTTTATTATTGTCAAGTACTATTCAGTTATTGAGACAAGCCTTACATATTCAACCCAGCTATGGAAGGCCAGCGTGCTGAGGCTTGTTCGTGGTTACATGGTAACTAGGTACTATTACACACACATAAGCGCACGTATAAACACACACGCGTGCACATATAACACACATGCGCCCATATAAACACACACACGCGCACATATAAACACACATGCATGCACATATAAAGTCTGTCTCTCTCTCTCTCTCACACACACATACATGCACGCACGCGCGTGCTTTCATACGCATGCACGGGCGTACAGTCTTAGTTCCTTAATAAGTACTTTTGTTTGTTTTGTTATATTTTTTGATTTATTTTTATCCCTATTTTGTTTTTTTTTGTATCTATTGATTCCAATAAACATATGGACCGTTTATTTTGAAAGTGGTGTAAGTCCATTTTCTTTTGTTTCGAGAAAATTAAATATTTGTTGAATTAAATATAATATAATATATTTGTTGATTTAAAAATACAGGCAAATTATATGAGGTCTGGCATTATTTCTATTGTTTTATCAACATTTAATTTGTTTATGTACATTTGTTTTTGGCTAATTAGATTATGATAACACTTGTTTATGCGCTGTAAATGGACTTACACCACTTTCAAAATTAGACAATTGTAAAAATCGTTTAATATCAATTTTGAAAAATCAAATATCGCTTAAAATATACTTCATTTTAATATAGTTTTGTTTACAACTACGCACAACAACACATAAAATTTTATTTTAGACGCCAGTTACATATGTGTCATAATTGCAAGATACTGATAGATACTGATTACAAGAATTTACTTATTCTTTGCATGTGGTGGTGTTTCAAAATATCCATGATGCACCGGAGGTATATAGAGTAATAGCTGCTTCATGTCTTTATATTTTTCGTGGTTTCGTGGTTCATTTTGGTACAAAGGCTCCAGGGCGATTTTTTCAAATTTTAACGGTCTCCCAGGACGTAGAAGTAATAAATTGATAATTTTAAATTCAGCGTCCGTCATCGTTATTTTATAAAAAAAATGGTATATGGTGCACTTTTGTGGAACCTCAACCAACATATTTGCAACCAATTGACCTGTTCCCATTAGAATTTTTTTATCTGTTTTTTAATTGCATTTTGGAGATTTTTTTTAAATGAAATTCTCCCGTTCTTCTTTAATTTAATTCTTACCTATATCATTATCTGATGTTAATATGAAGTTAGCCATTTTAACAAAAAAAATAGAATAACTAACCTAAATTAAAACTCTTGAAACGTAATGTCACACGTAATATAAAATAAATGAAAAATAACAAATCACTGAACGGCATCCATCTGCTACGCCACCTACCTCTGTCAATTGGACTTACATCACTTTCATAATCGACGATTATGCAATTTCATTTACCGACCGATTTTAATTTGTACAAAACATGGGATTTTTTTTGAGAAATTAAACACGGACTAGTTAAATATAAAAAAATTACATTAAATTAAACATGAATTACGTGATAGCTCATTTTTCTCAAAAATGGACTTACACCACTTTCAAAATATACGGTCCATATTATTATTAAAACAACATATCACTGTTCAACATATCATTGTTATTAAAACAAGTTGACGTGACAAAAACAAAGGGGTTCACAATTTGTAAACAAAAAACTAAAATGTACACTTCACATATAAACTACTCAAAACAAAATAGGGCCCACCGCAACTTTGTCTCTAATCGTGTTTATAAATAACTCATATACTAATCATTAACAAAATGAAACACTACCACTTCTAGCACACATGTTTATTAGTTCATAATGATGTTTTAAATGTTAACTTTTTTGTTGATTTCAAGTGGGTAGACGAAAAAGTAAAGTGCTTAAATTTATCCATTTCTTAAATTTTCAATCGTTTGTGTTCTCAGTCTTGCTTTAAGCGCAATACTTTGATCACACTTTGTTTAGCTGTGTTTTTTTCGTTTCGGCATTATTCCCGATTACAATGCCAGGTTCTCGTTGTCATATGGATGTGGACACTTCGACAAGGGCAGTTCTTTTGCTTCAAGAGGGAGAATCGCAAAGATCGGTTGCATCTCGCCTCGGCGAGCTATTCGAAACGTATGGGAGCGGTTCCAGGCGACAGGTAGTGTGGCTAGAAGACCTGGATCAGGAAGGATTCGAGACACAACTGCTCAAGAAGACCGGTACATTCGATTGACTGCGCGCCGGGACCGCACGACAACCGCCCGGACCTTACAATCCCGGCTAAGGCAATCTACTACTCTCTACACGCGTTAGTGGTCAAACCATTCGGAATCGACTCCACGAGGACGGGCAACATTCTAGGATGCGTGTTATATATGTAAGCAGATAATATTTTGAAGAAGTTCAGCGACATCGACATATTAAAATTTTTATAGTTAAATCTTTCTTTTGTGTATATCTATTTGGTTTTGGGAATATGGCAGAAATGTAGCTGAAAGGGATCCACCAGGGAACTAAGTAAATTTTTAAAGTGGTCTATGATGAAAAGTCTGTTAGCTTTATGTAATCTATTATCCTATGGAACGATACATTGACAAATAATTTTAAATACCAAAATTATTTCCCTATGAATTATTCTTTTTATGAAATTTAAAATAATTTTTTTTTTTATTTCTCAGGCAGCCTCTGGACAGCCACAGAACGATTCGGTCGAACCAGATGTCTCTGAAGGACGGTATGGTATTCGTAAATTGATCCAGTCATCTGGAGAACACCGTGACAGGGTATACACTGATGTAAAGGATCTCGGTGTTGCTTTGGATGGACAGGATGTTTGGGTCCGAGGTGAGGTTTTAAATTTACGATTACATATTAAAATTGATCTATACGTACTATCTGTCCCTACAGACTTTGTATAGCCAGAAGTTATTGACCTGTTGCATACATTCACCGCTTTACACCTTTAACAAATCACCTGTATAATTTTTAGATTTTAATGGTCTACACACATATGGGTTATAAAGATAGAGATATATATCCAGAAATTATTGTCCTGTAGAATTGCAATAGAAAAAGTAAATCAATACAACATTTTTATTGATCTCTCCACGCTTTAAAACGTTTTTGTTGACAAAGCTATACTTTACCGCTTAAGAGCTTTTTACCAACAACCAATATACTTATATAGTAACCTTATATTAATGTGTTTAAGATGACTTATAATATACAATAAATCTTTTCTTGTACCTAGCCCGACTACATACATCACGTGCGAAGGGCAAGCAGTGCTTCGCGGTCCTCCGTCAGAGTTCCAGCACTGTGCAGCTGCTGGTCAGTGTCAACGAAGAGAGAAGCATTAGTAAACAGATGGTCAAGTTTGCCGGCAAGTCAGTGTACACTTTTTATTCATATTTTACTGGCTGTACTGACTAATTTGTAAAAAATATTTCAGAGAGGCTCTCTGAAATGAGATTCTAAGATTTATTGATTAAATGAGAGATGGATAAGTAAATTTAACAATCGATATGCTGACTGGTGCAGCTGTTAAATGGCATTCTAAATCTGCGGCACGTGAACTGGCAAACGCGCAAACTTCATAACGAATCAACAAATGGGCGAAGTTCATAGCGAATTGTCAAATGCACGAATATAATATATTAATTGAAATGAAAGTCAAATTAAGTTATAATAACAACTCTAAATATTAAACAAAGATGCAAGGATAACAAACGCATCCTGGTCTGGAAAGAGATCACAAATTTTTTCATTCATTTTTTATACTTGTACCCCTAATTTGTTGGGATCAGGGTCTTTATTTACAAATAAGTTTTTTAAATTTTTATCTATATTCTTCACTCGCTTTCATTCTACTCCATTTCTTTTGTTCCCACCTTTTTTCCTACATAATATTTTTCATTTTGTTCTTTCATTCCTTCTTGCTTTCATCGCCTTCCTTCCATCATGTTATTACTCTTAGGTCGCTAGGTACATTTACTTTCATAAGTTAAACGGTGTACCAAAACTACTTTTTTTATTTATTTAAACACAATGTGGAAGGCAATTTCTATATGTTAAACATTTGGTGCAGAGATAAATTAATGTAAGTAGGTGAAATAAGTGAAAGAGAAAAAAAAAAGTGTGATCGAATCAGAAATGAGTCACGTAGCTCGAAGAATTGCTTGTCTAAAGTGGCAGTGGGCGGAGTACATTGCTCGTGCTCGTCATCGTGGAGATCGCTATGAGAAGACTTCGTCTTGCAGTAGGCGTCTATTGGTTGGAGATATTAGACTTTGACAATTTTTAGCTAAATTTGTATCAGCAAAATTTGTTTAGTTAATAAATCATTTATAATTCACAGCATAACGAAAGAGTCGATCGTGGACGTCAAGGGTACGGTGGTGAAGACCAGCTCGCCGGTGGAGTCCTGTACGGTGCGCGAAGTGGAACTCCTGGCTGTGGAGCTGTGGCAGGTGTCCGCTGCTAAGCCACAGCTGCCGTTGCAGATTGAAGACGCCTCTAGACCGGAGACGAACGATGTATGTTCATTAAAGCTTTAATTAGATGGAATATCTCGGCCATCATGCAAGACAAAGGGGAGAGAGTATGCTTCCTCAGCTACTGCAGGAAGGTGGTAATAAATGCAATAGGTAAAAATAAATAATGTTGCAAAATAAAATAGTAAGGAAACCTATAATGTAGTGGTTGAGGATGAATGTATGGCTAATGGAATGAAATGAAATGGGAAAATTGTAGAATGAAAGAAACAGTACGACAGATAAGATGATATATGAAAGAGAAGAATGATAATAATAAAAAAAATGAATAAATTACTAGAATTAAAAAGTCCCTGTCCCACACGAGATAGGGGAACGAGAAGAAAAGAAAAAAAAAAGCTTTAATTATGCATTGCTATTATGTATATAGCTTTGACACCTGTGTGTATTTTGTAGTTGATACCATTAAGTCTATGTCACATATAGTCATACATATAAAAATTATGTGGCGTCCACTAGGACCCCGAAGCGCTGAGGATCCGAGTGAACCAGGACACGAGATTGGATAACCGTGTACTGGACCTGCGTACGCCAGCCAATCAGGCCATCTTCCGCATCGAGGCTGGTGTCTGCAGACTCTTCCGCGACATCCTGTCCAAGAAAGGTAAACGTCTGTTCCTGCTGTCTCATAACCACTTACCCGAAATCCATCCTTAGGTGATCTCTCTACTACATATTTGTGTCACATTTCAACTATTTAAACCTTTTATGATTATTGAGTTATAAGTCAGCACACAAATGGAAAACATACACACACACCTACATATATATATATATATACATACAGAAGTTCTATCGCTTTCTTAAGCTTTACGCGAGTACATTTTTAACAAGTTTTTATTTCTAATCAACAACATAGTCACCTTCGTTATTAACAACATTTTGCCATCTAGTATACAAATTTTCGATGCCGGAGCGGTAAAAACCATTTATTTGTTTATCTGTAAAATAAGTAGACAGAAACGATATTACTTTCCGGTCACCCAGATCACTGGGTCACACTCATATATATATGAATTGATTTAGAATGAAAAATAACTACAGCTGCTATATTAAAAAAGACGAAATTGTTAAAAAAACGTACAACTTTTTAATTTATGAAGCTCATATGAAGTTGTGGCGGTCTTTCGGGGAGGTCAATGCCTTGCAGTGGCCGTCTATCGGCGTACGTTACAATGATGATATGTAATTGGTTAACCTTTATTTTTAGTTGCTACTGTAGCAACACAAGTATATAGAAATAGTAAATCATTGTATTTTATTAGCTGTGTGGTCTTCCCACCGCTGGGACAGAAGCTTCCCTTCGGAAAGATAGTAGCAGAGTTGAGCAGAGATAACGGAGTGGGTTAGAGGACTGAGACCTTCTATTGTGAACGGGTTCGAATCCCGGGACAAAATTTTATGTAATTTACATTATGTGCATTTAATATATAGGGTTGCATTATCTCGGACAAGTTTCCAAAGGATGGACAACAGTCTTGTGTGTACCATAATATCACACTGCAATCGCCAATCTATCCGATAAGAGTGGCAATCATGGTATATCTCCTGTAGATATCTTTGGAGAAAGGACTAGGCCTTACAGTGGGCATCTATGAGCTGATACAACGCCAAAGACAATAATATATGTATGTCACACATAGTTTGTCCTTCTCTTTATCGTTGGAATCGCTTGTTTGTCTTTTGTCTTTGTCCTTGGTGTCTCAAAGTTGCCTGTTTCCATGAAATATGTAATATAGTTAATGCTCTTTATAAATAGGGGCGTAATGTGGTAAAATTTATACAATTGCGGTATAGCGCGATGTTGCCAAATGTTCTTGGAACTGGTGTGCCCCAAGGGTTAATGTTAGGATAATGTCGTACCAAAGTAAAGTGCAGAGCTACACCTATTTCTAGGCATCTGTCTCGCTCCATCGTAAGTGTCATGTGACTAAAATAGCAGTGATATACCATTGGTTTTAAGATTCACACAATTTTTTTTTTATATAAATAGCAGTGACTGCATTATAGATAAAGTATTCCAAGTTCGAGTCCATGGGTCGACACCTCTCCAGTCAAGACTTAAGCCTCTCTCAACAATCGCCTCGATTATCGGTTCGATCATGATTATGTCGTTAGTCCATAAAACCCAGTGAAGAGAAGGAATATGATTGGAATATTCTTTAACTTCTCTATTGTAAGAATGTGTTTACACGTGCTTTTTTATGTATTACAGGATTCGTAGAGATACACACGCCGAAGATCATCTCCGCGGCTTCTGAGGGTGGCGCCAATGTGTTCACCGTCTCTTACTTCAAGTCGTCAGCATACCTGGCGCAAAGCCCACAGCTCTACAAGCAAATGGCGATAGCAGCTGACTTCGATAAGGTCCTGACAAGTATTCAAATTTACTATAGTGCTACCGAAACGGCTGTACCGCGCCTTAGTATCCGCGCGGCAAGACGGGAGGGGGGAGTAATGGGCGCTGCGTTCCGTTAGTCCGCCGTCAGTGCTCCTCGGCGGCGTTCGTTTCCTTTTGCCAAGGCCCCCACCTAGCTGTCTTTCAGCGGTTTTGGCAACACTATAAAAAACCGATATATTTAGCACTAGTATGTGAATCCAATTCAAATGGGCCACGTTCGGAAAATTTCTGAAACATCTCGTACTAATACAGCAGTGTCTTAAAACGAAGGTGTGATCAGTGTGTTGCCGGTGATGATTAATGGATCTGAGATGTGGTTGCATACGATGGGCTTCATAAGAATACTCATAGTCAACCAAAAGAGCAATGGAGCTATGCTTGAATTCCTTACGAATTTCTCGAATTTTTACTAAATCGAATCAACCATGAAGAGATCCGCAGAAGAACCAAGGTAACCCACGTAACTCGAAGAATTGCTCGTGCAACCGTTAGACGTCGGGGTCGAAAGGTTCTTGAGGACGACAAGCTGGTAGAAAGGATCCCACTGGGTGGATTAACAATATTGTTAAAGTTGTGTAAAATCGCTGGTGGTGGGCGGCGCGAGACTGGTTATCGAATCGATCTTTGGATGAGGTTTCAGTGAGTGTTTATTGGCTAAAAAAAGAAGGTGTATACAAACTTAAGTTGCCCCGTTTTGAATGTCGTTTCAAATAATTTAGAATATACAAACATGACTGCAAAGAAGAAATCCTGTAAAACAATGGTTTTCTAATAACATATTTCTTGATAAGTAACATCTAGTTGTATAGAAATGTAATTAGGCTAGACTAAGGAATGCATTTTATATTTAATATAATTAATTTATTTATTTTTCTTACACAACCGACTTATGGGCGAATTTAATGCCGAAGCCATTCTCTACCAGTTAACCTTTACAGATGACAGATTAATAAAGGTAAAGGTGAAAAAAAATTTTAATTTATAATTAAAAATTAATATAATACAAAATTAAAAGTAAAATAAAACTTGAAAATTATCGCAAAGATAAAAAACACCTTATATAAATTTACTAATGGCTAAATTACATACTATAGTTATTATACTGTTTATATCAATATAATAGATAATAAAATTCAATTAACATGATGATTCCGTCGGCCTGTCTGTTTATAATAAGCTATTACACCTATATTGAAACGCCCTGTATAATGTTTATAGGTGTTCACGGTGGGTGCCGTGTTCCGAGCTGAGGACTCGAACACTCACCGTCACCTCACGGAGTTCGTGGGGCTGGATCTGGAGATGGCATTTAAGAACCACTACCACGAAGTGCTGGACACCATCGGCGCCACATTCACCGAGATGTTCCGCGGCCTGCAAGACCAGTGAGTGACGTCACAATCCTAAATAACACTTTAAATATTTTATATTTTCCTTGAGATCTTCTAAAACTCTCGTCAGCACATTTGCTGTGAATTAATGTATGGTGGACACTATTCAAAATGAATGGTTTAAACGACACCAAAAATATTGCTTTAGGAGATTCCCTATTTTAAAAAATTCTTACTAAACAAATCTCTTATTACTTACTAAACAAAAACCTTTAAGTTTAGTCAGTTTTGCATTTTTATTGATTATTGAATTATATTTATAAAATGTATTATATCTTATTTATTATAAATATATGCTATATACATATAAATGTATTTTTAACGTATGTATATTTGTATATATGTATGTTTTGTACACATTTAATACCCGTTATTTATACTTCTACTATTTCCATACTATGTTTATCCAGAAGAAATTGCCTCAATTTACCATTGTGCTTTTTTGCTATATTATTATATAACTAGTTATATGTTTTCTAACATGTGCAATAAAGAATATAAAAAAATATTAACATTTTTTTTGGAACCACAGTTTCTTTAATAAAAGTGTTTTATTATGATTTTTAAAGTGTATAATAAAAAAATGTACAAATCCCTTAACTGAATTCCAATCCAAAATATATACAATCTTGTATATTACACTTAGTGCATTTATTATAAAGGATTGTCACTGCTCACGAGCAAATTCCTAGAGGATGGACAGCAGCGTCAAATATACCCTCATATATACTGCGATCTCCAACCCTCATGCCAAGCTTGCCGATTATGATATATCCCCAATAGCCACTTTGGAGCAGGACTATTATGCTTTGCGGTCTTCTAGCAGCTGATATGACGATGATGAAACTTTTGACAATCCTCCAGGTTCGCGACAGAGATAGCAACCGTAGGGCAGCAGTTCAAGGTGGAACCGTTCAAGTTCCTCGACCCACCGCTCAGGCTAGAGTTCCCACAAGCGATACAGATGCTCAAGGAAGCAGGTTAGTCTAATGCTACTACCATGGCATAATACTCCGGTTATATTTAACTTATTTAATAATAACTTAGCTGATGAAGATGTAATTAATGATTGGCTGCACTGTTACCCTAGGACACCAAAGTTGAACTGTGATGATAAAGATGTCTAGAGACTTTTTCTATGGGCAATGTATACAAGCATGAATGAATGAAAAAATTGATTGTTAAAAGAAATGCACCATTCCACCAGAAAACACATAATTGGTTACATCTTTGCTTGAAAATTTTCACTAAGACATTACTTAGCGATAGACAGATGAATAAAAGTAACTAATTTTGTAGTCACCTACAATAAAGTGTAGTTTGTCATCCCATTTGCACAAATAAGATATTGTTTAGTAAATGCTGTTGATATTAAGCAAACAATAAAAAAAAATTGAATGCTACTACCACACAAAAATACCGATTTTTTTAGGAAGTATATTTTCTTCTTCTATCTCTTCATTACTTCCTCATGACTGAGTGTCGTAGTCAAACGTGTCAGTTTATGCTGCTATATTTTTCAAGGCTGTCCTATTCTGTGAAACCTTTAAGGAGCCTTCCGCAGTGGTGTTGCACTTTTATGACATTGTCGTCAGTCCGGCGAGTGGGTGATCTCTCTCTGGCTTGTTTACCCTCCATTGCTGACAAACATTAGCTTCTCCGGATTATCCGAGCTCCTCCGAGCAATGAGGCGGAAGTAACAGATTATTCTACGAAGATTGTGGATAGGTTGGTCTTTATTCAGACCTCTTAGACGATAGATATACTTATATACTTACTAGATGATATACTTGATATAAATACCAGATACAAGAGTAAGTTTTGTATGCATAGGATTCGTCTTCGAGTTTGAAAATGTTTTTTATGTCCAATAAATACTCTTTTATAATAGGATACCAGATAATTTTCACAAACCTATTGCAGTGTCTTAAAAAATGTCAAAGAAGAAAGTTCTAAGAATTATTACGCCGTAAATGAGTTCATAGGTAGCATGCCTTTGGAATGTTGTGTTCGACTCTTGTCTATTTCAATGTTTTTAATAGACATATGTAAGGGGAAGAAAAAAAGTCGCCCAGAGTTAAGCAGAAATTTCCCCGTCATTTACTACATTAGTATAGACCTCTGGATTGATAAATACTGCAATACTGCTTTAGAAAGATGTTGGTTCTAGTTTCCATCAAATTTGGCTCTTCTGGCATTCTTTATAAAAAGTCCACAAGTAGTCACTATATAATAATATGAATTAATCATAAAATAAATACAATTGATTTGTTCGTGTTACATAATGTAACGGCCGTTTACATATCCGAGATAAAGTAGATCGTAGGAAACAAAGGATGAATTTCACGATCGAGCGAGTCGGGGCTGACGGCGCGACATCATAAAGATGCTTAAGGGGTAATTAAGAGAAAAAAAGTTACGCGGGCTCTATTACGCGTCTCTCGCTTTGCTGCACCTTTCACAGGAGCTGGTAGGTAGTGCAGGTGGCTTTATAGATTCTTTACCACACATCTGGACATGCGACGAACCAGAAATTACTTGCTAGCGGTATTTAAGGAGTACTCTCGAGGAAAGCGAGGTGTTGTCTCGTTAGCGATACGAAGCTATAACAAGCTATATTTGGCACATAATCAGTATACATCCGTGGCTATTGTTACCTAGGTGCCGTGAAACACATCCTTTAAGTACCAGTGGCATTTATATCGACTCCTATTTTGACACGTAAAAATAATCATGTGATCGCAGGTGTTACTCTGGGCGAGGAGGATGACCTGTCTACCCCGGATGAGAAGCTGCTGGGCAGGCTGGTGAGGGCCAAGTACGACACGGACTTCTATATCCTGGACAAGTACCCGCTAGCCGTGCGACCTTTCTACACGATGCCCGATCCCAACAACCCGGTAAGTACTCTTACATTTATATATATATATATATATATATATATATATATATATATATATATATATATATATACATATATATATATACATATATTTAATGGAATCAGGAGTTACCTTGCGGAAGTCCATGCTAAGTAAGAAAAAGACTAATATTTAGCCACTTCCGCACATGCAGTGGTAGTCGTGCAACAAAGTGCACCGCTCGCCAGCCCGCTGATAAATGCATATGCGGCAAACAATGCGAATTACACAACCGCCACCGCCAAATCACTCAACACGTGTTTCACCTCTCCACGGGGCATCCTTAGAAGTAATGTTACACTGATTAGTGCCAAACACAGATTCTATATATGTTAATACATTTATATATGTATTACCTTTCTCTAATATTGATAAATTTAATAACTCTTGAGAGCAATATCTTTGGACGATTATTTTTGGCTCGGATTGATTGTCGAATTATTACAATATTTAATTTTATATAACTAATGTTGACTACTGGGAAATTGAAACAAATTACTGGTGTGAATAATTATTAATATTATTCCACCATAAAATTAGCAAAATCCATCTAATCTAATCATAATTAACTAACTGGCATCTTAAGTATTATATTTAACTTCAATGTACATATTTTGTACTTTTGTTCTATAATTTCAATAAATATAATTTTAGTAAAAAAAAATTCCTTTGCGTGTTTGAAATACGTATTAATTTGCGGCTCGCGAAAATTTTCAAATTTCGAAAAATGGCTCAAACTATCAAGGAGCTTGGCCACCCCTGCTATATGGTGTTAGAATAAACTACTATGTAAGAAAAGGACCAATATTTAGCCACTTCCGCACATGCAGTGGTAGTCGTGCAATGAAATGCACCGCCCGCCAGCCCGCTGGTAAATGCGTATGCGGCAAACAATGCGAATCACACAACCGCCACCACCAAATTACTAAAGTGAGAGTAAAGAAGTGGCTAAATATTGGTCGTTTTCTTACTTAGGATGGACTTTCGCGAGGAAACGCCTGATTCCATTAAATAAACTACTATATTATCACATAGTAAATATAAGTTTTTAAAAACAAAACTTATCTTATTATAGTGTGAGCCTTGGGAATGAATTGTTCTAATACTGTTTCAAAAGTAAGTATAATAAGTAGACACGTCTGAGTTTGGTATAGGCTCTTCTCAGAACACTTGTAGCTTTAAAATGAAGGATGTCGATATGGGGAAGTTCAATCTGATTCTAGTTTGTATCAAATTGAGCTCTAATATTCTTATCATGACATAAACAAGTGCTCATGATAAATGATTATATGTTGATAATGAAATATATATCATATAACACATTTACAGAAAGCTTCAAATTCCTATGACATGTTCATGCGAGGCGAAGAGATCCTTAGTGGCGCCCAAAGGATTCATGACCCGGAGTTCCTGACGGAGCGTGCACGCCACCATGCCATCGGTGAGTTTTGTATCAATTTTTTTTAAAATGGCTCCCGTTTTTGTGGGCCTATCTTTCACCCTGCTTTGTGTTGTGGGGCTCCTTTCCCCATTACAGTTTTAGGTAAAAATATTTTTGACAATTTTGTATACATTTCTTTTTTTAAATTTTCTTTCACACATTTCCCTTTCTTTTATCTTGTTTTCTTTGATAATCATTTTTATTATTCTTAATTTTACTTTTATTTATTCAATTAATTAGCTATTTTTATTTGACAATTTATATAACATCATTTGACTATTATATCAAATGCTCCATGGTTTCTAAAGATGTCTGAATTGCAGCAACAGTAAATTAAACCCTGTAGCAGGAGGTTTAAAGTGAGACTGGAAAATCACCCGAACCAACTGTACGTGTAGCTGACAGTTTCTCACACAATGCATCAGTTGAAGAAAAAACAAATTTTGAGCCAATACTTTCAATAAAGCACCAATTAAATGCAGAGATATTTCTTTCCAATAGGGAATTTACTTAAAAAAAGAATAGGGACCACATAAAAAAAGCCTCATGACATTACGGAATTACTAGAATTAGCTAAAATCTGTAACCATTATTGTTCATATTCTAATACAAATGTTGAGGTAAACTAGTTCATAAATAGGTTTCTTTATTTGAAGTAGACTTGTTTTTACTTACACTAGATGTTTGTATATCTCTGTAGCCAGATATACATAACACTATTTACTAATTTTTTGAATGGTAACTTCTTCAATTATGTTCCAGTTTGATTTTACAAATAAAAAACTAAATTCACATCAGAAATACCGCTCAAAAACTTTAAGTTTTTATCTATTTTCTTGATTTGTAATATATGCTAATTTGGTACAATTATTTGCAGACATAAGCAAGATCGCAGCGTACATCGAATCGTTCAGGCTGGGCTGCCCGCCTCACGCAGGTGAATATTATCTTACAATATTTCATATCAGCGAACAATTTTTTGTGCACTTGACAGTTTGACGAACTTAACCGAATGTGACAGTTCACTTTTAGTTCTGCTGCTTTAACAGTTTGGTTTAGAAATCACTAAAAAAATCTAATTATAGATTAAATTCAGTACTCCTAATAACAACTTAACACCTTAATGTAAAATGTATTATTTGTCCCCTTTACTATAATTACCATTTTTTCATCATTGCAGGCGGCGGCATAGGCTTGGAACGTGTAGTGATGTTGTACTTAGGGCTGGACAACATCAGAAAGACTTCAATGTTCCCGCGTGACCCCAAGAGAGTCACGCCTTGAGCTCTTTCTTTAAAATCCTTGAGTATAACTATATTTTATACACACCCGTTTTATAAGATATTATTGAGAATAAAATCTTTTTGACTATCTACATCCTTTTTACTTTTATATTTTATCATCACACACATACATCACATCCTACATTGATCTTGCTGGTCCATGGTGTCCAGTACAGGACCTAAAGGCCACCATCTGCACCAGCAACCATCTGTTCTGTGTGCTGTGTAGACTGCTCACTTACCACTTCAACATACCAATCTGCTGTGTTATGTCAGTTACTTTGGTTTATCTATGGTCTCTTCATTTCTGATTCTTGTCTCTCCATGACTTCTTAAGTGACTGAGTTTGCCATAAGAGTGAGAGATCACATGTGAAAATCATAAGTCCTCATTGGCAATATAAGGGATATTCAAAACAAGTTGTGATGATTATAGAGGAAAAGAGAGAAAAATGTGATGCCTGGAAGAGGAGAACCAAGTAAAAGAAATAACTGAAGAAATTATTAAAACTGAAAAAAAAGTCACAGTTCTTACCCTAAATAGGAGTGAACCAAAAAGAAAAAATAAGGGCCACAAAAAGTATTAGGTATATTGGATGATAATTTTCCTATAGAGAATAAGAGGTAATATGTATTGAAAACATTTTTTTTCTATGGTTTTAACAAAATAATGTGTTAAACAACATGAAATTAATAAAGAACATATTGATTTGTAGAGGCATCATCACTATCTTATTTTAGTTAATTTATTAAGATAATATGCACTGGATACACTCCAATATGTTATTACAACGAGGATTTGTAAATAAATAAATAACATGTTCACAAATTCATAATTTTATTATAAATCCTATTAAGTAAGTTGTTACATGATTAAGTATTTTCTAAGTTAATGCTTAAACTTTACAACGCAAGGAGTTGAGCACTGCCTAAGTACATCACAATGATTTCGTTATAACAGCAAGTGGACACATCCCTTGAGGGACATGTTCAAGAAATAATATTCTTAGGAACTGCTTACCAAAACGAAATGGAACCAAGGGAGTGACGAAGCACCTCATTAAATGAATATTACACTAAATACACTCTTGACCAGTTGGACAAATATTTAAATAGCATTTGCTAATGTCTATATATAAACCGACATGGACTTTAAGCATTCTATAAAAAATATGCCTAGTTATGCATGTTCAATTATATATCTAAGAGATTTTAAACATGTTACACTCAACACTTTTTACAAGGTAAAGCATGCCAAAGTTGTATCAAAACTTTAAAAAATCTGGTTTGATTAGAAACTATAGATTATCCCATAAAAATTTAGGTAAAAATGTAATAATTAAGTATATTATATGAGTATTAAACAAAAATAATTATTAATTTTACAGTGAAAACATATATAAATGCAAATAATTATCAATTTTACAACTATGTCAAGAAGCTTGTATATTTATTAAGACTGGACCAAAACCAGGGGATACATTACTCTCCTCATTGTATTTCGTTGTATAAGCTCTACAAGCTGTCAAAATTAGAATTAAAAAATAAAATTTAGAGATTCATATTAGAAATTAAATTTTGTTTAGTATATTTCTTCTTATTGGTGAACTGCAATATTTTTTAATTGTGTAAAATTAGTATTTATTTTTATTTTTTCTTATATACGACTTTTTCTTAAGGCAGAATTTAGATCAACTTGTATATCTTGGTATTTATTTCTACTGTGTTACATTCAATGCTCAAGATCCATGCCGGTTGTTATATAGAAATGGATGACATAAAATTTCTCTTTGTACTTAATACAATGCAAATTAAGTTACATAATAAACGCAATTATTCCATTTCACGTATAGTCTAAACACGGTCAATATGACCATTCCGATCATAATTTAATTAAGACCCCAATATAATTGAAGTTAGGAAAATACTTACATTTAGAAAATTCGAAATTCGTACACTCGATTCACTTTAGTTTCACCGTTTTTTTTATAATTTGACACTTTGGGTTTATTGTATTGGAACATTTTCACTTATAGCACTTATCACTGGGTCGTCCGGGTGCACCTTGTCTAGCTGAACAAGTTCTTGAGGTCGTGCTCGTACATGGCAATGACGAGCATGATGCCGATGCCGGACGCCAGCCCCATCAGCTGGAGGATGCACTGGCATAGTGTTCCTTCTTTACTGTGGGATGTGCTTAGCTCTGGCATCTGAAATTAATGTTATAATAAATCAGTAAACAATATACATATATATACATATATATATATATACACATATATATATATATATATACACATATATACATATATATATATATATATATATATATATATATATATATATATACATATTAGTGCCGACCCATCGTAATGGAGTCATATTTACGATCTGCAAAGTCTCTCATATTGCACAATTTAACTAAAAATTCAATTTCGTAGATACTGGAACAATGAAGTTGATTACATTGGTGGGATTACATGATGCAATGAACCATAAAGAGAACTGCATGGAACATGTTGGTACACTGCTCTATTATCCTTGTTTAATTTTATTTGAATCAAAACCTTTAATCAAAAACGAGTGATATTCTTATATTTATCACAGGACTATAAGCATATATGTTAAGTTCTGTGTAAGAAGTTGAATGTGGACTATTCGAGGGCATCACATATTGTACGTACTGCCTACTTGATATTTACCTTACACAGAAAGGTATAACAAACTTGATATGTTTAAATTATTTCTTCTAACTACATATAGTGGGTGTTATATAAACAATTGATTTGATATAGTATACAGAAGTTGATGGAGTTACCACAGGAGCGGATAGATTAATGTAGGAACACTTGTTTTGCGGTGGTACGGAGTGAGTGATTGACTGACCATGTCGACGAGCGCGATGTAGAGGAACATGCCGGCGGCGGCAGCGAAGAGCCAGCGCGTGGCGGAGGGCGCATGCCCCGCCAGCACGCCGCAGACCATGCCCGCCAGGCATAGCGCCGACGACAGCGCGTTGTAGCACACGGCGCGTCGCACCGACATGCCAGCCTTCAGTAGCACCGCGAAGTCACCTGCGCCGCACACAACACATATTACATATATCTAATATATAAAATTTCCATGACACAATGTTAGTTACCGTACTCATCCGAAACGGCTTGACCGATTTTTACCAAATTTTATATGCGTATTCAGTAGGTCTGAGAATCGTCTACTATCTACTTTCAATACCCCTAAGTGATAAAGGTTGTTCACCCTTAAATTTTTTTTAATTTTTTGACGAAATTTTTTGATTTTTTTATAATGTGGCATTAAAAATACATACAACCCTAAATTTTTACCCCTCTACGATCAACCCTTAAATGTTTTTTTGCAAAACAACGTTTACGGGATCAGCTAGTAATTATATAAAGTGCAACACATTCTCAATTTGAATATATTTACGACCATGGCTGTATATGACTACAATAGGCAAACACACCCAACTTTTTTTTTTACATTATAGATACGTTTCGTTAGAAGATAGTTTAATAAATCCGATTGACATATATAAAATTTAGGAATACGTCCCAAAAGTTTAAAAAATTATTTTTAGTGTTTAATTCTCCTAAATGAAGTAATATTAAAATATATATTACATACTCATAAAATATTAAGAACTGTTTTAATTTTAAAAATATTCATATATATACATACATACATATATACTTAACATGGATTTCAGAATTTTGATACTTTTGGTTAGTAGTGATCCCAAATTTAAAAAAAGCCTTACCCAGTTCGTGTGGAAGCTCGTGACAGAGGACAGCGATGGCCGTGGAGAAACCGCCGGCGATGTTCGACGCGAACGCCGCCCCTGCGAGGAAAACCACTTGGTGAGGAAGTTGCTCAATAAGATTATGCAATACTTTACAACCACACTACTAACCGCCCACTAAGAGTACGACAGTTTTTTGGATACCCGCTAAAATCCCAATGGTAATCGTCCGTAGTTTTTTAAATACACTACACGTGGACAAATCACCTTGCTAGGTACGGTAGATTGGAAACCTGTAGAGGCAGCAGGAAACTGAAATTATGATGATGGTAACCCAGTACGTACAAAGTCACCTGAACAAGGAGCCGTTGAAAAATCCAGATGTAACTCACCGATCGCCATGCCGTCCGTGAAGTTATGCAGGCCGTCGCCCATGATGACCATCCAGGCCACGGAGGACATTGAGGAGGGAGGGGCGTGCACGTGGCCGTGGGCGTGCGAGTGTCCATGGTGGGCACGCGAGTGTTCCCTGGTACACAATACATTAAAACAATAGAATATGACATTCTTATTTAACTTTATTTGGTTACGAATTTTAGACCTTCGACATATGCATTTTAATGAGTTTAATTTTTTCCACAGCCTGTTATATTCTTATACAAAGACTGTTATCACATATGAGGTGATTCATACTATTGGATGGTATGTAATGTTAAATGTTACAGAATATGATAACTTACTAAAGAGATGTGTACTTTCTCACCTGAGTATGACCGTGTAACTGTCACCATCCTTCAGGTCCTTGCCGCTCTCGTCCTTGTGCTTGATGTTGTTCATCTCGACCACCGCCGGGGTGGATTCTCCCTTCAGCAGCCAGTCCTTGGCCGTCGGTTCGTTCTCCTTTCCCTCCGAGTTCAGAGCGTTAGAGGAGACTACGCTGACCGAGTTGTTGTGCTTCTTCTGCGCTTTGGGGCTGGGCGGTAGACCGTCCCGCATGTGGTGTTCATCGTGGGTATCTGTATCTATCTCGTCATAGCAGTAAGGATATTCTGAATACTTGTGCTTGCACGTCTTCGTCATAGGATCTCCCTTCTCATCCCTCTTGAAGATCTTCATGATATTATTTGATGTTGAATTCGATATGGGCGTTTTCACGCCGTCTGAGCATCCAACAGTCTCGTCTTTTAGTACTCGGACTCTGGTGGGCAATTTGGCTTCCTCTAACTTCTGACGTCTCTTTCTCCATTCTACTACGACTGTGAGTCCCTTTTCTGTGAAGTAGAAGAAGACGACTCCTAACATTGCTGCTAAGCCCTTCCACATACCGTCATCGTGGGATGTCCTGACTTCTACAGCACCGCTGTGGTCATGTTCGTGCTCCATGGGGCTCATGGCGTGTGGCATAAGATGTAGAAGCGCATCTCCGCACAGTGTCCCGACAGCTAGAGCGACGAGGAATTGTAGCAAATGGTTGTAGTACGTCTTGTGCATTATGGGTATGACGGCGACTCCGAGCAAGCCGCAAGCGCTTATCGCCGTTATACTCAACGATGAGTACAACCACACAGCGTACATATTTTTCGTGTACGCATTTTCTAAAGGCTTCAACTCCTTATCTATCCTCTCCGGGAGGTTTAACTCTTTCACACAACCTAACCTCTCCAGTGAGGTCGCGGCTAGCTTCTGATATAGTAAAATTGGGCAAATGGCCTGTAACGTATCCTCGGATACAAAATTCTCAGCCTCATGTTCGGAGAGGTCATGGGCGTGCTCGTGGTCGTGAGGTTGCAACCTCGTGTTCACAGTTGTGACGAGTTCTGCGCTGCTTATGCACTGGAAATATATAAAAACAATTGTTAGTAACCAGAATCCTTAAAAAATATAGAAATTTACTTATATTTAATTTACAATTACTGTCAGATATTTTTTGTCAGGACATGAAGAACAGCGAGAAAAATGGGAAAAAAATAGCAGAAATTTGAAGAGATAACACGTTTCTTTTCCAATAAAAAGTACATAGCAAATTAAAACATCTATTCTTAGCTATTAAAACATTATAAAATCAAACACAATACAAATACATGTGTTACGATGTGATCAAATAAAAAATATCGTGTACCATAAAGCATTATAATATTATAATTATGTTATTATAAACCTTGCAACGTGCGAAATTGAAATCTTTTTTGTAAGTAATCATTGTTGAGTAAGACATTAAATTAACAAAGTAATCATTCTCTTGAAATATGTTTTCTTTTCTATTGGACTGCCGCAGTCCGATTATAAATTGGACTTAAACTCTATGACACAAGGTCTAAAATCTAACAATCGCTTTATAATTAACTATACAATTTGAATGGTTACATGTATAAAAGCTTTTTAAATGGTGATCAAATAGCTCATTTACTGTCAAATAATGTGTGAATGGATATATTCTTAAACAAATATCAAAAATATAATTAAATAAAATATGATAATATAGTATGAAAAAACGCTTTCAAAATTTTAAATACGTATTAAATTTGATTATAGCTGTCCCCGCAGACTTTGTATCCTCAAAAGTTATTGATATAACGCATTCCAAAAGCTAAAATAAATTAATGTAACTTATTTCAGAGTGATAATATAGGGTAATTGGAAATATTTCTAAAAAAAAATACCTATAATCAACTACCCTTTATTTTTATACAGATTGATTAATAGAATACTTACATTAACAACGTCTTCTTTAGGTTCAGCCTCACCATAAATGTATTCTTTACGCTCTGCCTTCTGGACGCCGCCTTCCACCAGCTTGTGAAGGTCCAAGTCCTCGAGCATTTTATTGAAACCCGTCAGGTTCATTGTCGAACTGCCCGAGTCGCCGTACATACTAAATATCTGCTCTACATAGGAGTTTGGATTTAAGTTTCTCACTGCCCTCTTTTGTCTTATCTTCTGTAGTTTCTGATGGTAGCGCGGCGATTCTATTCTTTTGGCGATGTCTAGCATCATGTGCCTCGTGTCCGTGACTATCGGCTGGTGCGACTGAGGGTCTCTGCGTGTGTCCACGTGAGATCCGCACGTGTGTGCTGCACACAGCAGACAGAACATACACACCGTTACAAAGTGGTGGGCCATCTTAGTGCATATAGCTGACGATTGTAGTGCTTATACTTATACAGCGCTCAATCCATCGGCTTTTTAAACAGTTGTCGAAGCGTCACGATGAGAACATAGCTCGATCTGTCGACAAAATAAAAAAAACGTACTTTATTACAAAGAAATGCTTCTTCTCTATTAGACAAGCTGATACAAGTCCATAGTAAGGGTTAGACCTCCCGCAAAGATTGTCAGGGTCGTAGCTGCCCATATCCCACAACTTGCTGCTATCCTGACTAAGTCGTTGGTTCCCCTAGTGGGAGACCAGCTCAAGCCTTCGTTGCCACGCAAGAACCTTTTGGCCCCAAAGATCGTCGATCATTTAAATCGAATTTCTATTATTTTTAAAATAACACTTCATATATAAAAGTCAATATCAAAGATGCTAATAAAAACAACGACATATATTTTTAAATATAAACAATTTCTCTTTTTTATTTTGACGTATTCAAATTTTCAATGGTCGTTTTAAATTTACAATAATTACAGCCTTGTTATGTGAAATCACGTCAACGGAGCGGAGACGTCTGCGATATGTTGAGTTGAATTTGAAACTATAATAAGTATATGATCTCCTGTTATAAGTATAAACCAGGGATTGTCAACCTCCTCGATAATTGGAGTCATTTCCCAAAATTTTAAACATTTCGTATTGAATTTTTGTAGTTATTTAGTACACAAACGAACTAAATATCTGAATTAAATACAAATATTAAAAACCTTTATTTTACTTCACTTCTTAATGCTTTAAATAAGCGAAAGCACTTATTAATATTTCTTTCAGTGGCTGTTTAGTTAATACTGATCGGTGTTTAAATCTGAATAAAATAATCCACGTAGGTACGTCTTTTAAAATATTGACTTAGTTCGACAAGCCCATTTTAATTAAGAGTACTTCTTCACATTTATCGTACAAATTTCCATAATTCCCTCTACTTATATTTTAATTGGAGAGCTTAATCTTCTATGAATTCTAATTTTCCAGACGCAGATGAAAAAATTCAATTTGAATTTATTTAATTTCAAATTGGTTCAGAAAAGGTTAAGACGAGATTGAAAATATTTCAAATATTGAAAATTTGTTCCAGAATTGTGTCATATTATTCTTAACTTGAGCTGCCATGAAATTAGCGATACATTTAGTTGTTCAAATTTATCGTCTTAAAGTCTTAATATATGATTTAAAAGACAATTTAAATTACATCATCATACCCACAGCAAGGCCAAAAGCCGGCAACTTCCCGTCACTTCAGCTATGTCGTAT
Source organism: Battus philenor (assembly GCF_028537555.1). Lineage (NCBI taxonomy): Eukaryota > Metazoa > Arthropoda > Insecta > Lepidoptera > Papilionidae > Battus > Battus philenor. Next base: position 10,915,843 of record NW_027181683.1, read on the forward strand.
TGAAACACGAAACCATAATGCATAACAATAATAATAAATAAAAACGAAATTTAATAACACAAAAATGAAAAGCAACCTCGGGTATATCAAATAATCCTTCAAAGAGCCGCAAGGGTCCTGCGTGCCGAAAGTTGGCCACCCCTGGTATAGACGGATAAGCTTAGCCAACTGAGACGATTGTCGAGCAAACAAAACTTTCCGGGTGTCAAAATTCGTGCCGCTTTTGTATTAAGATTCGATGACACAAGGACCACCAACTGCGCGAATACGACGCCAGTCCAGGGCAGGGCTGTCGTCATTATCTTTTGAACGGTAAGACGTCAACTGGAAGAGGCCTCCATTCAAGCGTCTTTCGACTAACACCTTTAACATGGGGCTGTGGTAGCGTCGTTGCTAGCCTTAAAGAAGGGGGCAGTTGGCTATATTCGAATGTTGATGCGCGCTGTTTGTCGTTTTGGCTTTTACAGCATCATCGGACTCAGGGCTCGCGGATTCGAAATAAAGTAAAGCAGTAAAGATAGATCCACCTCGTATGAAATGACAGAGTTGATAGCACTTGTCAAACCTTTACCCAGATGGTCTGTCACGTTAGCTATTTCACCAAGTTCTTAGATAGAAGGCATCCGATTGTCTTCAGCTTGGAGTTTAACTCGATAAATGAATTCCAATATATGTGATATATAACTTAACAGGTCTTCTGCCCAATGCGATTTTTTAATATGACCTACTTTTTTGAGGACCTTTCGTTCCCTACTGTGTTTGAGGCAGGGACATTACAACTCTGGTAAACTATATTTTCATTTAATTCTTTTATTCCACTTTCTTCTTTCAACCCTCACAATCGCTACCTACTTCTCTTTATCACTTCTCATCAAATCGCCTCCCACTCATCATCTTCCCTTCTTCATCTTTGTTCCAGGACCACAAATTGTAAATTATTGCAGTTTTGATTAAATTCATCGATTTTATTTACATTGTACTATTTGCTGTAATTTTTATTTTTATACAATTACAACTGTTTAAATATCTTCTCATTTACTAAACCTTCATTGCTTTATTCATGACTAGCTTGGGATCTTTATCGACCCTTTTTGACTTACTTCCGAGTCTTATCCTCTTTTATTGTATATTGTACTACTTTTTTTGGAGAATTCTAGGAATATGGGGCCACATTTATTGTCTTCTAATGCCATTTACAATAGTGTAAAGTAGGCAGTTCATGTTAAAAAGTTCTGGATAGCAAAGCATTGAACTACTTTCGTATCATTCACTAATTGAAAGCCTTCTTCCTCTAGTCATTTATCTCAACTAGAAAATCAAAGAACAACGTGTTCACACAGCAATGTGTATTTGTTATACATAAGCATGGACAGAGTACACGCCTCGCGCTGGACAATTTTAACGAGCTCAACTAACCGGAATATAATTGCCGAATGAGACACAAACGTCGATGTCAACCCTGCATTACGATTTGGAACATTCCAGACTTATCAATTGTGTTATAAATTGTTTTGCTTATTCAATGATTTTCGATGCCACGAATATTTACTGATTCTACAATCTCTTTGAACACATACCTCGTAACCAGCGAAGACTTTTCACTGGAAATGTAGACAAGCTTTCGTGAATTCATGCCTTGTACAAGACAACGTTCATTCATGTCAGGCGATTGACGCTCATTGCCAGGCATAAGCCTACCCCAAACATCGTCACAATGACTTTGCCCACGGTCTTGCACTGCACGCATCCAACGATTTCCCCTAACCAATATTATATCAGTCCACATAGTGGTAGACCCTCTCCTTTTATATATACATATATATATACATTAACATACTAATTTTAAATAACTTAAACTTAAAAGTTAAAATTATACATGAATCCGTTCATAGTTTAGATTGCTACACTTAAAAATCATGTCCGATGTTTCTCTATTATAAACATGTTTGTGAGTCTTATAGAAACATTGATTACTTCAGTATTAAATAAACAAAGCTAATAAATTATATGACATTCAAATGAGAAATATATAGATACTTGAGTAAATTACACCATCACCATTGTTCTTGGGGTGATGTAAGCCCGTGTGCCTGTCAGTTTTACACAAAAGAACAATACCGACAGTAAAGAGATTTAAGATTTCGCAGAGCAACGTTCGGTTGATTTTCTTCTGCGACGCCTAACCTTGACACACGATTAGTAGTCAACCAGACGGTGCAAACGAAATTGAAATACCTTAACGGAACGGAATTTATTCCCCTTTTGTCTTGCTAATATTGCCGGTGTCGTAAAACATTTATTGAGATAAATGTTTTACTGCTAACAATATAGTGTGTGCCATGCAGAGGACTATAATTCGGTAATTCTCTAAAATATTAAAAAAGGAATGAGAAGATTTGTAGACGAACGAAAGTCACCGACAAAGCCTAGCGGATTAACAAAGAAAAGTGGCAGTGGAGAGATCAATAAGCTGCCACAGCTAGCAGTGAAGCTGCTTCACTGCTAGCTGTGGCAGCTTATTGATTCACACACACACACACACACACCACGTGTCGCACCAGGACGTAGGGCGTAAAGGTTCTGGAGTAGAAGTAGAGTAGAGAGTTCTGGATGGATCAGCAAGCACAACGTACAATACAACCTACGATGTACATCCCCACAGGTGGACAAACAACCATGTTAAGTCTCCTTTATATGGGCGATTGATTATAGCTGAAAGTACCAGTTATAAAGTGAATCTGATCCGCTAATCACATTAGAAATGATATTATATTATCTAATCCATGGTAGTCCATTGCAAAGTAAGACGAGTAATTAATCTATATTTAAGTTTTATTAATATTGATCTCGTGCGGGTGTATCGAGCGGCGACAAGCGGAGTTGCGCCGGCGCAGCGGTGCACCGATCGATTCGCGCCGGTGCCGATTGTGTCTCTAACGAGCCATTTAACGGCCACCAATCCGCAGACACTTGTGACGTCACCTCATTGTGCGCGCAACTGATACACCGAATATTGTATGAACATAGCAAATTAATATTACAATAATAGGAGATATTAACAATAGCAGCGCGGTTCTTCAAAGTTATACATCAAAACATATTTGTTACTAACAAACAAGACAAGAACAGTTTAGTAAAATGTTTGCTATACAGGTAATTGGTTAAAGCTATAAAAGTTTAAGTGGAATAAATGTATAGCTCATTTGTCGGAAAAAGCTTTTACAGTACAGCACGAAATACAACGACTGACAAAACGTCACATAGGTAGTGTGGGACAGAGATAGTGCTCTACACAGCCGAAATCAGCCGATTGTCTCTTTCCAAAGGTCGATGTGCGATATTTATCGCCGGCTACTGGTATCTAGTTACTACATCTATTTTCGCTTAGTCTGATTTTTTTTTTTGGAATGCGACTGACTAATAACTTGTGGCAGAACAAAGTATACAGGAACAACTATTAATTAAAATACGTAGTCATCTAAATTGTGAAAACTATGGTGAAACCATTAATTTTTGGACAGAGGTCTACCATACATTTATTGGGAGTAAATAACCTATATACCATTCATTTCTTTTAAGCTTTTACTTATAACCAAAAGCCATATACAGTACCTGGCGATAAATATTGTACATGGATCTTTGGAAAAAGACAATCAGCTAATTTCGGCTTCGTAGAGCGTTATCTCTATTGCGTGAAATACAACGACTGACAAAACGTCTCAAAGGTAAGTGTGGAAAGTGTGGTATATTTAAACATTTTGTGCATTAATTATATATGATTGCCACTGTTCACAAGATATTTTCAGAAGATGGACAGCAGCGTCCTTCACCAGTATTATGGTAAATACTGCACTGGGGTCGCCAACCCGCCTACCAAGCGTGGTGATTATATTAGTAAGAACGGAAAGCAATATCGTTTCGGTCGACATATTTTACAGAAAAACTGATTGATTTTTACAGCTCCAGCATTGAAAATTTGCATACTAGATGACAAAAGGTTGTTGATAACGAAGGTAAATATATTGTTGATTAGAAATAAAAACTTGTAAAAAATATAGCCGCGTAAATTTGACTTAAGAAAGCGACGTTACTTTCCGATCCCTCTAGTAGCATATGCCTCCGTAGTACTTTATGTGAGGTCTATTATGCCTCGCAGTGGGTGTCTATGGGCTGAAACGACGATCGACAACTAAATACGTTACGTGACTAAAGAGTTATTTTTTAATTAGACTACGATAGTCAATACCTTTTAACAGTACGAAGTTTGTCGAGGTAGCTAGTTTTAAACAAAGTTGCACGTGGACATACAAAAATTTATTTCACATACCTCTGGTACACCACACGAGACTTCAGACACGTCTGAACTTCATAACTTCACAGCCTTCTGTGCCAACCACCCGAGGCACAGTAATGTTTACACAGTACTGTCTGTCTGTAGGTTTAAAACGGTGGGATCTATCTAGACGCCCAAAGGGAATTACCACCGATAAGTCTACGGGTGTTTGATAAGCGATATGCGCTCGATTGAAATAGGGATAATCGGAAAATATTTAAAAATATCCCTAAATCATCGTAAAGTAAATTTACAAAGTTAAAGTAAAGCTTGGAGCAAGCTATAGGTCTTTTCCTAAGACATCTATAGAAAAATATACCATACTTCATGTACGTGTAATTTAAGAAAAAAAACTTATTTGTTTATTTAGTTTTCAATTGTTTAAGAATTATTCTTAAATAAAAGCAGCCTAAATTACTCCTTATCACATCAGTTACCTGCCAATATAAGTATCGTCTAAATTGGTCAATCTATTTCAAAGATTAGCCGGAACAGACAGATAAATATTAAAAAAAAAATTTAAATTTGGGTTTTATACCATACATATATTAATATGCTTGTAGTAAAAGGCGGTTATTTTAATATTACACACACCCCATTTTGACTGATGGTAAAAGTATATCCTTTACTTCACGTATTTGTGTAATTGTCGTCGTTTCAGCCCATCACCTACTGTAAAGCATAAGCCTCTCCTAAAGATATCTATGACAGGATATACCATAATCATCACGCTTGGATGAGGATTAAAATGAAGTTATTAAGTTAAAAACTTATAAAGAAAAATAATGTCTGTGTAGACAAGACAGATGATGTACGATAGGCCTCCATTAACGAGGAGATATATGTAGATTTTAAAAAAATGTATTTGTGTTTTGGGAAACAGATCTGACGCCTATATAAAATTTTAATTCAAAACATTGTCGCTGGTATTATTTGCAATGATTAAATGTAGCAGTCGTTTAAAAAAATAACAAGCATTTACCATTCCTACAAAATGACTAAAAACAAAAGGTAAAAAGTCAAACCTGCAATTTCACTAAGTGACGAGATACCCGAAATAATCACCGAGTACGGCCCTGCCCGGTATTCTCGGCGCTATAAAGATTCGCGTTAATGACAAACGAAACTTCCAAGGCCGTGACGCAATACATTGCGCGCTATACACGTCACTATCCCGGTGATGTAGCGTGACAGACGTCCAATGAACAACTAATTTATATTTATTACAAATATATAAAATATGTCTAAATGGGCAGAATTGAAGTGATTCTTAAAAACTTTTTCAAATCAAAGATGTTTTTATAACCATTGTTTAACTTTTCTCGTAAAACCGGCAAGATTTCGAAACAAAATTCTTGTGGTTCAATATGTTTATGCTCAATTCCTTGAAACGATTTTTTTAGCTAATAGGATCTTTGAAACAAAAATAATTTTTCAAAAGAATTTGTACCTTCCCGGAACTAGTTTTATATTGTGGGTATTATTAGTTGTACGTGTATATTGTTGGTCCCGACTGACTTCGTCGTTGGCTTTTCCCAGATCGGGACGCATTTGGAAACTTTGTAAATGTGTTTTTTAAGGTGAAAGATGCCATAATAAAGGAGTTTAATTTACACATAGTTTGTATCAAATTGCCTCTCCTGTTGAAGTTCAAGTGACAATGAGTAGGCCACATAGCGCGAAGAGCATTTGTTCATCTCGTCGTTAGGGTGTTAAGGTTCTGGAATGGAGACCACAGACCAGCAAGGTAGTCTGAAGATGCTGGATCTACACAGCTTCCAATAGGTTCTATTGAAAACATATGGGAGAGGAACATAGTTCAGCAGTAGATGTCTTATGGCTGGGGTGATGATGATAAAATGGAAATTAGCTAGCAAATCAATAAAGTTTTAGATTTTAATGGCCTCGAATTTTCAATGACCGACTGGAAACTCGCCGAAAGATCCAAGTTTTTCTCAAACGGAATTTGTTGTATTACTTTTCTTAATTTAATAACTTTAAAGTCTGGGCTTACGTCGCGCCTTGGAAGTGACTTACGCCCGGAGCACCGCAAAACTACTTAATGAGATTAAGTTTGCAACTCCAATGAAAACGTTACAATAAACTGTGTTGGTAGTACTACATAGTTAAATTAATATACGTGTCCGTAAGCCATAGCCAGTCACTAATCGATCTATTTTAAGCCAAAAAATCATTTTTCGGTTTCGTTTTTAGTGTATATTTAAGTGTGGGACATTAGTGGAACATGCACGATGGTACATACAAGTGTGACCACATTACATAAAGGAATATTCAAGTGAGCCGACTATGTTTGCCCAGCGGATTGGCTAGTTTAAGTGGCAGTGAACAGGTCACATAGTGGGTAAAACAGACAGCCGCTGGAGCCTTACGGTTCTGTACTAGAGATTACAGAACGGGCAACCAGCAAGCGCAAGAAAGGACTTTCGCTCACAAGACAACGGTCTTATTGGAAAAAGGCCTGATGATGAAGATATCCAGAGCTTGGTAGTGTACTAAATAGAATACTTACTTTTGTAATAAATTGATATTTGTTATATTGTGGCGTGGAGAGTCATCGCGATCGCGAGAAGTCGCTGGATGTAAGCAGTGCAAGACTGGACTTTAATCCTTAACTTGTCAGATTTTTTTTAATATTACATTAATATATATACCACTTGACTTTTAAGACCCAAGGATGCCAACAGAAAAAAACTAAACAAGCGTTCGAAAATTAAGAAATTACCTAAACATTCACATACAAATCATTACTTTGCGTTGAAAATTGATGCCTCTATTTTTTTAATTCTGATGTATCTCTACAGATACATTATAAAGAAAAGGGTTAAGGGAAACCTATGCTTTCATGTGGACATCTATCGGCAGACATGATGAAGACGATTTTTTTTAGACATTTAATCAATAAATATAGTGATTACTATATCATTAGTTTCATTTATATCTATAGGCTTGTATGCCTATCTGTGATAAATAAAAATTCATATTCTCTTATTTTAATATACAATTTTCTATTTTCTTTAAACTTCACAAAACATAGTTAACTTTTAATACGTAGAGACAGTGCGAGATATCGCCGCCGCGTGAAGGTTGAAAAAGTAAAAAGGTAACCTGAAATCGATGCGAAAAGGTTATATATAACTTTTGGCACTCCTTCGCTTTTACGTTTACACTGTTGCTTCACACGTAGTGTATTTAACTTTTTTTATACAGTTAAATATATTTTTAAGTCCTTCTCTAGTTTTAAATATTTACAAGTCTCTTTAGAAGCTTGTGGAAGATTCTAGTTCTTTCTATCTTCCACTATAAGGCAGAGATATTGACGCTGAAAGGTATTGACCCTGGACGCGTGAATGAAATCGTAATATGGTGCTTGAAAAATAATTATCGTCATTTAAGTCACAGGACATCCACTGCTGGGCATATGATCTATGTATAGGACGTAATACGCTTAGCAAGGCTGTCCGTGGTATCCTTTCGATAATGTTAAGGACCTAGCAGCTATTCTGTTCTGCGCGCTGTAAGCTTCTCATTGCCACTTCAATTTTATTATCATTTACTACAGCATATTCATAACAATGATGTAATAAAAAGGACGGTGCAGTACAACGTTTTGGTAATTCGATAAAAGAATACAATCTTCTAGATATATCGAAGTCAAAGACCAGATAAGAGAAGCATCTCATTGTTGCTAAACTTGAAAACGTCACTGTAAAATAATCGAAAAGGACTATGCACGGAGCATCATTGCGAGACGGAATCAGAATTGTGGGGATCCGTAGAACTAAGGTCACCGATGTTGCACGAAGAACTTCTTGTCTAAAGTGGCAGCGAAAATGTCCACGTGCATAGTCCACAGAGCATCATTGCGAGACAGAATCAGAATTGTGGGGTTCCGTAGAAGAACTAAGGTCATCGATGTTGCTTGACGAACGGCACGTTTGAAGTGGCAGCGGGTGGAGCATATCGTACTGCTACCGATGGCCATAGCGGCCGAAAGATTCTTAAATAACGTCCACAAACCTTTGAGACGCAACACGGGCGAACCGTCGATATAGTCAAAGTTGCGTGAAGTCACTGGATACAGGCAGTACAAGACAAGTCCTCGTGCCAATCTATGGGGTGTATGATGATAGACAGACTACACCAAAAGAACTACCATCAAACCGGCAAACAGTAATATTAGTAAGAAAAGGACCAATATTCAGCCACTTCCGCACATGCAGTGGTAGTCGTGCAACAAAGTGCACCACCCGCCTGCCCAGAGGAGTCTGTTTGGCACTAATCGGTGTGGCATAGCTCCTGAAGATGCCCCGTGGAGGGGTGAAACACGTGTTGAGTGATTTGACGGTGGCAGTTGTGTAGTTCGCATTGTTTACCGCATGCGAATTTGTCAGCGGCCTGGCGGGCGGTGCACTTTGTTGCACGACTACCACTGCATGTTCGGAAGTAGCTAAATATCGGTCCTTTTCTTACTTAGGATGGACTTCCGCAAGGTAAAGTCTGATTCCATTAAACAGTAATATAGTCACAAACACCTGTAGCAAAATAATATTGATAAGAATCGTCAACACATCGCAACAAATATTTGTACCGCGCAAACATCCGTCGCAAATATCACACGAAATCCCAGCAAAACAGCGTAAGGCAAAAAACTAAAAAATACAACAAAAAAAAAATAAGTTGAAAACACACTCGTAAAAAAAGACACGTGGAAGGTAGATAACGGATATAGCGGGTCACTGGCACACACGAATATTATCGACTTCCCGTCAAAAACCGAACAACTGGGCGGCGCCTAAGCACCGCGAGACATGAAAGTAAACATATTTTTGCAACGCTTCGATAAGACAAAATGGATTAAAAATAGAGTATATCTCGACCACTCCACTTAAGGTACTCGAGATTGCTTCGATAAAAGTGTATACTCGATGCACTATAAAAAATATAGTTTGTTTGTCATAGGTTTCAAAAATGTCGATTATTATTTGGTGAACTAATCATTTTAACTGTCTAAAGCTAACTATCAGCCGTTAGACGCTCATTGCAAGGGTTAGGCCTCCCCCAACGATCGCAACGACGACCGGTCTCGCGCTGCTCACATTAAACGACTTCCCGAAACCTTAAGGTCGGTGTACTTGGTGTGTGTGTGTGTGTGTTGGGGGGGAGGGGGTCTACCCACGCCACGTCTACCAGGTCAGCCGAGAACAAATACAACCCGAGAACAAATATTTTGTATTATTTTATTAACATCGGTAATAAAACAACTACACAAAGAGCCCACAAAGACCCACAAAGTACCCTCTTTTAAGAATGGACAGTAAAATATAGAGGATTGAAACAATGAAACAAATATAAATACTCTTTTAAATAGGCTTTTCTAAGCGTCTTCAAAAAGTCAATACATTGATAATACGTACTTTTTAATATATATTCATATGTAATATAAATGGCTCCACTATGAAACTACTACTAATATGAAAACCTGACAAGAAACTAGATAGTAGTAAATATAAACATATATAAAAAATGTAGAACAGTTTAAATTAAAAAAAAAACTTCCTTCTTATACTAATGTAATGGTGCTAATACTGGAAATTTTAAATATGGACAAAAATTTAAAAATCCATTTAACAATTATTTGACGAAAGAACAAACATATATATTTATTTTATTACAGGATTCGAACTCACGTTACAATAAATTAAAGTCCGTCAGGCTATTGCCCCTCAACCAATAAAGAATTACTGTTTAAATCTTTAATTCGCATAGTGAATCCTTCACGCGATTGATTCTAAGTGAACGTGTTATACCAAAACTCATTGCGTTTCTTATTAACACCATAAACGTAACCCGGTTCTTTGATCTATGACGTCACGAAGCTAGCCTAAATGTACTAGTCTATGGTAGAAAAGAGAATCATTAAAAAATCACATCGTTTTTAACGTAAAATTATAATGCAGTAATAAAAATGAAATATACATACCCACTTAACCGGTATAGAAGTGTCAAAAAACGAGCGAACAACACTAGAGTAACGAAAGGAGGCCCTTGAATGCTCTCCGTTACTCGTTATACGGCGTTATAATACATTCGACTCGGCTCATGTCTAAAGAAAGACAGAGACAAAAGCCAGCTACAAACTTTAATTAACTTACAATTACGCAAAAATCAACTTTAAGCCGTACACGATAAAGTGCATGAAGCATGAACCACAGAAACATTTCCAATTTTCAATTTACACTCATAAGTGTAATTGTCGAAAATGAATCTTATGACAATTGAAACAAGGTTTATTTGAGTTGCACAGTTTTGGAGTGATCAATTACTGAAGAAGTAATTTAAGTAAGGGAATATGTACGTTATGCCAATGCATTAGAGGTGAGTGATGGCGCAAATAAACAATGTAGGAAATAAAATTGCATCGTTATCGCCTTTTAGCCGCGTATGATTCAGCCGGTCGTGTTACGTGTAACGAAACATAAATTCGTTAGACGGTTAGGAAAACGTTGAGACTCATAATACGCTTCGGTTTTACTTTCACACTAATGTTATATGATTTAATGAGGGTATAGCACCTTTACACGTAGAATAATACCCGCTTGATATGGAGAAGAATATGACAGGAAATTCTCTATGATATCGAATCAGAGATGAGGTAGACGAAAGGAAGGTTCCACAGATCTAACTAATCCTATTAGAAATTAATGGCAGAAGCCCAAGTCCATCAGAGGACGTGATATAGCTGAAATGATACGTCCCCGAGATTTTTTAAAAACTATTTTTATATGAGTTCATATTTGAAGTATCAAAAATGCCTTTTTTCCAATTAAATAAAGGTCCTCAAAAAACGGCGCCAGAAAAAAAACAATGTACAAGTTTCATCATCATTTCGGCGGTAGACCGTTCACTGGTTTACACAGGCACATAAACATTTCGACTAGAACTGGTTGGAAGCAGTTTGCATCCAGCACCTTACGATGAACCTAACTCGGTGTTAAGCACTGGGCTGTGTAACATCACTCCTGAGGATGTCCCGTGGAGGGGTGAAACGTGTTGAGTGAATTAACTGTGTAGTTGTGTTTTTCCCATAGTTAACCGCACGCGCAGGCTAGCGGGCGGTGCACTTAATTGCACGACTACTGCTGCATAGCGGAAGTAGCTATATATTAGTCCCTTTCTTAGTTAGGATGGACTTCCGCGAGGTAACGCCTGAATCTATTAGATCTTAACTAGGTCGTCTTTCCGCCTTGTGAACCGGTACGTGGTGACCACTCCAGGACATTGACTTGTCCACTGTCACAACTTGTCTATCTGGTGGACCATGTCGCTTACTTTCTTTCGTCTCTGCATCCCATTTATTCTTGATTCTAGCCCGTAAGGAAATTCCCAAGCTTTTCCGTGGCTGGTTGAGTGACTGCTAGTCTGTTAATGAAGCCCAGACTAAGAGATCACGTATCAATTAATCCACTATTTGTTTATTATAACCTAACAATAAAGATTTTAAAACACAACACTGGGACTAGAATTAATTGGAATGCACGCCATATTATTTTAAGGAGGTTTACATGCGCTTGCGCATCTATTACACCGTTATGGGTAGAGGGGTCATGCTTGCCGTGGTGAACGTGCCGCCTGTCAGCTTACCGTCCAGTGATTACCAGTCCGTTTGGCGTTAGCTCAAAACACGAGAACTACTTAAATATACAGCAAATTATTACGTAAAACAATTGTGTGAAAAGTGAACTTAATCTTTGTTATTTTAATTAAGAAAATAAATATTAACTGTTTTAAATGCAGTTTAAAGTTATTTTTAAGCTAATATTGCGTCAAAGTGATCACAAAAAGTCCTGATTCATTTTCTTGTAGGCTCTTGTCAGATCAGGAAGCTTTTAGGAGCCTTGCAATTTTATTTAAAGGCACAACTTTCTATAGGATGATTGATTATAATCTAGCATTTATAAAGATCTTACTTTCATTATTATCTTAACGTAAGTAATTAGTTTAATAAAATTGAAGGTGAAAATAAAATAAATTAATTAATATCGCAATAAATAATGAACCGTTGACTGTTTTTATTTTAAAAAAATACAGTATAATAGTATAAGTAAGCGCAAAACCTTGCTTGCTTGTCCAATTCCACTAATATTTTTATTTTCATTGTGATACGAAGGTAAAAAATAAAAAAATCAAAAGATATCGATATAAGGTAAACAACTGTTTCTACAAAATTTAACGCAATATTTAAAAATAATGAATGTGTTATATTGAGGCTTAGCACATAGCATATAATATAGCTTTTAGCACATTAGCAGATAGCGTGTCATAGAATATGTACATTTAGCAAAACAATAAACATTAAATTCTATTTAATAAATATATATATCTTTTTACAGTTTGTTTTCGAAGTAAATGGTAAAAAATACTTTTTTCTCTTCCGATCAGTTTTTAATAAAACAAAATTGAGTGGTAGTATGTAATCAAATATATATACAATAAAATCGGTAAAAAAACTTTTAAGTTAAACGGTTTTTTACACGGTTTTATTTGATACCCATATTGTGGTGGTTGTGGAAAAATATGTACCTAGTCCGCCATATTGGAACGGCGTCCATCTTGAATTTTAAATTTTGACATAATCATCGTGTTTTACTAGTGTAGCCCTTTCATTTGATACCCATATTGAGGGGGTTAAGGAAAAATATGTAATCCGCCAATTTGTATCGGCGGTTATCTTAGATTTATAATGTTATTGATTTTATTATATTGTATTGTTATCTAAATTAAACGTATGTACCAAATTTCAGATCAATCTGACAACGGGAAGGTGCTTAAATTTCAATTTCTAATTTTGACACAAACAAATTCCGTACGGGTCGAACTAAATAAAACCGTATAAAAATATAATTAAAATCACATTATTACTACTATGCAGTATATGAAATAAAAAAACTTATTTTCGTAAGTAATCCTTGTTTGTTGTTAAGATATGACACTTTTATTTCTTAAGACTACGACAGGCCAATTACTTTTGACAATAGGAACACCGTCGGCGCAGATAGTTCAATGTTGCACAGGGTGTAGCGTAACCTGTTATTAACTGTGAGTATCATATACAAATAACCAGACAATCAAACATGGGGTCCGTCTCGAATTCGCAGACGGCTAAACAACCACAATCGTCCTTCCATTGGACCGTTGAACCGAAAATGGCGGCGGTGCGGCGCGGGGCGTTTTTTTTATCTCTTAAACTCGTAGCCGTCTACCAAAAAACAATCGATCAAACGATTCTTGGTTTTAATTTAAACTTGTTAACGTTTCAAATATATATAAAAAAAACAATGACAGACAGACGTTTTTGTATCTGTATAAAGTTGATTATGTTTATAATGTGCAATTATGATTCGGACTTTTAATTATAAATGATTGAATTTAAAAAATTTTAAACCTGGATTACACTGTTGCCCAAGTGGCATCAGTAGGTTCAAGGTGGCAGGACACAGAGGGCGCTTAACCTAAGATCTCTTTTATGCCTTACTGTGGGAGTCTAGTTGCTGCTATTAATGACAATGAACATTTCTTAATATTCATTTTTCTATATTTATTGATGGAAGCTTGTAATTAGGAAACTGATTAATTTTATATTTTTTCTAAACTATACCAAAAGTTTGTCTGGAATATTAAATAAAAAATAACTTACGTTTAATGTATATAGCAGTTATAGGAGAGGTACACAGAAAAAAAAATTCGTACCGTCTTAAATATAAACGGTTCAAATTATAATGAGTAGTAAGTGTGAGTGGCCTTTTGTTATGATGGGTTCTCTACACATTTATTAAAATATTCATTTAAATTTACGACATGTAACTCTTTACTGTTCATAAACTGTGTTACAGCCGTCAGCGATTTTCTTCTTTAATACAGAAATATGTGTTTACTTCCAATATACTACACCTTCTAATTATTTTTCAGCCTATAAACGTTCACTGCAAGACATAGACCTCCTACAAAGATCGCTAATTGACTAGTCTTCCGTCTCCGGATCCAGCTACTTCCCGTAACATTAACTAAGCCGTCAGTCTCCCTAGTGAGGGGGTCTACCCGCGTCTACCAAATCGTGGTCGCCACACGAGAACTTTTCGGCTTCAACGGCCAATGAGGTACGGTCACTTTGTTTCTTCCAAAAATCTCCTTGTTTCTGATTCGATCTCGCTGCGAAACCCCGAACCTAGCCCTTGAGAGTAATATTCCTTTGGGTCACCTACAGCCTTCTTATAAGCCTATCATAAGCGACCACGTCTTCAACCTAGATGTTCCGAAACATTACCTATCTGAGTTAAATTCGACGAGATCTCTATCTCGAAGTTGGCAATAGACAACAAAAATGTAACATTAGTAAGTAAATAACTTGTACTACCACATACCACACATTATACGTATTTACATGTATAGACAATACAAATTCTGATCAAGAAAATTCAATAAAGTTTCTATTAAAAATCGTGTTCGTGTAGAATCATATTAAAAAGAATCACTGCTATTTCCGACATGTCACCGAGGCGTGGGATACCTGTCGCTGTTGTAATACCACAGTACTAAAATTCCATGAAGACAACGCGTGATTATACGTTTCTAAGAAATTTACAAAACCCCAAAATTTTTTATTGTAGCTGTATATATAAGAACTTTCAAATGCTTTTTATATTGAAAAGACTGGCCGCCTTTGAATAGTTTTGTAGCGTTAAGTAAAATTAAATCTAATACAAAGTGACAATTGTCGATATTGTTTATCTCATAGTTATATATATATATACACAGGGTGATTGGTTATAGGTGTAAAAGCTTTAAAAAAGTAAATGTACAGCTCATTTATCAACAAAAAGTTAAAAGTGATGACATTAATAAATGTCACATTATTTTTTTTTATTTAATGGAATCAGGCGTTACCTTGCGGAAGTCCATATTAAGTAAGAAAAGGACCAACATTTAGCCACTTCCGCACATGCAGTGGTAGTCGTGCAACAAAGTGCACCGTCAATTAGTGCCAAATATTAGTCCTTTTCTTGTATACTGCATCTAACGTCTTCTAATGATCTTATCATTGTCTTTTAGCGATAAGACGATACATCTATTAAAACTTCACCAAAACCATTCCTACCTACCTAGACAGGGTTTCTCAGTAAAAACATATTACCCAGCTCCCGGGAACCCTAAACAAAACTATCGTAATAATCACTTGGAGACGACTCATTAAACTAAACCAAAGAAAATTCATATTATACACGCATTATAAACAATACGAGGAACAAATCACTGATGACGTCATCTATACCTCGTATCACCACCGTTATTTTAAAGGGCATAAACAGAATTTATAAAAATAGAGAAGAGAGATGCAAATAAATTTCTTATCACCGCGTGGAAACCCGTCAACGGAATCGAAGAACTTAAACTGCCCATACGTCGAAGCATTCAAGGACAACACTCGTCAGTCTACTGTGCGTGCCTTTCATATAAGAAAATTTAAAACAAAGATTGTTATATCTTCAATGTTATTGTAAACATAAACAAGTTGTGTTCATGAGAAAGCTACTTATCTTGCATAAACCTCACTGCAAGGAATATGTCCCTCTTAAAGATATCTATGGGTAGGCGGGTTGTCGATCGCTGTGTCGTGAAACGTGAAAACTTGTCTACGAGCATTGACAAACCTACATAATTAATTTAAAATTTGAAAATTAAGATTGCATCCTTGGAATCGAACTTGCTACGTACGATCTTTTATAATTAATTTCCAAATCATATTAAAAAGATGAAGACACACTTTGTTTTATATAAGACTTTAATTAACAAAAAAGTGACACACCACACACACACGTTCACATGTACACACACATATGTAATATATACACACATATACCTAGTCTATATATCTAATATATAAAATTCTCGTGTTACGGTGTTCGAACTTGAACTCCTCTGAAACGGCTTGACCGATTTTTACCAAATTTTATATGCGTATTCAGTAGGTCTGAGAATCGGCTACTATCTATTTTCCATACCCCTAAGTGATAAGGGTTGTTCACCCTTAAAATTTTTTTTTTAATTTTTTGACGATTTTTTTTGTTTTTATTTCTTTACGATACAGCAAACAAAAATATATACAACTCTAAATTTTTACCCCTCTACGATAAACCCTTATTTTTTATTTGTTAATTAAATTTTTTTTTTGCAAAACAACGTTTGCGGGATCAGCTAGTATATACATAAATATATAGAGCAGTACGTAAATAACCTTTAGGTTAAATAAAAAAGTTTAAATCATTTGGTACTCACTAGATGGAACCGCATGAGAAAACGAAATAGCGCTTGCCGTGTTAACGCCCGAGCCTCCTCCGCGTACTACGTAAACATAACGTCGACTATACGATAACTCTATCGCTGGCCGGACGATAACACGCCCGTTGCCGCTAGCGTAACGCGCGGTGGCGTTATTCGATATAGATTTCGCAACGCAGACACGCTCAAATGTATTCATTGCGTTAGGTTAGGTTAGGTTAGGTTAGGTTGCGACTCTGAGGCGGACGATGGTTCGACGTGGTCTCGAACCATCGTGATAGCACCACGAGGGTTTCGGGGGTAGCGTATCCACGCATACCCCGGGACGGGCTATCGAAAAATAGCAAGGCGCAAGGGAAGACCGCGTGGCGATCCCTGACCGGGAGATACCGCGGTCCCCCGTTTAACGCAGAGGGCGACCACCGGGGGGGGTTTTAGTGGGTAGGAATCCCACATACCCCTGTCCTCCCCCCAGAGGCAAGGCATCTTGAATACCAGAAGATTTCCCCAACCGAAAAAAAAAAAGGTTAGGTTAGAAGTCTTTTTTTTATGGCCCCCGCTATTGGGGCCTCTCGTACCCCCTATCTTTTGTGGGACAGGGACTTTCCGGGCAAATACCTTCTTTCATACTTCACATTGTCTTTCGGTCTATTCTTTCATGCCACAATTCTGCTGTCTTTCCCTTTTGCTCTGTATCACCATTCATTCATTCCTCTTTTCTTTTTACATTACCATAATTACATTGTTATTTTATATCACATTTTTATTACTTAAATTCTATAATTATTTTATATCACAGTACTGTATATTATTCTGCTCTTATTTTGTCTTCATTATCTATTTATTTGCAATATTTACGTTTTATTTCTTTCTATAGCATTTTTTACGTGTCTTTTTCGCTTATCAGGGAGGCTATTGACTCCTCCCCGATTTTAACTGCGTTAGGTCTAAAAGGTCCCTCGATTTTTACTTTATGCATCAAGTGTCAATCTGGAGCAGAAGCCATGTTTATAGTCCCTTGTATAATTGAAATTGATTCGATGGTATAGTAAAGTAATATTAGAAACTTATTGGGTCTCATACGCAGTACAGGAAAATTTAGTATTTGGAATTCTTTTTGAAACAATAAACTCGTAGTTAGTAGCAAGCGTGTTAAAAAATATTATACACGCCGATTGGTTACAAAGTATAAAAGCTTTACATTTGTGAATGTATACATTTACTTTCAATTATTGACGGTATTGATAGTACAGTAAGAAAAGCATTTTCAAAATTCGAATCACTACGTATTAAAATAATTATTGTTTACTATCTCTGCTGATTTTGTACTGCCAGTAATTATTGGCTAGAAAAAGAATATTGTAACATAATTCAGTGTGTTTACTTTAAACAGGATAATTGGAAATAAGTGTAGAAGCTTTTAACATCTACAATAAATCAGAATTGATTTACTTTAACGAGTAAGATAAATACATCATTATCATGTTTTCTACCGTATGACGTCCATGGTTAGACAGGCTTCCCCAAGAATTTCCAATAGGATCGAAAAAAAGGTCTATTTCTAGTGTCTCCAGAAAATTAAAGTCCCAGCTAGTCATTTTTTCTGCATGCCATGTGGCCTGCCCATTAGCCAATCTGATGGGCTATGTTTCTGAACTCTTTAACTCCCGGCATAGCACATAAAGGTGGTTGGAAGACGCTGTATCCAGGTCGATTCCGACAAGTCATATTTAAAATCTATGATTGACCACCAGCGCACGTTCTACAACTAAAATGGTGACGGTATATGTCTTCATGATTTCAAATTTCAACAGTCCTTATTTTCAATAAAATATAAAAACTGGACTATAATATTACTCTATAATTCCTTGTAAATTATCCTTGTAATTTTTAATTAATAACATTAACTTAAACGACATAAACGAGGACGATGTACAAGTGTAGAGTACACTTGTCCATCGCGTTTTCTACCTACTTGTCATTCTGCGGACATACGTTATCACATGACGGGCCGTCACAGCGCGAGGAAAAACCGAACGGAGTTACGGCCGCATTGGAGGCCGTGTAACACAATTTCACGGCTCGTATTTCGTATTTAGTTCGGTTTCTTTCTGTTAGCAATACATCGCCCGCATACATTCGACCGAGCGAATACATTCCGTAGTCGAGCAGTATTGTATATCGCTTATTGTAGCGTACATACTCGATGTTATAACAATAGGAATTTTGTTATTGCTAGCCACATGTTTACACGTACTGCTCCTATGACTTAAGAACGACTACCATGTTATACTAACGCGAGATTTTACCTGTAACAGTTTAACTGTTCTAAATTTGTTTATCTAGACGTAATTAACACGATATTTTTTATGTAAAAAATAATTACACACGGTGAAAAAAAAAACGTAATGAAACCGATATGCCTGAAAGTCAAACATCGGAAACGTATGTGACATACCAATCCCCACATATTTATAGGTTGCGTAAGCCCAGAATCGGAATGCAAAACGTGTAATTAAAGACAAACACCTCTCAAAAATCATGTACTCTTATAAGTAACTGTACGGTACTACTACAACCTACCATGTGATGTATCTAAATCATCATGTAACATATCTTAGGTGCATAGTAAGTGAAAACTTAAAAATAAAACTGTATTATAGTGTAAGAATTTTGAAATGAAAATAAATTTTGAGAATGAACCCCTATACAGTATCGAAATATTTAAAAAAAAAAAAAAGAAATTTGTTGTGGGCTCTTCTTGGATAATAAGGATAGGGACGTATGGAATTTTCGAAGCTTTGAATTGTTGGATGGCTTTATACAGGAGATCAATCCGATTGTAATTACTTTCAACTCTGGAATTCTTCTCATGACATATACAGGTGGTTATATATATATACATAAACATAAATGAAAAAAGGCAATCAATAAAAACACTAGTATACTTTGTCTCTCTCTCTCTCTCTCACACACACACGAATCTCATGTCCTAGTGGGAATTTTTTTTATAGGACTCTCTCTGCTGCCCAAATGGCATTTGCAGATTCCGCGAGTATGAGTTGGCAGGGTGCAGATTGCCTAGCCTAAGGCATTTTTAAAAGTAGCAAATCTCAAGGACTCCTGAGGGAGTCTCGTTTTGGACTACTACATGTTACTATTTTACCGGATTGGGAGGTCGCCGAACTCTTAGTAGATCGCTTCGGTGAGTTCCATGGAGTGACTAAGCTCACAGGCCCCACGAGTGGGCCTCGGCTAGGGCTGTCACTTGTCGATAATACCCGTTTAGCGTTCCGAAATAATCGACATTGAGTAACATATACATAAGAGATTAAACCAAATATATGGACCCCCACCACTAGTTCATTACTATTACACATCTATGCTTTTATAACTGCAACCCATATCGAGAGTTTTCATTTGACTTGTCATCGCTGCCAGAAGTTGTTCATGCATCCTAGCATGTTGGAATAGTCCAGGATTCACTCCGTGTGAGTTTGAATATCTATACCCTCCTTCATTCATCGTATTTACAAATAATTTTGTAGCTTTTCGCCAGTCACGAAAAGGTATCTTTATAAGAAAATCAGACATATAGTTATGTACCAAAAACTTTATGTTAATGTGATAGCTTCGTACAAAAATACCATCGGTGTACATACGCAATACTGAGAGCCTTATTGTCATATTACGTGTAACAACCGTATTACTTCACGTTGAACATGCGGCAATTACGTTACGTACGTGACACTGCAACGATTTGTTTCCCATATCGACTATTGTGATAACAATGAGGCAAGATTAATATGTCAATTGTGTCGTGTAAATATCTTAACCGCGTGTCAATTACATGATTAATTTTCACTCACAGACACGCACACACACAGACAGATCGTACCGTGAATATTTTACTATAATTGTATTTGACATATATTGTGGTCCAAATAACAGTATATATATAAGATTTAAAAAGATAAATATATATAGCTCATAATACAACCTGTACAAAATTCAATGGTTTCAGAAATAATAAATAATTATAACGATAATAAAGTAAATAAACGGATTTTGAAATTCGGTTTTTTTTTACTAGGCTACCAGAAATTACTAGACTGTCGTATTCCAATAGAATAAATAAATTAATGTAATATATTTCAGAGTGATGACTATATACAGGATGATTGAAAAGAGACGTAAAAGCGTTAAAATTTTTTGTTGACAAATGAACTATACAGGGGTGAACTTTTGAAGCTTCCACACTACTAACTTAATAGAAGTAGTTACACGCAATTATGTCCGAGATGCTGGGGTACAGGCGAAGGCCAATTGCCTCTTTCTTAATACCGTCATCATCCCAAAACACGGAACAAGGGATTGATGGAATGTAATCTTGTTCAGAGACAACGACATCGCGGAAGCGCGACTGGTAATGACCCTTTAAGTAAAGGTGTCGCCTCACCACAAACAGAGGCTCCAAGTCGCCGGGTTTTGAAGATTGGGGCTCTAAACTGCTATTATTTTCAGCGACTCTGATGTGATCGATAGATCGACATGGTCTCATATATCTTGATAAATACATTTATATGTAATATATATTTCAGGGGTAGCGTCAACATGTCTATAGACGGGATATCGTAAAGGTACAGCGGTTTCGGTAGCACTATAGTAAAACTTTATGAACCCATCAAACACCGTTATGTTTGATGGGGTCATAAAGTTAACATATCATGGAACTTGTCGCGAACTTTGTACTACCCTCAGACATCGCTGAATTTTTAACTATTCTCTTTTTACAAATTGATATAAAGAAATATTATAGCTCGAATCGATACCATATTACCTGCAATAACACTTATGATTTTAAAGGAGAAAAATAAAATATATTATGTTATCAAGTTGCATACTTTCAACTTAATAACTTTGATCTAGGCAATAAAGTTGAAATGTATTTTTATGGCAGTATAAGTGGAGTGCTTTTGCCAAGAGCTCGAATTAAAACGACTGCAGCGATGCATAGGCTATAGTATATAATAAAAATGTTGGAACGGTACTCGTCCTCCATCTTTGTCGATCATTCAAATATTTTCGCATTTCAAATAAGGAATATGCTTTAAAAATTTTTTTTTTAATTTTGCAGCGATAGATTTAGTTTTTTAATTCTCCATCAAAATTTAAACATCGCACTATCGGGACTGCAACATTTATGCAGAGTAATGTTTGTAAATTGTTTTTTTTTATTTTGTTTCGTGTCCAAAGATTACACTTTTTAAATAAGTGTATACTTTAATATTTCATAGTATATATGTTGACTATTTAATTTTTTACATAATAAATATTATGACTCTAGATGTAAGATACATTTTTGTACGGTATTTCCAATGTTGAGTTAATAATAATTTTTTGACATAATATAAAGAAGTGCAATTCAAGTGCGAGTATCCGAACGCATTTAAATACAATTATGGCGACTCAAATAATTAGCAATAAAACACTTACGTATTAAATATAATACAATCCAATTGGGCACAGTTCGATACGACACAACCTTTGGGGATGACGGGATTCCCGAAACTGATGACAACTGCACCACCGGACGCCATTTTATATTGAAAAGCCCGGGAAAAACGTTGAGAGCGATGCGGAACAAGGAAGGATGCGTTTTTACAATACGATCGCGACGGAACGCTCCATTAGGCAAATTGTTAGCGCCCTTTGTTGAGAGCGGGCCGTTGTGGGCTTTTTTACGTTAAATTGATTTTAACACGATGTGAAAAAACTTTCATTCTGATACCGTGTGTTGGACGAATTGCTTGTTGATTATCTTCGAAAATACGTAATTTAATAAGTTTAATGCCTACGGTTATACTTAAGTATACGTAATATACACACACACAAACACATAAATATATATATATATATATATAAATACAAATAAATAAATATATATACATACACACATATATATATATATTTATTATAACCTGTAACTTCATCTACAAACATAACATTTTTCGATTCTTTGCGGGGCAGATATACACACTGGTAACCTTATACCTTATAATTAGTTATAAATGTATAGCCCGTCTCAGCGAAAAGCTACAAAGCAAAAGTTTTCTTGCAAAAATACTTATTTTCAATCATACTGCATAAAGTGCACTCTGAAATATTTCACTTTAAATTATTTTCTCTATTAAAATGCTACAGAGCAATAACTTCTAGCAGTACAAAGTCTACATCGGACAGAAACAGTAATTAATTTTAAATGTAGCAATTCGAATTGTGAAAACGTTTTTTCTTACTTTACTATCATTACGTTATTAATTATCTCTGAAACCGTTGATTTATAGATGGGGTATACCGTACATTAATTGACAGCAAATCTGCTATACATTCACCTATTTATAATCCAAAAACGGTTGAACCAATTTTTATGATTTTGTCTTCGTCCGAAATAGAAAAAAAACTTCATGAATATTAAAAAAAAAACATTAAGTACATCAGTAGAGCCGTGTGAAAAATTGTACTTATTAATCTGTGTACACATCAGGAATGGCTGTAATAACTTTAAAGATTTCTGTGATTTTGAATTTAGAATAGGTTATATATTAAAATTTGATATTCGATTTAAAAATCTTACAGTGGCAATATGTAAAAAATTGAACTTGAAAGTTTAGTTACAAATAAATTTTAACTTATCGTACAGGGTAAGATATACGGAAAACGAAGTGTTGGTAAAAGACAACAGACATTCTACTCGAAAAACTTATGCCAGTGGCTTTGGACGGACCACCCGTTCGATCTTCAGAGCTGCGTTGTCAAAAAATAACATTGCTTAATAGTCGCTGACCTTCGTATGACGATGGCACTTTAAGAGGATAGGGATGCATTTGAAGATCCAAAATGCATTCATTGACTGTTTGGCCTAAGGAAGTCACACCACGGAGAGCTCAGGTCCTTCCAATCAGATAGGATATAAAGCTTGAGATGAGATTGTTGAAAAAGGCCTCAATACTGTAATTTGCCATGTCACCTTAAAACCGGTGAAGCTGTAAATGCCCACAGCGGAACAACATTAAACCGTGTCTCCACTAGGTGGACCAACGACATTGTTAAGGTCACGGTAAATATGCAGACAGTGCAGGGCTTCCATCGTCTGAAAAGAAGAATGTGCTTCGCAACTTCAGACCAGAAGAAAGGTCTTTCCCATCACTTCAGCAGTAGAACGTCCGTAGTAGAATTTCCAATAAGACTGATTAGAAGCGGTCTGAATCCAGCGCTTTCGAAGGATCAATTCAGCTGTAAACTTTTGCGTAGACATGCTACACTGCGTTTTCCAGTCCACTCTAGGACGCCCTGGCGGCCATCTATTCTACGCTACTTGGCCTCACCCATTGTGCAATTATAATTATTAAGAAGGAATAGAAAGTGCGAGAAGATAAAAAATGATTAAGCAAAACTATCCCTATGAACACAAGACAGGGATCGTACGAAAAGTCCCCAAAAGGGGGGGAGCCATAAAAAAAACTTGCCTATTCGCTATATTGGCTATTTTCGTTCATTTACGGATTTTCTCATTACTATCCTCGAGCACAGTCACAGCCATAGCTCGTAGTGCAAATGAGGCCAGAGATCGCGGAAGCCATTTTCCAGAATACCCACTGTGTAGACGGATTAAGCCATACAAGGTGCATTCTATCATACATTTTATATACAGCAATATCATGTACGCACTTGTGCGAGTCATTTTCAACCTGTTTATAGATTTATTATTAATAGTGATTTATTATATTATACGCACAGATGCAAATTTGATGACGTAGTAATTCTATATGAGTTAACCTTTTGGGAGGTGCAAGAAAAATTATGGGTAGGTTGGTAACATAAATATACTTACTCTCTATACATAACTATATAATATACGAATACAATATTAAGATACAAACTACATCGTAGTTTCAGCCTATAGATGCCAACAAAGCATAGGCAATCTCCAGAGATATCTACAGAGGTACATTCCATAATCGCCGCGCTTTACCAACACGTTGGCAATCACAGTGTGGTATTATGGTAGGCAGAAGACCCTGCTATCCTTCCTCTGAAAATTTATTTGAGAGCAGTAGCAATACTGTATAATTAATGCACAAAATGTGAATTATATAAGATAGTATTCTGGAAATCGAATCCGTGCCCTATGATCGCCAGTCTTGGTCCTCTACAGCTGGGCTACCACTGCTCAATTCCATTACGCGTGCTTCCCAAACTAAATAACAACAATATATATATGACTAGGAGTCGAAGTTCAAATTTCAAAAAAGCATATGACACTATATTACCCAATAACCGTAATGGTTCATTCAGATTATCACGTAACAGCCATACACAATCTTGCTTCAAATGTTATGAAGGACAACGATCCATGGAATAAACAACTATATTTTTACAGTATGCAAACAATGAATTTACGTACAATAAACACGACCACATTTTAACGTTAGACGTGTAGATCGAAGAATTTATTTTAATGGTTGATAATCGTAAAATGTGTTTACCAGTGATGGAACGTTGTCTCTCCGGGGCCACATCGGCAAGTTAAGAGTCACTCAACGAGCTAGGCTACGCTATGTTTGGATTTGTAGACTAACGAAAATAGACAAAATAGTCCAATGAATTTGTAAACTTAAGTGGCAGTTGGCAAGCCACATAGCAGATAGCTGCTAGAACCATATGGAGACCACGGAGGAGCAGTCACGGCATAGGACGTCAACCTGCAAGGTGAATACGACCTTGTTAAGGTCATGCACGCTGGAAGCAAGGCCCGTCCAGATTTCTTTCTTTCTTTTCAGCCGATGGACGCCCTCTTCAAGGCAGAGACAGCCTCCAAAGTCGTCACGATCACCGGCCCAGCACTATGTTGTCTGTTCATCTAATGGAAGCCTACCCATGCGTTCAGATTATCCCGCTGGGAATCTACAGGGGCTTATATTGGATAGCCGACGTCTTATAGCTGAAATAATGATAATCAAAACTACGGTTAGAATTATTAGTACCACACCGAGGAATTTCTACTAAGGTTAATTTGGCAGCGGGCCTATTAGGCTGTGACGTCATTATTACGAAAAATCAACTTTTCCATGAGTCCGGTTTGATCTGAGTAGAAGAGCTTTAATTAGACAACGTAGTCACAATATCGATAGTAAATAATGTGATATTTTTGGATCTGTTGTAGCAAATAATTCGTCTCCTATTTCCGGGAAGTAGACGACTTACCTAGTACGTGTGATTCCGACGTAATTTGTTTTAATTGCGTTACTAACTAATTACCTTCAATTGACTATCGACGTGGGTGGCCTATTTATAGGAGCTAAGACGTCATCAAATCAAAATTCAGTTAACACAAACACCGATGTTGGTATCATAGTGGTACTTAGACAACGTAGAGAATACCTACAAAAAGTAAGTTACTAAGTTTTTCATACGTTCTTCTCAATTCTTACTAGTATACACAAGTCGAATCAAAATTTTGATATACCAGAATCTTTTTATACAACAGTTTGTTGAAAATAGTAGTGAAGAATATTTATTAAATAAATATACAAGACGAAGTAATTGTCGAAAATGGTACACTACAAATTTTGGAGGATTATATACACCTGGGACAAACCATTCAGCTTGACGAGTCCAACTCCGAGAAAGAGATCACTTGCCGAATAACCATGGGATAGGCAGCGTTCGGGAAGCCCCGAAACATCTCGTCCAAAATATCGCAATGTCTGAAGACGAGGGTCATTAACCGAAGTGTGCTACCACCGTAGTGCAGGTTATTGCTACTTGTCATGTGTTAAGAGGACTCCGCTCTGATTTAGAGTTTGAGATATGGAGAAAAATAGAGAGAGCAAGCATCGCTTCTCTGATGGGCGACGACAATCTGCGTCTTAAATTCCTTGAGTTTTGTAAAAAAAGTGATTCAGATAACAATAAAAAGAAAAGACTCACCCTAGACTTTGAGGGTCGGTAAGACAAGCAGGAAATAAATTTTTATTTTTATAACTAAGATAAAAATTGTATAAAAACCTATAAAGGTAATATAATGAATTAAAAAAAAGAATGGTTTTTAACTCTAATTGTAAGACTAAAAATAAAACGTCTTTTATAAAAATCTGTGATATTTAATTTAAAATTGTCATTATGGAATGAAATTGAGGGGAGAAAGGCGATGAAAAGATATTGTGAGGGAAGGAAGGAGTATGTAAATAAAAATTGAAAAAAAAAACATGTGAAAAACTCATTTACCTAAAATGTAACGTTTTTGCCCCCCACATGGCAACGGTAACGAGTGGTCCCAAATAACGGGAACCATTTTCTAAAAAATGTGTAACCTGTGATAATATATCGATCAGAGACGTGGTCGATTACGATAGAACTCATAATAAGGATCAAGATCACACAGAACAATAGAAAGAGCTATGCTCGTGGCGATATTGAATGAGAAATGATGAGATGATGATGAGAACCAAGGTCACCGAAGTAGCTTGAAGAATTGCTCGTCTGAAGGGACAGCGGACGGGGCACATTGCTTGTGCAGCCAGCCGTAAGGTGCAGCATAAGTAAGTCCCCCACTAGATGGACAGACGACATAATTAGGGTCACAGGAAATCATTGATGCAGATGATGATGAGTCTGCTCTTCGTGGCAGGCCTATGCCACTGTTGAATATAGGACTCGTCTGTATATTCCCATTAGAATAGTCTGGAGGCGTGGGTAAATCCCTAACTAGATGAACCGAAAAAGTTAAGATCTCTGGAAGTTGCTGAATGCAGGGTAGCACCGGTCATAATGGAGATCTTTGGTGGAAGCCTGTATCTTAAAGAGAACATCCATCGGCTGAGAATAACGAGAGAAGTTTTCGCACGGGAACGCAATAAATCGGTTAAAGCTATCGCGAATTTGGCAAATTTCCACGCTTTGAATCATCAACGTAGATAAACCGTTGACAAATACTCAATGTAATTCCGCACTGACCTACTGGTAATTAGTTTGAATCATATCTCTTACGAACCACGCCCACGCGCTGCTGAATTAACAGCCATAAACTATTCTAGACTGTACAGTAAAGATAACGATGATTATATCATTTCCAGTTATATCTTTGATCCAAGCAGTTTTTGATGTATTTCGTAAAAACAGTCTTAAATCTATCATTTTATTCTTAAAGTTCATTTACAATAGAATGATGCGTATTTTAAAACTCAACAAATGTTGTACTCTATTGTTTATGGCAGTTGTGAGCAACATTTTTAATCAAGGGAGCCAATGTAGATTTTAAGTTAAACTAGTTTACTAATCTTGAACTGCATTTTCGATACAAGCTGATTAATATAGTAAGAGGAGATTCGTAGACATAGCACAGAGGATCGGCAAGTAGCTGTGGACAGGCCACATAGCGCGCAGAACACATGGCCGCTGGAACTTGAAGGTTATGCAGTGAAAACTGAAGCAGTGATGGACGTACACAAACATATATAAATAGTACCTGATTAAAGAAGTATCTCCTTGTTCAGACATCGCTATGTAGCTTAAAGCAAAAACGAGTGGTAGCTCAGCGGTACAGGGCTGAGACTTGCAATTGAAGGTCGCGGGTTCAATTCCCGTGATACAATCTTACATAATTCACACATTGAGTATTAATTGTATAGGATTGCCACTGCTCACAAACAAGTTTTCAGAGAATGGGCAGCAACGTTCTCTGCATACCACACTGCAATCGCCAACACGCCTACCAATCGTGACGATATCTTTAGAAAAGGCCTATAGCTTGCAGTGGCCGTGCATGTTGAAGCGACAATGTAATTCAAACACCGCAATGTATTTTATGCCGGAATATTCCTCGTAGTTTCCTTGGAAGTTGGCAGACCAATAATCGAGATTAAAAACACAGGCGCGAGCGTCTCGTGTATCTCTTATCGTAGATCATTAAACTAAAATAAACATTCAAATCCGGTGAAGGTTAAAGCAAAAATTTGAGTTATCATTGGCTGTGTTACTAGAATACGTCTCACGAGGTATATGACATCTTATTTTATAACATGAAGGGAGAACAGGTCTTGATGACGTTGTGATCATACATCCATTTTTCAAGTAGCTTTGTATCATCACGAAAATTTCAGCCAACGTCCTGCCAGCTCTATACATAGGCTTCTATAGGTTTCCAATACGACTGATTAAAAGCACCTTCTGACGATATTAAACCCTTTCCTTACAGCTGTCCGTTTCGCCGAATTAACGCTACTGAACCGGGCATGTGCGCACATTGTATGGCGGTAAACTGATTTTCTCATTTGTGTTACATATTTAAAGATTTTACTTGTATATTAATTAAAAATAGAAGTTAGGATAATTGTTAGTAATTTATTTGGCTGTGATAAATCTTAAAACAGGGATCTACACATAAGCCCACATTACAAGGTGGATGCCGTGTAGCTCCGGCGCTGGTACACACAGGTCGTCCAGTGGACGCCGGCTAACTCCGGCGCTAGTAACGAAAGGGTTAAAAAGTCGATTGTCAACTAGTCGGTGCCAGTTCTTTCGTTATCACGTACCGCACTACGGCAATTTTTGAAGATTTTCCATTCAGGCCGCTCAGGGGGCATACCACCTACAATTTAAAATTAAGTAAGTCGTTTAAGACGGTATGCTTTACACATTTTCAAAACTGCAAAGCTTATATATTTTAATATGCATTACGTACACTCATACTTGATTTAAAGTTATCTATATTCGACACTACAATTCATTTGTTCAAAAATCCATTGTTTTTAATGACAACTGCAAATGGCCTAAACGGAAAGTGCAGCGGAGGTCGTATACGCCCCACATAGCATGGAATATGTTATATAATTTGTTCTGCATGCATATGTAGCCTATCTGTCATATCAACTCTCCTATTAACTGGACTATATCAGTTACTTTCGTTCATCTACGGTCCTCCTTATTCTCAATTCTATCTCTTAGAGAAATCTCGAGCAAAGCTCTCTTTATATCTCTTTGTGCATCTGTTACCTTGCCAATGTAGTTCGTCACTACAGAAAGAGCACGATTTTGTTCGTCATCAATATAAGTGATCACGTTTTAAAAAAGAAATGGCAGCTTAGATTGAACTAGGCATATTTATCTTTAAAAAAATATAAATTGAAATGAAATAATTACGTAAGTTTTTAATGTACTTATATACACCAATAACTCGCTTCGCGTCGTTTCGTTTTGCGTTTTTTTTTCGAAGTTGTGTCGCTGCTAAATTGGTACTAATTTTCACTGTGCGTCGTTAGATTTTCGAGGTTGCGTTGTTTTGGGTTCGAGTTCGAGAGTTATATTATTTTTGTTTACTTCGTTAAATTTTCTTTTTAAAAAGTAGTATTTTCGTGACCCTGGAACCTATCTTCGATCTTTACATGGTTTGCTATAGAAAATCTTAATTCAATTTGCGGTAGTAAGTAACCACGACGCAAAGTGAAGTATCGGTGTATATATTATTATGTAATATTAGTATATATCGTACAATACACACGTCTACCTACTCGCTAATTGTCCTTTTATTTTTGGGACCAGACTGTCACTGCTGGTCAAATGGCTTTTGGAAATTCCTTGGATTTACGATGGCAGGGTGCAGATAGCTCCTCTAAGACCTCTTTTAAAATAATCAAGCTGGAGCGAGAGCCCCCCACCCTCCCCCCGGGGGAGCCTCGACTCCGGCTGCTATATACTACTAATTTACTGTATTGGGACGCTATTCGATGGACGCTCCAACAAGTTACTACGCTTATGGTACTCCAAGAGTAAACCTTCTCACTTGTTAATAATGGTCGAACCACGGCTGGGGTATTTGCGATTGCCTGGCTAATACTGCCACTTCGGAAAGCGTTACCGCTGGTTGAAGTGGCAGAAGAGACTTTAGCAACGCTTCTATCTAGTATGATCGAGGATTGGAGTTCCCTGTGATGTACGAACCAACATCGTTTCCTATTAGACCGGTTGTATATCGAATTGCCTTTTATTTTATTATCATGGTTGCCTATAATAAATTACCTCTAGCGATAAAACCGCACCTTGTATTTTTTTTTCATTTATAACTCAGTGTTTTTCTTTAATATTACTCGTTTAATAAAATAAATGGTGAAAAAATCTTTAAGAATATTGAAGAAAAAATGTTTTATAAAAACTATTCTTGACAACAAAAAAAATTTTAATTATCTATTGATCATTTCTCATTAATTTTCAGCCTTCACGCCTGCCTTTTAAATGGATTAATTAATACACATTACATTAACAACATGAATAATTATAATTAAGGTACACAAAAGGGTTTGTCAATTAACGACAACGCTTATCAGTGTGATAAGAATAATTAGTTCCAAAATGTTATCGCACGAGCCGCCCGCTTTGAGGTCTGACACATTAATGCCAAATATCGTTAGTTTGTTGCTGAGATGGAACATTGTAACTCAAGTATTGTATAAGATTGGGATTGACTTTAGTGGACTGTATTTAATTAAAAGGCCTTGGTCCAGAGAATGAATTGATTTATTAAGAATTAATTTTACAAGGAAGCGAAAAAACGTGTGCTCGGTGGCGGTAGGGAGCAGAGAGGGAGCACAGATAAAAACATATTTTACAGGTTCGCCAAACCCTAGATAAAATCTTAAATAAAACATTTTTTGTTGGTACTATTGCCAACAAGTATTATTGTCATTTTTAAGTCATGATAAACTGAGACGAAGTAAGGTCCTTCTTAAAACAAACCTAAATAAGAAAACCTAGGCATTCTGATTGTCACTGCTACCCAAATGGCATTTGTAAATTCCACGGGTTTGAAGTGACAGGGCGCAAAGGGCGCTTATCCTAAGACCTATTTTGACCCTTTGAGGCACAGAGTTTTAGAAAATAAAAATACCTATGTTGCACAGAAATTTTATTTCGTTCAAAATTTAACAAAATTGGTGTGTTATTATTAATAAGGATATACAATGATATAAAAAATAATTATGTTATTAACTACCAAAAATTTTCGGTTTCAACACTTGATGAACCTCTCATATGATGATAAACCTTGCCAGCGCAATCAAGTATATTTTTAACAATTGCTAATGGTGTTGCTAATTACTTTAAATAATAAAGTTCAGAAAAAAATGTATGAGCACGCAACTATTCCAATATTTCCAGGTGGGTCGAGAAATGTCCCACCATGCGTTATTACGCATCAAAAAGGTGAGATATTTTTAATACCAGCGTGCCCCAAGGGGTTAAGGTGGCGACACTCGTGAAGTCTCGAAGGAGCATCAGCTCGGGCGGCTACATACTACTGACTAGGTTCAAGGATCAAGGTTTGGACTGTCACCCGATAATACCAGCTTAGCATCCGACACAAACGCACCCGAGAGAACCGAACCTTGGCTTGGACAGTTACAATTGTCTACCTAATATCATTATCACTTCGAAAAGTCCTAGCGTTGGGATAAGTGATGGAAGACACTTCTAGCAACGCATCCAGTTGGTTATCGAATGGGGACGATGATGGAATTCTGGAGAAAACATGACGTCACTAAATGGTTCTCTATTTTTCATTGCTTCCAATTTTCTCCCTATGGCAACGTACGGAGAGTAAATTGAACCTTATTTACATTACATATAAATACATATTTAAGTGTACGTTAAATCAATGTCCTGAATATTCGATGATGCTTAGCAAAGCCTTATAGAACAATTAAATACTTGTTTCACTACAAGTAATTAACACAGTAAGTGATCTTTACCCTAGAACCAAATACTTTACCCCGCTATATGCCCACTATTACCTCAATTTGCCCCAATCCGCTGGGCGTTGTTAGTTACTTCCACCCTGATTCGATCTCTTAAATCATTTTGAACATAGCTCCCTTCATTGCTCATTGAGCGACAGCAGTTTGCCAGACACTATTAATAAATAAAAATCAAACTCGTATTACGTTAATTTCGTTTTAAAAAGTTAATAAACCCTTCAAGGGTTTGATATACATAGAAAAAGATTCCACGAGATATATTAGACCTTCCTGGATTTAGTTTTAAATCTATTATTAAAAGTATATCATTAAATATATTTTATTATAGTGTCAAAATGGTTTTTGGTTGACCGAAATGCGTGGGAACTTGATATTATAATGTATACGTAAAGAGCAACTGTTCAGTTTCCGACGGCTTTACTCAACAGATCAGCAATCCAAGCTGGCTGTAGCTGTAGCTCTACAAAGATATTTTTATTTTGAATATAATAAATAATTAATATATTAATAATGAAGACCTCCTTCATCTCTCTTTACTGTCTGTCTGTCTTAAATATCGTGGATCCAGTTACATCTTTGAGATATCTATACATCGGATCTATCGACCACTTATATTTCTACAATAATAAAGGAATGAAAACAAAAAAAAAACCTAAATAATTGGGCAATAAACGAAGTATTTCATCAGACATTTCCTGCTATCGATCTATAAAACGGTAGGCTTCGTATCACGTAATACGTGGTCAACGCATGTTACGTTGCGTATGTAATGAATAACAATTGCGGCATTGATCGGCCGGGCCGTGACCGCGAGGTCGCCGGTTCGAATCCGCGGTGACGTTCGGCGAGAGTATGATGAGTAATTTACATATGACATATGAAAACCTTGATAGTGTATTGTATTTGGTTGTACCCAAAATAGGCTACCTATTTAATTTTTTATATATGTATGTTTATTCCAGATATACATATCTAATATATAAAATTCTCGAGTCACGGTGTTCGAACTTGAACTCCTCCGAAACGGCTTGACCGATTTTACATGCGTATTCAGTATGTCTGAGAATCGGCGACTATCTATTTTCCATACCCCTAAGTGATAA
This sequence comes from Battus philenor, assembly GCF_028537555.1. NCBI lineage: Eukaryota > Metazoa > Arthropoda > Insecta > Lepidoptera > Papilionidae > Battus > Battus philenor. The sequence continues at coordinate 10,949,442 of NW_027181683.1, forward strand.
GGGTGGTCCACCCCTAAATTTTATTTTTAATTTTTGAGACAATATTTTTGGTTTTTATTTTATTATGATACATCATACAAAAATACATACAAACCTAAATTTTCACCCCTCTACGATCAACCCTTATCTTACATTTGTTAATTAAAAACTTTAATTTTTTTTTGCAAAACAACGTTTGCGGGATCAGCTAGCGATAATATAGATTTATGACATACATATGATATTTTATACGCGTTTAGCGGGCGGCAGTGAGAGGCCATGCCGTGCGTGTTTGTTTCTTCTTGATGATAAGGACAGTATGATCAAGGCGTCATTCGACCTGAACGCAACGCTAGCGACCATCTCACTGACGGCGTTCGAATTTAAATCTGCGTTCGAATTTTAAACGCGCAATAACTGTCATAATTTACGGTTCAAATTTATCGTGGTAATACTGGCCGGTAACACGGAGCGTTATCACGTGAACTATACGACTTTTCACACTCTTTACATGTGGTTTAGTTGTTTAGATTTCTGACTTAAGGTTGCAAGTCGGGATTTACGATCGTACTTTATGTATATTGAATAACACCATCCCTTTCAAGAAGCCGTGAAAGAGTATTGAGAAAATCGGTATATTCTATTATCACATTGAAATAACTTTCTTTCGAAAGCCTCGGCCCAGGGTCTCGTAGGCAGGTGAGGGGGCCGCCATAGAGCTATCTATTCTTTGAGTCAGACACTCTGAAGAGGCCAGTGCCGGATTGTCATTCGAGATACATTTAGCATTCCGATTCCAGTTTCCCGTGGTCACACCATAAACTAGCCTTTGCCGATTTTCAAAATTAAAAAAAAAATATAATGAATATTGAACATTAGCGCGTTTGACAGTTTTATCGCTGCAAATACATTGTCGCGTGGTGTTTTTTTTTTAAATATTAAATCTGTTTAATTTTTAAGAATTTTTCTAAAATTAAAGTAGCCCAAGTTACTCCTAATTACAACAGCTACCTGCCAGTATGATTCTCGTTAAAGGGTTAATCTCGTTTCGAGTCCCTTTTGGAAGGGCCTCCTTTAATAATCAAATTGCCCACCTGTGGGGTTTTTACTAAAGCTAAACAACTCAAGAGGAGTCTTTTTTCACCCGACACATAGCTGACCTGATATTTACAAATTCCGTGGGTCTTTCGCACCCGTATGTCATGGCACAGAAAGCGCTCAGCCTTAAGATTTTATTAAGGCAGCGAAGCCCCAAAGTTCCTTGGGGAGCTTCGCCTCTGACTGTTGCCGAGCTCTTAGGCCGCTTCGGTGAATGCTTCATGGTATCTACGGCTCAGGGGCCTCATGGGACCTCAACGTAGGCTGTCAATCGCCACCAGCTTAACATTACAAGATCGCCCGAGAGAGTCCTTGAACATAAGTCAGGCTTTGAGCGATGAAAATCTGACGGTACAATCTGAAGGAACAGCTGATTATCAAATATTTTAGGGACTATGTTAAAATAGAATCTATACATAAGCGATGAATATATTTTAACGAACCTGAGACCGACGAAATTATAACATCCCCCCCCCAAGGATAAAAGCGTCTACGATGAACCGAAACCACGTATTAAAGATGTGACGTCACAGATCCGCCATTTGCAAAAATTTCTTCTTTGCTTTGTTTTATCTGTATACAAGATCGTGTCGATCATTATTGCCATAATCAGCCTTTTATTGGCACACTAAATTAATACAACCTCCAACGTAATAATACGTAGCAATGGAAAGACGTAGTTATAATTCAACCATCGTCAAATCTTCAGTGATAGTTCTACGTAGGTTTTATTCAATTTTTTTTTATTAAAACTATTTTATAATATTATGTTTAGTCCTTTGGTGATAATAACTTCGTCATTATATGTATATATATATATATATATATATATACATATAATGACGAATATATATATATATATATATATATTTTGCAAATCTTTTAGATAGTACAGTGTTGTCAAGCAAATTGAAACGAACTAAGATATATTAAGATTAATTTATTCAACATTGGAACTTTTAACAGAACTTTTATTTTAACTGTACTTTTTTGAGGCAAGGTAGCCGTGGAGAAGAAGCAAGAGAAAACTCCACAACACAACCAGTAACTCGGTAACTACTTTAGATGCAATAGACAAACACGCCTAAGATTAGTAACATACCGATTTTCATATGACAAATAGAATTTAACAAGAAAATAAAAAATTAAATTGACATTAAAACGACAAGTTCTTCTCCAAAGAATCAACATTCCTAACCTGACAGCAGTATAGGAGAAAAAAGGAACACAGAATACATATAAATATGTATTTAAATGTAAATTATGTCACGTCTTGAAGGTGCTTCTTCTTATTTTCAGCTGCCCCAAAAATCGACACACTGCACTGCCCGTATCCAGCGACCTTACTACTACAGCGTCTGTTCGCCTGCTGGAGAATCTACCCATGCCGTGTCTACCGTCTCCTGGTCGTCACTAGAGAACCTTTCAGCTCCAATGGTCAATAGGCATAGCCCTCTCCATTGCTCTCTGGGTTACCTTGAGCATTCTTATGAAGCCCGTTGTAAGTGACCACGTTTCGGATCCATATATCATCACCGGCAACACTCATTGGTCGAAGACCTTCGTCTTCAAACAACGAAGATGCATGGCAAAGTATATTCGAAATAATAAACATTTGTGATTCTTTCTCGGTATTGCCATACAACAATAAAATATTAAACTAAACGGGAATTATAACATTTATGCTTATATTATGTAAACGGAGTGACGTATGGCACGAATACGGATATTTCGGTAACATGCGCCTACAAACACGCGGTTCAAACTAATATAGTACTGTAACATATTTTTAAAACTTCACACAGATGAATAAATAAATATACATACGATATTTATCGATTTAATAACGAACTCTCTTTAAAAAAATATTATTACTTATTAATTTATTTAAAAGTTAAACAAAGTACCTCAACGAACTTATTACCAAAGTTATTTTATAACAGTTAAACCGTAGGCTCAGAGATATCTTAATGAATAAAAATAAAAAGGTAGGTAAATAAGTAAACATCGTGAAAAATAATAAAAATCTAGTAAATTAAGATAAAATAACTATTTTATATCGAAAGGATTAATTACAACATGTGCCATGCGAAGTTCAAACATTTTACGAAGAGAGAGACGCAACAGCCGCGAATACTATCCACTAGTAATAATTCCAAATTTAAAACTAAAATCATTATCGTTCGAAAAAAGAACATATTAACATACAACAAGATTAATTAACCAAAACTGTACCTAATTACTATAGCTATAAGATACATATTAGATTGATAATAAAACTGTATCGCGCTACGACGTAAGCGTTACGCGGGATCAGAGCTCGTTATAACGACGGCGAGGCGTATAAATAACTTTTTCGTAACCACAATAACGCGCGTGACACTCTACATCGCCGCTCTACTGACCTACACGCAATTAAATTGACACACCCACGCCGCAATGTACGCGTAATAACATGTAACACCCATGGATTCGTTCTTTAAATATGCACGCGATATATTTCGTTTGCGTTTATCTAATGCGCGTCTGATTCCGTAAAAAAGCACTTTTGTACATTTTTATAATCTACAGACATTTAAATTGTAACTTTTGAACTATTTGTGTTAACATAACAATCTAATTTTGACCATGTTTTTTTACTAAAAACCTTTATTATGCGGTGGTAATATTACACAGTTATTAAGAGGACTTCAAAAAGAAATCAATAAAAAATCTACTTATTTAATTCAAGAAAAAAATTGCAGTGATGTTTTAAACCAGACCTGATTCGAAACAGCTTAGCATTTAAAAATAGTGCTATTCACTGATTTAATTAAATAAAAATCATCATCATCAATCATCTACTTTTAATTTAAATATGTCTTAACTGAAATGCTGGTTAATTAATATAATACTTATTTGACAATAATTTGAAGTAATATCTTCAATTTAAACTAAGCCATAAGTAGAATGCTCAAGGATATACAATAATTAATGTTATTCAGGACCCTTATATCCGTTAATTTTAATAATATTTGAATACTGCAATTAAGGATTGACTTGAACAACATTATTTACATTATATAAAGATGTAGAATATGAATACAGAATACACTTAAAGTATCACAAGTGTTATAAAGTACAGACTTGCTATCTTTTATTAATTTCTAGAATTTTATATGATTTGGTATAATTGACTTAGATATTTATATAAATAATTGTTGTGTTCTTCAAGCTGAAATGTCAAATTTGATAATAAATAGTTGCTTGTTACAAAGCAGACAATACACAACAACATGTATAAATATATTTCAAAGCAGTCTCTTGTAAATTCAAGTAACAAGTACTTTCACTAAACTTTCTAATGCTAAGTAAAGACAAGGTTGTGTACTAAATAATGCTCTTTAATTAAAATAACATTAATTTATTTTATTATTGGCGGATTATACTATTAAAAATAAAAAAATGATAATTATTCTCCTTCTCTTTTTAAAAATAATAGCTTGTTTCTAAATCAAAACAAACAGAGGAAATTTGTATCATAATAATAAATCGCGGTAAAAAAACTAATCACATTATTTTCCAGGTTTTTGTTTATTAATTATTTATAAATATCTTCTGATTCAAAGCTTGTTTATCAATTAAATAATGGACAATAGCCATTATAGTGGAATAAGTGTTAACCAGTACTTAAAGAAATAATTAACATAAAAATATGTTCTCAGTTCGTGTATTTATCCTATAAGATAGATAAAGAAACAATTAAATGCGTTATTCAGCCAACCGACACCGCTGGAATCGTAGCCCGGCATCCAAATAAAGACATCAAAGTATGACATGTCGACCATTCAACAAATACTGACCTGTTTTTTGCATCAATAGCTTCGCCGACGCCACGCTGAGATTCCATTCAAGAGTTTATTTCACAATAAGCACGAACGTTCACAATTTCAGTTAATTTCACACAATAACCATTTATTTTTTACGATTTTCTTTTTGTGACACTCGCGGAACTAGCGTTCGGCTGTCCGCTGGAGCGCAACGTTACAGATTAATAATAAAAAAACGTCAGGAAATCTTCCCTGTCATAGATAGAAACATTCATAACAAAAGAATGTTTTTGTGGCTTAATACAATAAAATAATATTATACATAACAATCAAATTATAAAAGTTTAAGTAAAATAATTAAACTTTTTTATGTAAAGTGATATATTTAGTATTTTATATACTCACTTCCTTTTATTTGATTACCATCATATATAATGTTACCTTAGAAATTTCGTTTTATGTCTGATACTGTATCTGAGGTCTCTCCATAATAACTGTTTCTAGTTCAATCGTTGACAGGTATGACATATAAAATTGTTAATATGTTATTTGTAAATTTAATAATATAACGAAGAGTTAAAAACTATGTCCTGTATCACTATATTTAAATTGCGCTGTTTTAGGCGACACAACCTAACCTTATATTAATTCTGTGAACTTTTATAATACGCTAAGAATGGATCTAACTATATTTTACACTATTTATATTATTTCTATTTATATTACATAGTTTATTAATTTACGTAAAACTTTATAATGGTGTAAATACCGTCTACTACTTTTTGTATTGTAATTCAATAAAAGATCAAATGTCTTTGGATTGTTGAACAATACCAATTAGTGTGGTCTATGGCGTAAACTACATCTGTCAAAGAGATGTCAATGTCAACAATCGTGAAATAAATCGATGGATGAATTTGTATTTTCATCTAAGAGAATTACGTTAACATTATTTGATTAGAATTGTATAAATGTAAAATTAATAAAAACAAGTGCATAACTATATATTCGATTTACAATGATCAAAGCTATACTAGTTTTTAACAATCATGGGAAACCGCGATTGTCAAAGTTTTATCAATATTTTGTAAGTAATGATATATATTCATACATTCTAATTACGACGAGTTAGTATTAAAAAGAATATATTACTTTTGAACACCTGTAACCAAATGACCGCAATAAGTTATAAACAGGCTAATTCATTCATATTCGAAGATCAGTAATTGCAACCAATTTCTATTTATTGATGTTAGTCCATAGAAATTACTTTCTACTTAAATTACTTTGAATTAAAGCTTTATATATTAATAAAAGACAAGACATAAAGTACGGTTTGTAATAAATTTAAATATATAAGTGAAACTTTGGATACATGTTGGTAAAGTATTGCTGAATTTAAAATTAGGTCAAATAGTGAGTGTGGCTATTCACTTTCACTAGGGGAATCTGTCTGTGAGAGTGAAAAGAGTATTTAGTTTTAAAAAGCACAAATAACCCTATATATTACATATATATTATTATAATGTATATTTATAGATTTGTTTCACCTTATCTTGACTACTGATAACTTTAAACATGAAATGAATGTTTCATATTAGTATAAACATTTATTGAAAAGTATCTTGTTATCACATATAATGTATTTTTATACTTCATACAATGTACAAGATGATTGATTATGCTAAAGCTTGAAAAGGGTGAATGTATAGCTCATTTGCTGCCATTTTATGTATGGTACACTGTGTCTAAAATTCAATGATTACAAAAATTATAAATAATGTGATGATAATATTGTATGAGAGTGAATCTTTCGCACCTATAATCAATTGCCATGCATTTGTACACACAAGGGGTTAACTTGTAAATATCTAATATTCCAGAATGAAGACATGCAACAGCAAATCATTAAGGAAACCTTTCAGCTGGTGTCCAAGAGAGATGACAATGTTTGTAATTTTTTAGAGGGTGGCAGGTATGAATTCCAACTTTTATTAATTTAATTGTTTTTATGACACTCTTTCTTTCTGCTTTGATATGTTAACTGCCTTTGTTAACAACAGAATATTGGTGTGCATGCTAGACAGAAGAGAGAAGCTTTATATTATCATTATTAACATCATGTCAGCTGATACTTGTCCATTTTTCAATATAAGTCACCCCCAAAGATTGCTACAAAGACTGGTCTTGCTCTGCCTACATCCAGTGACTCCCAGTGACCTTTACCATGTCTTAGTTCACCAACTACGTACTACATTCCTTAATTGTCACCTTACATTTAATTCATATTTCTTTAAATATACTTGGAAATCCCACTAAAGTAGCCTCATAAATAAAGGCTGATTGGCTCAATTAGAACTCTTGTTGTCTCCCGAATATGGACATAGCCTGACGAGAACTTATTCTGTCACCCCAATATGTGTGACAATGCCATTGATAAGAGATCAAGAGATATGGTGAATATCAAAGTTTTTTAATTTAAGATGATATATAGTATAAGGTGATGACACCAATGTATTGTAAGAAGACCTCCCTTAACATACTATGCTGTATGGACCTTCTCTGTACATTTCCAATCAGTCAGATTGGATATTGTCTAGGTCTAATTTTTTCCGACCATCTTTATAAGAGTTTGTCTTCTTTATCCATCGCTGCATTTTTTGCATAAATATGTATTTATTTGAATAACAGGAGTTTATTTTCGAAAATATAGCCTATTTTATATTTATTAAGTAGTAGACAATAATTTCTTTTTACAGCTTAATTGGTGGTTCAGACTACAAGCTTATATATAGACACTACGCAACATTATACTTTGTATTTTGTGTGGATTCTTCAGAGAGTGAGCTGGGTATCCTAGATCTCATACAGGTAAATATAATTTTGAATGACCAATTTTTTTTAAATTATATTTTATAATTATATTTAATATTAATGAAATAAATTTTAAAATTATATTTAATATTAATGACATAATTTACAGTCCAGAACTTTCTAAAATAGGTTATAGACAAATTCAACAGCGACCAATACTTAATGTTTCCTTTGAAATTACAGGAGTAATTCGTTTAATTAAATATCTCTTTACTTGAATCTAAACAAAGCAAGAGTTACAGAACCCTCTAAACAATAAATACGGAACCCTAGGATCAAGAAGTGCTGTAAACACGCGTGATGAAGTTATTTATAGATTTTTGTGTATGGTTCTCAGAAATTCTTACCAAGGACTATCACAAACTTAGTAATACCTCCGTAGTATAAATAGGTGTACTCCCCGTGTCGACAGTTCAGTTTTGTTTTTCGAGTTAAAAGATTAAGAACTACGATCAGTAATATAAAGTTACTTGGACAATGATTTCTTGAGCGATTCGGTAGCATAGTTTGGACTAAGCGAAAGTATACTTTGTGTTAAAGAAGGGTGAACCCTACACCCACAGAACCCACAGTATGTAACAATATTTTAATTTATAATGACTGATTTGGTGGGTGGCGCTAATGTGACTTTGACTTTTTTACATTTCACATATAAGATTATACACACCTGTGAGTGCTTGTATACATTATTGTGGAAGCGTGTTATTAGCAACACATTATATTTATGTTTTTGTCAATGTTGTCTTATTATAAGTGTGTAACCTTTTTAATTATAAATAAATAAATTAATCTTATATATTAACTGGTGAAAACAAATTCTATTTTAATCTAACTCAGTTTGAATCTGCCATCAGTCTTAGAATTATATGCAGATATGTTGAGTGCTTTCTAATCAAATTGTGCATGCACGTTTCCGAGGCATCTGCTCAGATATTGTGTACTGGCTACTGCGTTCTGCCCAGTTCCAAGATTCTATATCTCTTTTGTCTTTTAAGACTTTCATATATTGTCAGTCAGGCAATATGTTTTGGTTCAGTTATTTCTTGTACTTCTTTTCCTGTCCGCCGGATTTCTTTTTCGATAAAGGGTTGATGTATTTCATTTTCATCATTTCTGACATACCAGAGCGTATCTGATATATTGTATATTATTGAACTAACTTTTAAAACTCATTAGGTTATTTTGTGTAGGATTATGTTTGACAGAAAAAAATATATTTAAACTGCATATTCACACTGTTTTATAAATAAGTAAGATAAAAGAAATACCGAGAAAGTGAGGGGTGCGCGTCCACACTTTGCTGTGTTGTGAATCTTATTAAGAATCTGAATAAAAAGGCAGTATTGATACCACAAATATAAACTGGTAATATATTTTTTTTAAAAAACCTTCCTGGGGGATATACCTAATAATTTATTATGTTCACTGCGATTGGATGTACAGTTTTTGAATTTGTTGAATACAGACAGACAGACATTTATTTATATATATATAATGTGTAGTTTAAGTAAAGTGATTGAATAAGAAGTTAAAAAATATGTTCATGTATTTATATATTACATTGTTCCCATTGCTATCTATATATCTTTCCCTATTTTTACACCACTGTCTGACATAATGAGGTTTAATAATAAATAGTTATATAAAATTTTGTATTTAAATACATGTAATGTTTTATCCCTTTGCAGGTATTTGTTGAAACATTGGACAAGTGTTTTGAGAATGTTTGCGAGCTGGACCTGATCTTCCACGCGGATGCCGCTCATCAAGTTCTAGATGAACTTGTGATGGGTGGTATGGTGCTTCAGACGAACATGGCGGATATACTGTGCAGGCTCCAGGAACAGAATAAGATGCAGAAAGCTGAGGTGCATCATACTTTTCTTCGCGGACCCATATTCATCAACATCATTTCAGCCATAGGAGATGCTCTTAACTCCTTTATTTTACAACAAAATATTCATATAATAAACTAGTTGTGCCCGCGACTTCTCGTGGAATTTAACAAAAAAAAATAGGTTCTTTAGTTTATTTTCGCTTAAGAATTTTTCCAAAATAAAAGTAGCCTAAATTATTCATTATTACATCAGCTACCTAGTAATTATTTACTTATAGTAATAAACATCACTATAAGTAATGTCAAGATCGGTCCAGCCATTTCAGAGATTAGCTAAAACAAACAGACATATGGATGATTTTAAAAAAAAGTAGTTTTGGTATATGCATCATATGTTATGCATGTAGTAAAAAACGGTAATTTTAATATTAAACAAAAGACATTTAAATTTTTATATGTATAGATTAAAAAGTTCGTCCAATAAAAACTAGTTATTTACTAGTTTTTATTGGACGAACTTTTTACCTTAACCCTATTAAAATTGATAACACAGCTTGAAAATCATCATTGTCACAGCCATATGACGTCCTCTGCTAGACAATTTTTTCCTAATAAATCTCTAATGGGACTGGTTGGAAGCGGTCTGTGTTTAGTATCTTACAAGGACCTTAAGGGTAATAGGGTCCGTTCACCTGGCGGGCTGACGACAGTCACTGAGTTTCTCGGGCCTTGGTTTCTAGTCTTTAAGGTCCCAGTGGATCTGGTCTACTTGTTCACTGGGCTATGTCGAATTTGATATCTTAGATAAATCAATGCCATAGCCCTCTCCATGGTCTTTTGAGCGTCTTGCAATGAAGCCCAGGGTGAGAGACTACGTTTCGGTGTCAATATGTAATAACTACTGCATCCAAAAGACAAAGGAATTATCTCAAAATAGAAACAGAGATGAAGACAGAGGTCAGCAACATTGTCTCTCTAATGAGCGACAGCAAAGTCGCCCCGAATTTCCCTGATATTGAAGTGAGATAATGAAGGAGATTATAGCCGAGTACGAACTAAATATTTAACCAGTGTTTCCCAACCTTTTTAGTGTCACGTTTAAAATTCTTAATTCCCTCTATGTGAATTACATAATGTTTATATATTTAATATATACATAAAAAGCGAAAGGGTTGAAAACTTCGATTCTATTTTCAAATTGCCCCGCTTGACGATCAAATTGCTCTCGTATGTCGCGTGGACCCCACGCTGGGAAACACTACTCTAGTCACAAATTAAGTCAAATGAATGTAATAATATAAAAGATTAAACCAAAAATAAATTTAAAATGTAAAAAAATAAAAATAAAGTGATATACAAAGTGGACGACAGAAGTATGAATAAAGAAGAATTGTAACTGCGATACTTTGGAAATTGTGGTGAGGAGTTTGAGGTTATGTATGAAGGGAGAAGAAGAATTAAATCATGAATGGAAGAGGAGACTTAAATAAAGAAATAACTAAAAAAAAAAAATTGAAAAATAAAGTCCCTGTCTATTCAAATATAGGGGTAAACAAATGGTCCATAAGAACGCGAGGCATAGCGATGGTTAATTTTAATATCTTTTTATTTTTATAGGCTGGCATATCTGCGGCTCCCGCACGTGCAGTGTCAGCTGTGAAAAGTATGAACTTGCCACAACAGCTGCGTTACATGAAGCTCCCCGACCTTCCGCAAGCAATCAAGGTCATTATTTACAAATACGTCTTTATACAAAGTATCTTGTCACTTTGAATATTTAATGATATATTTAACAAAATACAAAATGTTTCTCTAAACTCTCCCCCACCCTCACAGGGCATCAATTATTGACTTAGCCCTCTTTAAAAATGTTTCACTCCAAGTCCAAAGCATCGAGTCAATTCATGAACTGGACTCCGATCATCGCCCCACCCTACACTTTATTGTACACCATAGATAATAACTAAAAAAAGAATTATTTTATATAAAGGTACAAAAAGTGGAGTGGTTCGAGGAGAAATAATTTATACAGGAAACATATAGCTTTGTTATGAAGGCCCTTTTCTCTTCTTTTTTCCAATCACCCTGTATAAAGTGATCTCTTTGAAATAGTAGACACAGATTGTAAATAATAATCAATTTTAATATGTAGTAATACAAATAATGTTACTCATTATATATTATGCAATTTAAAGCCTTTACACCTATTTATAATCATCCGATATTTACTTATTTGTTTTGGTAAATTTGTATGGTGTGAACTAAAGCGACCTTGTCCGCAGGATCTGAAGTTCTGACCGCTACAGCAGGGCGCGTACCCCGCTTCGCCCGCCACTCTAGCCACCAATATCATCAGCAGCATCTACCCGCAGAACGACAAGTACCACAACCTCCATCGACAGGACTTCCCCAACAAATTCTTTGGCTCCGAAGCACTCAGCACTCGGTTTTCAGAATCCTTCTCCGAGAACTACCAGCAGACTGAAGGTATAAACTTCCCTAATTACGAGACCCACAAATCAGATGGTTATCAGGATCTTAGCGGCACAGTCGAGCGGGAGTACAGTGAAGTTAAAAAAAGAAAGAAGAAGAAGAGAAATGGAAAGTGAGCGGGATATTGAATTTAAAATTTTATTGACAACTATGTTAGTACTGAATGGTTTTGTTTTGATAAGATTATCTTTGTTTAATAGTTTAATCTTTAGAATCCAAAAAAAGAACACTAAGGACAAAAAAAATTCAATACATTTTTTACAAAATAGTTAATTATTATCAATTTAACATTATTTCAGCCATAAGACGTCCACTTATGGACATAAGCCTTTCCAAATAGATTGCTTATGGTCATCTGACCTGTAGTCTCTCAATCTTGTGTCTCGTGCTGCACTTGCCTATCCATGATCTCTACTCCAAAAACTTAATCCCTCAGCAGATCTCATTCCTGTTTCGATTACCAAGTTATGGAGGCAGCCTATGTCCAGCTGATGTCTTATGGCTGATGATGAATTTAAAAGACAAGTTAAAACATACAGAATGATATATATTCTTTTTAAATATAATAACACAAGGTAGATAGAGACAAGTAATCCTTTAAATATCCTTTGGTTACTTCCTTTCACCTCCCTGGTTTAATTTGACATCAAATTTATATGCCACAGTATGGTTAGCTATTGTCACATATCAAATAGAATTTTAATTTACTCTTTAGACTGTGTGCCTATTAATTTCATATAAAAGGCACGTAAACAGGTTCAAGTTAATTATTTCACTTTTTAGTTTATGCATAATAATGAATACCATGACCTATTGTAAGAAAACCGATGTTTGCAAGTATAAAACATTTAAAACAGTGAACAGAAGTTAAAAATTTGCATTTGTTGAGGTTTAATGATTTTTAAATAAAGAATGATTAATATAACAATTTCAAATATGATTATTTTTATTCATGTGGGTAGTTTAAACAAAAATTATTTTTATTGTAAACATTCCTCATACACGTGAGTTAATTAAAATGAAAAAAAATATTATTGAGGTGATTAAAAGATAAATTTGACACGTTTCTGGGATATAAAATATTTTCTTGGTAGATATAGTATCACACATATATATATAAATTGGACAGACATCTTCTTAAAGTTATTAGAGGACGCTGAACGTAGACCGCTTGAAACCTGTTCTTTTGGGAATCATGGGGAATCCCTACATCCAACAGGACATCAATGATGACGACATATTGATAAAGGTGATAAAGTTAGAAATGGAAGTAAAGAGTCTATACTTCATTTATAAATCATCAACTCCATGTCAGCTGTCTCCCGGAAATCTTTGTTTCTCGTCTTGCTTTGTTCACATGCAGCGACTTTCCGCTACTGGCCTACCTAATGTAACATATTAGGTAGAAAAACTCAGTAACACGAAGAGGTATTATGTATCTCAGAAACGTGATATATATGTACTTTAATTATAATATAGTTGATAAGAAATATATATGTTAACCGCTTATTATTTGCGTTTTATTTTACCTTTAATACCTAAGTTGTAATGTCATTTCAACTAGATGCTTACTAAAAAAGGGTTTCATAGTTATTTCGTTTAGAACTTATAGATGCGGCTTCTATGACATGCTTATATTTTAATTAAATAAAGGAAATATTTCTATATTTTTTCGCCAATAAGTTAACATCTATAATTAAGATAAATTTCAAAACAATAAATCTTTGATTATTTGACTAAGAATTAAAAAAAAATCCTTGAAAAAGATTATCATGAAAAGAACTTGGATAAGTGCCATCTATTTTAAATATTAAAACAATTCGATAATAGATGGCGTAATTAAAGCAAGCTTGAGAAGTATATTGTAGGTAGCGCAGTAAAATTTGATGTTAGAAAGTAATATTAGATGGCGCTTAAAAGTAATTTTGCTATTCGACAATAGATGGCAGGGTGATATTTCTTGGTGAACTTTTGTGACAATAGATGGCGCATATTTTAAATAGCTACTATTTATTTCTGTACTGAATAGAAAAATAAAATTTAAATCTTGTTTAGTAACGTTTTATGTATATACGTATAATATATGGAGCAACGAAATGTCTCCTAGTTCAATTTATAATCTGTCAATTCCTAAACACGACGATCTCCAACATACGAATGATACTTTACGACATAGGAACGTGATCTCTTACTTTAGGTCTCATAGGTAAGTTCACAATCTTTCAACAAACTATTGATAAGGCTATGCTTGGAATTATTATACGAGATCGCATCATAAATGAGGATATCCGAACGTAAGTTTCCGACATAGCCCAACGAATAGCTAAGGTGAAGTAAGCAGGCCACATAGGACGCAGAAAGAGTGGCCGCTGGGTCTGAAGATGGATAAACAACCTATTAAATTCTTCTTCGGAAAACTCTGCAAGCAGGCCGCTTGCAATCGGTCTTATTAAAAATCTATCAGGGAGGTCTTTGTTCAGCTGTCGACTGTCCAAGAGCTAAAGTTTATGATTCAACCAGTGTAATAGTATAATTAGCAAGCTAGATGCCGTCGTCATGTACACATAGAAACAAGTATGACATTAAATCCCTAATCATTTCAGTACAATTTTAATTATAATGTAAGATTCTTCCCCAGGTCCGTACCTCTTGAGGTAGTAACAACACGATGTCCGAAGCAGTGTGTATATTTATTGAAGCCCGTATTTATGCCGACTTAAATCAACAATTTTTCTGTGGGATTCCCCTTTTCGATGCGCCGCTGATGATGACCTAATATTTCTCCTACAATAGTATCACAAAGTTGCACACATCATTACTATCATAGAATTAACAATTACCATTTGTGTATGTCATGAATAGAATAGAGGAGCCCTATTTGATAGAAACGAGAATCAAATTCAGATGGTCTCTCTTCTTCTTTCAACTTAAAAATACGAATACGAGAATTCGTACCTCTACTTCCATGTGGTACAAAGAAATCTAGATGAAAAACGAAAAAGTGTGCGTATCGCGACCTCGACTAGATTCAAAATGTGACGAGGACGCGAGGAAAAATTATTTTCAACAATTTATTTAATTTGATGCAGACATTCATTAAAACATTAATATGCTCTTAAAATAATTAATCTAACTTATGCAGATATGTAAGAATTAGAATGTAAGTCCAACGAATTCGTTTCTTAGTTAGATATTTTTTCTGTTCATATATCTTCTGAAGTATACTGAATAAATATCGTTTTACAACTAGAATGAGCAGTGGTATTCCAGCGGTAGAGAACTGAGACTTGCTAGGTCGCGGGTACAATTCCCGGAATATAATCTTATATAATGCACACTTTGTGCATTAATTATATAGGATTTCCCTGCTCACAAATAAGTTTTAAAAGGATGGGCAGCAGAGCCCTCTGTATACCATAATATACATAATACTGCGATCGCAAAACCGCCTCCCAAGCGTGGCGATTATGGTAAATCCCCATAGATATATTTGGCGGAGGCCTTTGACTTGCACTGGTCGTCTATGGTCTGAAATGAACGAATAGAATAAGCAAAGCAATTGCACCAGACCGGAAAAGTTCTGTATTTTGACAAAGATTTGTTCAACATTTTTACGTGGATACATAATTCATCCTTTGTTTTGTTTATGGTCCTCATTAAATAATACTATTTACTTACTTTAAAAATTAACATTCCCATACTTAATTATTGTTAATTTTTATTTTGTTTTAATATTAACTTAAGTAAGATGATATTATACATAAGGGTTGATTGATCACAGATGAAAGCTTAAAAGAGGTAAATGCAGCATTGATTTGTCACAAAAAAAACCTTTATTATAATACGCATATAACACATATCTGCAAATCCTATATTAAGAGATCACTCTAAAACCATGGTTGCATAGACTTATTAAGACTAGGGGCCACTCGGGCAAATCATGAACTGATGGCGGGCCGGCCGCAAAAATTATAGGTAATTAAATTTTTTTGGTTTTATTCTGAAATAGAATTCAATATTTTTCGAATGTACGAGAGTATTATTTTTGCTATCGGCGGGCCACCAGCATTCGACCGGCGAGCCGCGGTCTGTGCATCCATGCTCTTAAACTATTTCAATGCGACAGACCGGTAACTTCTGACAGTACAAAGATTGAGACATATAATAAACAATAATTAATTTTAATACGCCATTATCCGAAACTAATTTTCTTAGTATATTATCATTACATTATTTATTATTTCTGAAACAATTAATTCGTGGATAGGGTGTTATGTATCGATTTTAAGCATTTATTCCTTTAAAGCGTTTTTCACCTATAACCTATCATCCTGTATGTGTCGGAACGTCGCAAGAATTTGAAAATGATGCTAATTTTAAATTAACACCATAATTTATGCGCCAGTGGCATTAAATAAGGCAGCATTACCCAACGTATACATGCAAGTAAGTAATTGATGCTTTTTTAATTATCACCCAATGTAAATAGTTCGTGTGTAAGTTTGTACGCGCTATTTACGTTAGAAAGTAATAAATTAGATAAAACTGTAAACATTGTTGACGTATTGGTAAATAGAATGGATGTATTTAAACAGGTTTATATTATTTAATGTTCTTTAACGATTTATATACGTTGCGCTATATAAACTCTGATTAAATGCGAAGGAAGTGTCTACTAGATGGCGTTACTAGTTCCTTAACTTCATATTTTAATGAGAAATAAAAAAATGTATTATCTAAGTTTATTGAATAAAAACTTGTAAGAAATTCTTTTAAATGTATAAGATTTTTAAGTGATAATAAAGCTTGTGTAAAATGATCTTCTACTATATTAAGAATATTGTAAAAGTGACCAAAAAAAATCCGTCTGTGTTTGTCATGGGCTTTTGTCAGATCATGATGCGTTTGGAAACCTCGTAGCCTTAAGCCGAAGAATATTTTGAAGTAAATTCTGTAAATAATTCTATTTTAATAATAACATGAATAAATGAACACGGAACTCTCACTTAGCGCTGTGTTTTTATTTACCGACAAATTAAATACTTATTTATTTAGGTTCCGAAAATTTTATATTTTCTATATTAATATACAGGTTAATTGATCTTTTTGATTAATGCATGGTACACTTTATCTAAAAAATCATGATATTAGAAATAATAAATAACGTTTATTACGTTTAATTAAACATATTAAAGTTGATTATTGTTTACTGTCTGTCCGTGAAGAATTTGTACTGCCAGAAGTTATATAAAGTGTAATTGGAAATAGATGTAAAAGCTTTGTTGAAAAATAAGCCATATGTTCACCCCTTAAAGAATTTAACCCATAACCAATCACTACATATACTGAATATCTTCTTATTAAGTAAGAAGCTGATGTAAAAGTAAAATAAAGATTAATTAAAATTAAAGTAAACGGATGTTAATTTTAAAACTAAATAATATCATTAAATGAACATTAGTAAATTACAATTTATTTTTCAACCTCCTACACTGGCCATCTGCTGACCGTTCCAAATTTAAATAAATGTCATTTTGCAACTTTCTCCCGCCATTTTCTTGGTTCGTATGTTAAATTACAAGTGGCGAGCATTATGATTTGGTCATAAAGCGTATTTGATTACCGGGGACGGTTCAGTGCGATTTGCGGTTTGGGGGCCTTTTAAAGAGCCTCCATTACATGCCTTCGTTTTCGCATTCTCCTTAACATCACAGCTGGTCAGCTCTGTCGCTAAACTATACCATTTTTGCCACGTTCACAATTTGAAAATTTTACATTTTTAAATTTTGATTTTAGAATCGCCAAACGTAAATTAAAAAGTATAATATTTTCTATAATAATTTTAATATAAAAATCATATTATAGCTGTTAATATTTTTAATTGTATTGGGGTTGTTATAAAAGTGATAACCAAAAAAACCCGTCTGTCTTTGTTATGGGCACTCATTACATCAGAACGCGATTGGAACTCTCGTAGCTCTGTTATTTATTGGTTTATCCACTTAGTGCTTATGTTGCTTAACATTTAATTAAATAACAATTTAACAGCTAGGGGACCTACAAATGCAAGGTAAATTTGTAGTACGTAGCGGTTGCAAGGATTCCCAGAGAGCCTAGCTTCGCTACCTTAAAAGAGGCATTAGGTAAAGCGTCCTCTGCGCGCTGCTTGATCGAACCTGAGAAATCTGCAAAAGCCTCTTAGGTAGCAACCTAAGAGGCTTTTGCAGATTGCAAGAAAGATAAAAAAACATCGGAGCTGTAACGAGCAATAGAGAGGCCTGTTCCAAAGATCGCTACGATGACGGATTTTGCCCTGCCCGCATCCATCGATTTACGCTACCTAAACAATGTCGTCGACCAATCTAGTGTGGGTCTATACACGCAGCGTTTTTTTTTTATTAATTCTAATTTGTATTGCTAGTGTTTTTTTACAATATTTATTTTTCGCTTAAACTAAACGCAGACAGTTGGGAGAGGGTTGCCGCTATTTGATACGGATCTTTCTTCTCCCAGCGAGGCACAATACAGCTAAAATTTATACATATTAACAATACAATTTGGAATACTCAATTACATATTTGTTGCTACATTATTTTATTTCAAGTCGCTGCCTAAGCGCTACAGACCGTTAAATGCCTTGAGATTTAGCACAATGTGTCGGGCCAACTCATCAAAAGATTCTGCTGTAGAATTTTTCTTGAGAAGGTCCGGTAAGTTGAACGGAGGTAGATTAAGGTTTTCACATAAGGTCACGTGGTTACGTCTTTTGGATGCGAATCGGGAGCAGTGTCTGAGTAAGTAATCAAAACTCTGTACTGTGGAGTCGTCGCATGGGCAAGTCTCATTATCGATTATTTTAAAACGGTGCAGGTACTGCTTGCAGTACCTTCCACGCGTACTTATTTTTAACTATTTTCTTAATAAAACTGGCGCAACAAACAAACGAGATAACGTTAATCCGTTTTTATTAAATAAAACGGTATTCGTAGATCCATTTTAAAACGCCATTTAAAAAAAAAACTTTCGCCAAAGGACGCATGCAATTTGAAATACCGAGTATTGAATTATGAAAATAGGTCGCACGGGATTTTATGCGGTAATTTGACGTTCGGACGGTAATTTTGCGGTGCGGCCGACGGCAGACGTCCGGTGGTCACCGTCGGACACAAGATGCTCCTTTTCACCGACATTTTCAATGTTAAATAATGCTACGAATTAAATAATTATAATGCGGTCATATTTTAAAATACAAACAACTATTTGAAAACAATACTTTAATTTTCTTTTGTCATATATACAAGTTTTTAAATTCAATTTCTTGCACATCTATTTTCAATCACCCTGAATCATGTTATTGAATTACGTGGTGATCACTGTGATATGTGTTACATATATTTAAATTTCATAACTTCTGGCAGTATAAAGCCTGCAGTTACATAGAGTAAATAATGATTTATTTTAACACGAATTTCGAAAACGTGTTTTATTTCTTCTGTGTTATAATGTTACATATAAATTTACAGCAAGTAAACAATACATTCACATTGTTAAAACTTTTACAGGTATAGCTAATGACACTAGATACGTTTTCAAGCTTGTGTTTTTTTTCGGCCCAGTTTTTGGGGCTTCTTGTTCAAGTCCTATGGTAGAATGGTGGACATTATGCCCATCTTCCGTTCTTCTAAATGTCTTACATTCTTTTTCATGTGTCGTCTCACTTCCTTCGCCTTCCGTTCAGACTTCTGGAATTTCACGTTTATTATTTTTATCATTTTTGTAACAATTTATTTA
This sequence comes from Battus philenor, assembly GCF_028537555.1. Taxonomy (NCBI): domain Eukaryota; kingdom Metazoa; phylum Arthropoda; class Insecta; order Lepidoptera; family Papilionidae; genus Battus; species Battus philenor. Next base: position 10,969,323 of record NW_027181683.1, read on the forward strand.
CTCTTATTTTTTTTTACTTTTTATATCGCACTTAATTCATCAAGCATATTTTGGCAGTTGTCCACTGGCGTATTATTAATCTCACTTACGTGCCTATTCCTTTAGCGTATTACTTTCTACTTATATCATCATCATCTTCATCATTATAGCAGATTGTTCACTTCTGGACATAGGCCGCCTTCCGCATATTTCCAATAAGACCGGTCGGAAGCAGTATTTATCTAGAATTTTCCGGCGAATTTAGACTTAAAGTAATATGGATACTAGGAAAATGACCGCACAAAAGAAAACTCCGGTGAGTTTGTTGTGGACTCTTCTTTCATCTCTATTATAATTTGTATTCAATTGAGCATATAGCATTTTTCAAAGTGTTCACTGTAAATGATTTAACGTGGAACTATGTGGAAGGTTTTTCAGGTCTTATTTCTTAATCTTCTTCTTGTTTTCAGCCGGTGTACGCCTACAGCATGACATAGACCTCAGCAACTTCCAACGAACTTAATTATGTCTATTTAAAGTGGCTAAACTCGGAACTTCCCCCAAAAAGGCTCAAGATAAAATAGAAATGATTTCTTATATTATTTATGCGCAAAAATGATTGCCGTTGAACCTTAAAATTGGAGAAAGAAGAAGGGAGATCATGAATCGGCTAGCGCAGCATGGGATGCTCGTCCAAGAGGTGGACAGACGACCTTGAAAAGGTCGTCGCAAGACCCTGGATGAAACGCTTCCAACCGGCCTTTTTGGAAATAAATCGGTGATGTAAGAAAAGGACCAATATTTAGCCACTTATGCACATGCAGTGGTAGTCGTGCAACAAAGTGCACCGCCCGCCAGCCCGCTGATAAATGCATATGTGGCAAACAATGCGAACTACACAACTGCCACCGTTAAATAAATATTGATCCTTTTCTTACTTAGGACGGACTTCTGCAAGGTAACGCCTGATTCCATTAAATATATCGGTGATGCTTATGTGAAGCTTTAGACGGCTGAAATGATGTGAACTATCAATGCAAAGAATTTCATAACGCGTGTGTAACTCCTCTCAAATCAAAACAAAGGTATCCAAGGTTTGCGCAAAAAGGAATGTCCGTCGCTTTGAACCAGTTGGGCTTGTTAATAAGGGAAATTTTATAAAACAAGAAACTAGCGTAAAGGTCCCGCCACACAATCACCTGCGACGTATTATTCCTTAAGGCGCATTCACACGCAAAAAGACCCGGCCCTACCCCCCGTAATTATACAATGTTGTGACATCTCCACCGCGCTATTATCAACGGTTATTTATTGATTTCGGCTGCTTTGACATACATTTTTTTATATTATTATTATCAATAGAACTCTACCTGGACTATATCGTATATCACGAATGCTTTCGCGGCGTTTTTAAACATGGGTGGTCGCACACCGGGCGACAAAACATAGACAAAACTTTTTTTTATATCCGACCATAATAAATCGTTGTTTTATTTACATCATTGCGTGAAGCGTGTACGTATTTTGATAAATTAATTTCCTCTGTTTTTTTTTCTTTATTTCTGTTAAGGAAAATTTATTTGTTAGGCTGAATAATATAGCTGGCCGGTTTTTATAATAAAAAAGTAAGTTTCAGTAATTGAAGTTGGCGCCAAAATGAAATACCGCCATGTTGGGTTTATGTTGAATTAGAAATATTCATGTTTCTTATCAAGATATCTTAATTAAAATGAAACATGTTTTTTCGCTGTTTTATTATTTTTTATTTATAGTTCCAACTGGTTTACATTTCTGTCCCCCATAAGCCACGAGAATGTAATTTATAAAGGAATAATTGTTAATTATTCTTGTGAAAATTTCCAGGTAGCGCATGTTGTAACATTTTAAATAGCTTTCTCTATACATAATGAAAAACAAACAATGAAAAAGTAATACACTATTTAAAACAATGATTTGACTTTTTAATATATTGCAATATGGGTAATTGTTTTCAACAAAATATGAACAGTAAGATTAATATGAATATCTTATTTAAATATAACAAAAAATATACAATATAATCTGTATTAGAAACTGCTAAAATAATGTTTTCATAAAATACTGTGTGTGTATGCCGCGTTTAAGCCCTCAGCTTATATAGCAACCTCTTCAAAGTAATTGTTAACCTCCTTGGTGTAGCGTTATTTAAATATTTAGAATGAAAATGTTAGATTAAACATTTTAAATTCAGAATGACGTTGGCTGTAAAAAATATGAGTTTGACATATTTAATGCATTTATTATATTTTATTACGAACATATACAAATTTTATATATAGTATATTGTTATATTGTGTTATTTCTAGTGTATAATTTAGGCATAGACTAACTCTTTGGAACTAAATAAAAATTATATAAACGTCGGTCGTCGTTTATTTAGAAAATAAATAAACAGAACTTTTTGATATTGCTAATCTTAACACGCTTTATGGTGCAATGGAAGTTAAGTTTAGTGATTTTAAATAATTAATATATGACAAATGGCCGCTGGGACTTCAAGGTTCTGGAGTAAAGACCACGGACCAGTAATCGCAGCGTTGGGCACCCACAAAAAGTGGGACAGACGATCTTGTTGAAGTCGTTGGAACACACTAGATGCGGGCAGCTTTTAACTGTTTATATTGGATTTAAGGGAGGCCAATGTTCGGTAGTGAAACGTTAATGTTCTACAGCTGAAAAGATAATGATGATATGATAATCTTTTTAATACATATAAGAATAGTGATAAATATATGATAAATAGCGATGAATAAGGTTAGCACCTGATAAGACGGAAAACGTCAAAAACTTCAGTTCAAAGTTCAAAGACTTCCTATTACTTAGTTTTAAAACTATTATTAAAACTACATTATTAAATCTTATTAAGGCATTTAAGTATCTGTAGCCCAACGTTTCAATTCACAGTTTTCACATTCAGTCTTATACAATTCACATTTTGTGCATTAATTATATAGGTTTGTTATTGTTCATAAACAAGATCCAGAGGATGGGCTGTGGCGTCTTTTGCATACCATAACACCACACTGGGATCGATAAACCGCCTATCAAGCGTGGCTATGATGGTATATCTCCTTATAGATATGTTTGGTAGATATCTATGCTTTGCAATGACGACTATAGCTTTCAAGAGTTTTTAATTGATCGAAATGTGTGGAATTTTATTTGTTGACTCATTTACATGATTGATATTATAATGTACACGTGAAAATTTTTTTAAAAGAGCAACTGATTTCTCTGTTCTTCTCAATAAATCAGCGTAATGATCCGGTGGTAGTTTACTACTTATAATGTTAAAATAATCGACTTGAATATAGACATATAATTAGAAACACAAAGTTATGTTACACCGATTAGAGCCAAACACAGCACTCTGTGTTTGGCACTAATCGGTGTAACATAACTCCTGAAGATGTCCCGAGGAGGGGTGAAACACGTATTGAGTGAGTTAACGGTGGTAGTTGTATAATTCGCATTGTTTGCCGCATACGCATTTATCAGCGAGTTGGCGGGCGGTGCATTTGTTGCACGACTACCACTGCATGTGCGGAAGTGGCTTTATATTGGTCCTTTTCTTACTTAGGATGGACTTCCGCGAGGTAACGCCTGATTCCATTAAAAAAAATGATGTAGAAACTTTTCTCTAGGCTCTACAAAATTTGTTACTTTTTCGTAGACAACTGTGTAGTCTTTTACAATAACTTCCTTTGTCACGCTTTCGACAGACTACAGACCAACAAGCGCAAGGTAGAATGTCCACCCACACAGTGCTAAAGATAAACATAAAAAAATCATTTATTGGAACTTTTAACAGAACTCTTACAGATCGTCAACTATAAGATATTATTTAAATGTTTTTTTAATCTGTTTTTTTATTGACTTTTTTTCGGAAAGTGTTATAGTTGTGGAGAAAGGAGAAAGAAAGTCTACAACGACATATCTTTTAATAAATTTTAATAACATATATATTTATACATATATACTTTATTAGATATATTGGCTTCTGGAAATCTATGGAGCAGGCACATACCCAGCAGTGGACGTCTTTTAGTTTAAATGGTGATGGTAATGAAGGTATTTATCATCACCAAATTCAATTTGATTTATTTCAATAATAAGAACTAGTATATAAATCATATTATATTGTTAAATATATTTTAAAAGGAATATAGAATTAAAATTATTACGAAATTGTTCACAAATAAAAACGGAATGTGTTTGTTGTGGAATCTTTTCAGATGTAAACACATAAGGGTTCTTATTTTAAATTGAAGGACGCCATAATAAAGTTGAATTTGATTCTAATTTCCTAGCTATTTCTGCTATTTGTAATATGAATAGTAAAGTGCGTTTGATATAATAATTTAAATATCGAATGTTGCTTCTCAACACGTATATGTGAAAGTATTCATAAAACCTATTTCCCCTGAAAGTGTGATATACACATTATATATATTAGAAGCAATTTTATTTGTTTACATAATAATCGACTCTGTGTATATATATGCTTTTAAAATAAGATCCCAGTTCATATAGCTTCTATTGGTGCATTTAAAAAATTGCCAAAGGATGTTACATGTTAACATTATAAACGCCTTCGTAGAAGATAGCACTTTGGCAGCGATGTGTTCGCCTCCAGGCTATGTCATAGTTTTTAAATACACCAATACCTCGCTTTGCGTCGTTTCGTTTTGCGTTTTTATCGAAGTTGCGTTGCTGTTTAATTAATACTAATTTTCACTATGCGTCATTAGATTTTCGAGGTTGCGTTGTTTTGGGTTAGTCTTTAATGTTTTTAAATTTTCTTCTTTTTATAAAAGATGGTAACACTTTTGTTTCTACCTGCCATGCCATTAAAATCGGAGATTCCCTTTCTAAATAAAAATCAACGCAATTTTAAGAGTTCAGTTTCAATTACGTAGTGTGTTGTAATGTAATGTAATATGATGACCTTTTTTTTAAAAGAGAATAATAAATTTATTTAAATTTTTACGTGTGGTTTCTAGTTACAAAAAAAGGTAAATATTATTCCAACTTATTTATTGGCAGAGTTATATTATTTTTATTTTTTAAATGTTTATTTTGTTAATTTTATTTTTAAAAAGTAGTATTTTTGTGACCCTGGAACACACTTTACATGGCTTGCTATAGAAAATCTTAATTCACTTTGCGGCGTTTCAATTTGCATCGTGATTTATTGGAACGTAAACACGACGCAAAGTGAGGTATTGGTGTATAGAAAGAGTTTTTTACGCCTATTCTTCTATGGTCTAAAACATTTACCATTCGTTTCAATTTGACTCCGATAAGAGATGTAATTCACTATGAATTACTTTTAATTTTGAATAAAGAACCTTAATTTGAACTTGTTAATTCATCAAGATTACTATGAGAACTACGGAGAGGGGTATGCTTGAAGTTTCGCTGAGAGATTGAATGAGAAATGTGAAGGTCCGCAGAAGAACCAAGAGCAACGACGCAGCTTGAATAATTGCTTGTCTAAAGTGGCGGTGGGCGGAGCATAATGTTTGTGTAACCGATCACCAATGGAGCTGAAAGGTTCTCTCTCGACCATGAACCGGTAGACGTATTTTAGGTAGGCCTTCCGCTAGGTAGACCGACATAGGGTCGGGAAGTCTTTAGATGCAGGCAGCTCAGAACAAGTCATCGTGGCCATCTTTTGAGGAAGAAGAAGAGAATAGGTTCTTCAATTTGACTTCTCATCACGTACACTGATAAATAAACAATTCCTTAACATAGCGACCATGTAATGAAATAAAAGATGCTTGTATACTGTAAAGGCGTGGTCTTCAGCCTATTGGATAGTTCACAACCAGTTTTAAATTACTTGAGACTTCCAGAAACTTCCACACTCACATATATGTATACACACACAAGCTCACATGAATACATAAGTAAAGACTGCTTGGAAGTGCGATTTCATATCGGCTCGATTCTTAAAATTATTTTTCGCAGAATCACGACGGGTGTCGGTCTGAAATATTACTAACTAAACATTTGATTCGGATTTTTATTGCGGGTAGATTTTATTTGAACTCTAATGTTCTTTTTCTATTTTTCAATTTCCATAATGCGCCGGCGGTGTGGCGCCGTGTCTTTGACAAATGTTTGCCAGTTGGCATTAACAATTCAACCGTTATTTGTGTTGCCAGTGCCTTTTTTTGGTGAACTTCACAGCTGCTCGATTGGCATCTGCAGATTCCGTTGGTTTGAGACGGCATGGCGAAGAAGGAGCTTAGCGTAATACCTCTTTGGAGTGACAAGGTCACTATTAAAGAACCTCGGCTTGACCTGTCATTCGCCAATAACACCCTCTTAGCATTCAGACAAGCACTTGATATGGCCTAATTACTACCACTTCGAAAAATGTTAGTACTAGGAAAATATAAAATGTTAATATGTAAAATTCCGGGCTAGATCATCAAAACTTTCGGCAATAGCTTCTTTATTAAACTGTGTCGGGAAAACAGACGTGGTTAATACATTTAGTGTGCCGTCGAGTGGCTGTGTGCAAAGATTTTTGAGAGAGGATCGCAGAAGATGTCTAGTCTAGAACTTTTTACCGTAACTATACTCGGGAACCACGGGTTCGGCATAGATTAAAATACTGCTGTACTTTTTTAATTTTTAGATTAGTATGTATGCTTTTCAGTTTAACAACAGTACAAAATCTCTTGTATAATAAACTCCGTGAAATTTAACATTTACCAGCGAAAAGATTGTATAGGAGACAAATATAGCCAGAATTAGTAACAAGCAGACTTTCACTTGAGAAATAAAAAAATAACGTCATGTAAATTTAAAAATGGTATCTGAAAGAGTAATCATCGGGTTTCTTGTCAGGTTCTTCTTGACAGACTGTACATTTTGAACCTAGCAGTAATATATCGATAAAATTGTGACGAATAATACTTTTTATTTAATGGAATCAGGCGTCACTTCGCGGAAGTCCATCCTAAGTAAGAAAAGGACCAATATTAGCCACTAGTGGACTCTAGTGGACTCTTTGTTTGGCACTAATCGGTGTAACGTGGCACCTGAAGATGCCCCGTGGAGGGGTGAAACACGTGTTGAGTAATTTGGTTGTGTGATTCGCATTGTTTGCCGCATACGCATTTATCAGCGGGCTGGCGGGCGGTGCACTTTGTTGTACGACTACCACTGCATGTGCGGAAGTGGCTAAATATTGGTCCTTTTCTTACTTAGAATAATACTTTGTATTGGTGCAACTGACGGTCTTTGGGGCCGAAAGGATCTTGAGTGGCGATAGCCGGTAGACGTGGCATGGATAGGCCAGGAAGTCGCAGGATGTGGTCAGATCAGTTCATCGTGCTGATCTTTGGGGGCGGCCTTCTTTGTAGTATTGGTGTTCTATGTACTATTAACTGGTGGTGCTTGCCAAAGCTAAAATAATAATGAATATTAGTGTTATTGTCTATTGTATTAATTAATTTTATAATGATTTATTATAAGACATTTATTACACAACTTATAATAACAAAACACAAATGAATCATAATTGAATATCTATGACGCAATATATTTATATTGCAATTAATTTTGTTTCATTCCTGTTTTAATTATATAAATGACGTTTTAAAAATTTCTATTCAATGTTATGCTTGTTAAATTTTACTAACAGCCTCGAATCCTTGATAAATAGTTTCATTACCTATTAGGTTTTATTGAGTATTAATGGTAAAACTAAGCGATCAAGCTGAACCGTTTTATGCGGCGTGGCTAAACCATTTGACCATCCGGCGTGCATGAAGTCATCTACTGACCACGACTGACTTACTGAGGCTATTCTAACGTAATATAGTATCCATTATTATTGATAATCGTGGATACATGGACATATTTTTGGCAACTAATAGTACGATTGGTGCAATGTTAGTAGTAACTAAAAACTGCGATGTATGATGGAAGGAAAATAAATGATGGTTTGATTTTACAGGTTTTAATATGTATGTTTGAATTATCTCTAAAATTGCCGAAAAAATGGCGGTTAATATTATAATAAAATTATATCTTTGGACACTATTTGCATCAATTTATATTGACTTAAAGTAAGCAGAGGTCGCTGCTGTCGATTCTCTGAAAACTTCTTTTATTTTATTTATTAACGCTCTTTTAAACCACAGACAATAACTAGAGAGAAAAAAACACCTTATATATTATAGGCGGTCTTATCGCTGAAAGCTATATCTACCTTTGGAAACTTGTTTGTGAGCAGTGGCAATCCTATATAATTAATGCGATAAGTGTGAATTATTTGAAATTGTTTTCTGAGAATCGAATCCGCGGCCTTCAATCGCAAGTTTCAGTCCTCTACCGCTGGACTACCACAGCTCTATATTAGCTAGGCTTTGTCACAGTAATACGTCACAAACATACATCATCTATCGTTCCAGCCCATAGACCAGAGTTCCTCCAACTTTTTTGTGTCGTAGACCCCTTGCCATGTTTTTCCGTGTTGGGTAGTCCCCCTTACTTACCTGATATTGATTTCCTGTAAATCTCTAACTGTAGTGAAGTTTAGTATTAAAAACTTAAAGTAAAAACACTTGTTGATTTAATAATCCTACAACTTACACAATTTTATAAACATATGCAATATTTTTTTTACTTCATAGGTACTTTTATAAATAATGTAAATGTTTTGATATCATAAGATAGTATGATGTAAGTAAATAGGTACTATCAGTGTATGTGTTGAGATCCACTATCGTGGACCCTCATTTTCATTTCATGGACCCCCAAATTTTTTCCGCTGACAAAGATCCCTTGCAGGTTGTCATAGGCCCCTAGGGGTCGATATAGACCACTTTGGTAATCACTGCCATAGACGATAGATGATCAGATTTACTGCTAGACATAGGTATTCTTCCTCTAGAAGAATATATCTTAATCGCCACGTTTGGTAGTTGAATTTGTGAGTGCACTATGGTATTACAGTACACAGATATAGCTGCTGCACATCCTCTTGAAACTTATTTGGGAACAGTGACAATCATTTATGATTAGTGCACAAAGTGTGATTTATTAGATTTTATCCACGGAATCGACCCCTTGAACTTCGATCGCAAGTTCATTATCACATTTTTAATTTATACATAGATAAGGACAGTTGTTATAATTTACTCTGTGGTTTTTAACGAAAAATAAAAGTCTTGGTATTACTATTATTTTTGCAGTTTCTCCATTTTTACCTTCCATAAGAATTTTCCTCGTAATACGGAAATAAGAAAGAAAAAAAATACCCGAATCAGCAAAGCCGTTTTTGAGTTTTGCGATGAGTAACATATAGCGATTGATTTTTCTTTATACATGGTGTTTGATTATAAGTAAAAGCTTCTATACTGTTATTGTATAGCTCATTCGCCGTCAAGTAATGTATGGCAATAACGTCTGATACCATTAAAAAAAAATCATTTTGTGGTGTTGGTGATGCTTCCATTCCGGCGCTTCCATTCTGGTCAATTTCTCATCACATTTTTTGCCAATTAAATTCGTATTCAAATCTCTTTATTACACATATTTCAGAGTGATCATTTTGTACAGGACGATTGGAAATAGATACATATATATATATATATATATATATATATATATATATATATATATATATATATATATAGAAACAAGATAGAGACCACTTCAGACCAATCCTATTGCAAATTAAGAGGCCTAGATATAGCATAGCATAGATATCTTAAATAAATATATATATATATATATATATATATATATATATATATATATATATATATAAATATATAAATATATATATATATATATATAATTTGATGGAGGTAATGCTGCTAGATGACTGAGGTTTCGAGCAACTTCATCGGTATTGAATGTGCGGAGATCCGAAGGTTAAAAAATTTACGCTGGTTGATCGCATCTGAATTATATCGAAGACGTACGTATAAAGAGGGACTATACCCTTGTAGGTGTATAGTGTTGTCATTGAAGTGTAGTATAGGTGAGCGAAGCGAGGACTACACGGTTTTCCTGATCTTCCTTGAAAATATATGTAAAACCTTTAACACCTATAACCAATTATCCTGTAGATATAATGCTGCATTAAATAATGCGAATTGTTTTTTAAACTTTATTTTCTGGTTTAAATTTCAGGTTTCAATGTAAGCGAGAAAAAACGAAAGTACAGAAAATATTATGGTTAGGAATTTTGTATCGAGTGAACGCAGATATTTCGACGTGACATATATATATATGTGAAAAAATATGTAATTTACACACAATCACCGCACCGTACATTGTGATATTAATTATTAATCAACATTTATAAAAATTTATTCCGTTTTTATTAACAAAACCGTGATGTGGTTCGTAACGTTCGAAATGAGGCAACATTAATGATTGAACACAGTTTATTGCAGGTGTTTTTGTTCAAAACCCTTAACAATGTGAATCGTGTTAATTATGGTGTAATAAAGAAAGAAAAGAAAAATAGTTTTTTTTTTAATTCTTAACTTGAAAATAAATACAGTCAAGATATTATATGGATGACAGTGCCAATAATGGGAACCATAACTTAGCTAAGTACAGTACAGTTTAACTTACAGATTTTAGAACACAGTTATTTAATTTTTCAATTATAATGGCCAGTTGTTACAGCTTGCAACCGTAATTGAATGTGAGAGTATAGGAAAAAATAAATATACATAAATTTTTTAAAAATGTAAATACAAATCAATGATGATAATTTCGATGGAATGGATGGAATGGAGTTTGACAGAATAAGTTAATCATGGATATAATTGTGGAGCACAATTCGTCTCAAGTGGCAGGGCGGCTGTTGGAGCCGAAAGGTTCCCGAGAGGCGACCACAAGTAGGTAGACGCGGCGTCGTTAGGCCCCTCTCTAGGTTGACCGGATCATCAGCTGAAAAGAAGATCAAAGCGAGTATAAAATTCTCACCAGTTCGACTACGATAAAACAATTGGAATAATTGATTTATACCATACAAAAACTGGATAGTAAGTTATAGATAAAAGTATACGTATTATTATTTTTGAAATTGTAATAAATAAAATAAAATAATTTAAAACGCAATCGACTTTCCAATGTCCTGCATTATTTCATCTCATGTGCACCCTAAATGTCTATGACAGCGTCAAAAAGAAAACGCTCCACAGATAATTATTATTTTACGGGGCCTAAGTAAATTATATGTATTCTGTGGGAGCTAGAGATGAGGTTGGCGGCCATTTTGCGTAGAGCCATGCCACTTGGCGCGATCCCAATAAACCGGACCAGTTTATATCGGCTTTATATAAATTATTAATATTGTTGTGGTCGACCATTTTGGGCGAGAGCGAAGGGAATAGCAATAGTGATTTGGTAGCGTTAGAAAAGGTAAACTGATATATTTTTTTACGTTCCTCTCGAGTGTATGGGCGGCGTTCGTTTGTGATTATCACTGTTTCTGCTTATCTACATGGTGTTTCATTTACGTAATAAAATAAATATTAATTAAAAGACATTTATTGCATTACATTTATTACTCTTTATTGCATACGTAACAACTGAAAGGAAACTATACAATTACAATAATATAAATAAAGGTTACGATAAAGCAAATTGTTTACTATATATGTACTTTACGTATTAAATGAATAAACATAAACCAAAATTATATTTAGAATACTAGGAGACGACATGAATAAATCGATGGTAATTTACTTTGGAATTCTTTCTAACACTTCATCGAAGCTATCAATATAGAAAAATCTTTCAAAAGAAATCTTCTTCGACATGTGCAAGACACCTTAGTATCTTTGGGAGAAAAAAAAGTTATATAACATTCTTATTTACAAAAACATCCTCACAGCTTGTTGTTGGTACCAGAATCTCCTATGAACCGCACCGGTGCACCGTGCAAAGGCACATCTCGGGGATAGATTGGACCACACCCTAGTTTTAGTGCAGCTAGATGCCATTATTTAGAGCGTCTGCTATCTCCGGGTACTCTTTAAATTAACGAAGAAGAATCCAAAAAATGTCAGCGTACCCAATGCTTCTTTAGTCACCGTCACCGTCGTGAACATGGAAATTTTGCTTTTTACTTCCGGGGAAGTCTTCTCGATATGTTTTAAGAGGGGGGGGGGGGCGATAAGGTAATATGAGATTTCTAGGCAACTGCTGAAATAGTTCCGTGATCATCCAAAGAACCTTAGAGGTGAACTAACTAAAATTATCCTTAAGGAGATTGAATTTATTGTCCCTTTAAATCGTCTCCTATGTCACGAAGAATTTGGGATTTTTTTTGGTTTTGAGATGGGCACCTTCCGGATGTTTAAGATATCTTATCTCGGACGGTCTGCGCTGCGAGTGACCCCGGTATCACCAAGTTAAGAAACAACGACAGTACCCCGCACTGTGTTACGGATATCTCGTCCCGGGGTTGTTCAACCTGCCTATGAAATCCAGTATTATCACGATTTTTGAGACCATATAAAACCATCGCCAACTTTAGAGACGTTGAAACTTATGGAAGTTTACGGCATATACTCTTGACTCTTCTAAATAGGGCATATATGAACATCGAACAGTTATCTTCAAAACAAATAAACGAGAACGTAGTAAAAATTTAAGAACAAATAGATAACAAAATGTCACAAGAAAATAAGTGATAATACTCTGATATAGACATAAGTTTAAAAAAAAAACAAGTAATAAATTAGAATGCAACAAAATTTCAAATAAGTAAAACCAAATTGGTAAGGAAGCAATTCAGGAGAAACGATGAAATATAAGAGGCAAGGAATAAAAGGTAAAGGAATTGATAGGAATAGAAGATATAGTGACGGATAAAAGAAGAATAAGTGAGAAATACTAAGAAGCAGCAGAGTGAGATAATAAATAAAGGATGTGAATAAATGTTTACGTAAAAATTATCCCTGTGAACCCAAGATATAGCTTGTACGAGAGATCCCAAATAGCAGGGGTTTTGGCCCGAAAATTAAACAAATATATTCATGATGCCAAAAATTGTAATATTAGAGTCGTAAGTTTTATATGTAAAGTGTAATAATAGATCTTAGTTGATTTTATATATAATAACACAATGCGAAGGAGGTTTTAATATGTTTTTTTTTAAAAGGAGACATAGGCAATTGTGACATATTAATTGCAGTAACACAATTCAATAAGTCAACATTGAGACTTCCGATATTCATCTATAAAATGTATTTTGCAATTTAAAATTGAAAACAGCCTTTATACATCGCCGTTGCGAATGTGATGGCTTCGTCTTGATCCACTCACACAGACGCATTGACACGTACAATGTAATGTTTTTATTTATTATTTAGTTATTTCTTAGGGTTCCTTGTACCATATATGAGAACCATAAACGTTCTGTCAAAAGTTTGAAATATAATTTCATTGTTTTTTTTTTACTGTTTTTTGCGCGTGAAAATCTTTATTTCAGTCTGTTTGGTTATAGGTGTAATAACATTGAAAGGGTCAATGTATGGCTTATTTGCTAATTTATATATTGTACATTCTTTCCAAAATTTTATGATTTCAGAAATGATATATAACATAATAAATAGTAAGAAAAATCGTTTTAAAAATTTGTCTATTTTCTTTGTACTGCCAGAAGTTATTACGCTATCGCATTAGAATTGAAGAAATAAATTAATGTGATATATAGAAGAGTAAAAAGTAAGAAAAGAATTAAAAACACTGTGTCTGTGGAGGGGTGAAACACGTGTTGAGTAATTTGGCGGTGGCGGTTGTGTTATTCGCATTGTTTCCCGCATACGCATTTATCAGCGGGCTGGCGGGCGGTGCACTTTGTTGCACGACTACTACTGCATGTGCGGAAGTGGCTAAATATTGATCCTCTTCTTACTTAGGATGGACTTCCGCAAGGTAACGCCTGATTCCATTAAATATTTAAGAGTAAAAACTTTACAGTTTTTTGATAAAGTGAGGTATATATTTACTTCTTAACGTGTTACACCTACGTGCCGAATATCTTGCATACTTAACATTCAAAGTTACCAAACGTGAAACTTAACGTCCCTGGTGTCACATCTTCAGGCAGATTACTTGTAGATATACGTATCCCATTGGAAATATCAAGCTGTTCGATTTTATTATTGATTTATTTAACATTATATATGTCGATATTTACTATCCTAGTTTTTAGCATCAAAGCACAAATCGAGAGATGAGAGACCATACCTATAATCAATCACTATTAATGTAGGGCAAATGAAAAATAACAAAATAAATTCAATTGGTGAAAAGATCAAGTTTATCGCACTCTATTTTTGAAAGGGAAAAAAAATAGACGATGTCAATATAGTTGAGATAAAGAGAGTACGATATTGGTACCTGTGGTGGCAAAATAGACGTAAAAATAATTTTTAAATCTTACAGAACCCTAATAATGTTTTCTCCGACTCATCAGCATTTACCCCGCCGTGGGATCCGTACAAAAAGTGACGCAACATCCCGCGTCGACGCCCCAAATCTTCTCACTAATTAGCTCACGAAATAAACAATTCGTTTTTTATCGTTACCTTTATTTAATACGTTTTCACTGATCTCTCTTTCTAATATACGGACAATGGGTTTGCTTTACATGGAATTGAATTCTTATATACATATATATATACATACAATAGAGGTGCTTATTGATCACATTCAGTTCTGATAGATATAACGGTGTTGCCATGATAACGTTCGTACCATGTTGGCTATTGTCGGAACCTATGTCGAAAGCGGCTAAAAGTTTTGCATCATGTCTCTATTTGGTTTCTCTATATTGGTCATAACAGGGTTGACATGTACAAACATAGATAAAACTCTAAGCCCATGGTTGCACAGACTTATAATATCATGAACTGATGGCGGGCCGGCCGCCAGAAGTATAGGTAATTAATTTTTTTGGTTTTATTCTGGAATAGAATTCAATATTTTTCGAATGTGGAGAGTATTATTTTTGCTGTCGGCGGGCCACCAGTATTCGACCGGCGGGCCGCGGTCTGTGCATCCATGCTGTAACCTAAAAATACAGATTAAAAACAAAAGAAACAGATGAAGAAAAATGGTCTCTTACTCTGAAAATCATTAAGAAAGTTTACTTTAAGTGCCATGTAAAGAGCTAAGAATTTATTAATGAGATAGAATCAACTACAGGCCGTAGAACTGTAGTGATTGATGCAGCTCAGTAAACAGGCAAGTTAAACTGGCAGTAACGAGACCGTATACCAAGAAAGTTGAGAGCCGCTAAGGTTTTGAGATCACAGTTTGGCAAACGCTTCGTAACGTCCACCAACAAGTTGGACATACGTTCATATTAATATCTTCCGAAGAAGCTGAATGTAGACCGCGTTCATATGGCCTATTGAAATTTATAGCGGAAGTCTATATCCGGCATTGGACATCTTATTGCTAGAATGATGATTATACTGGGAAAATGATAGTTTCACAAAGCTATAAAATTCACTAGCTTTTTCCATAAGACTACATACAGATAAATAAAGAGGCTGGCGATAGTAGGTCGCAGGTTAGATTCCACTTCACTACAATTCACACTTAGTGCATTAATAACCTCTTCTTCCACCCCTTATTTAATTGAGAACAGGGTTTTGTATATCTTAATAAAAAAAATTTAACTAGAATTTTAATTTTCGTTCTCGTCTTCCATAGTACACAATATATTTTTTCTTCCTTCTATCATTCTTCAATTCCATCTTCCTTTCTCAATCATTCCATTCCTTTCGTACATCTTCAAACACTTCAGTTATCCATTTCTATTACAGTATCATAGTTTTAATTGGTTTAATTACTTTCTCGTGTACATCAATTTTATCACGGATTTATTTTACAATTGTCTTTTTATTTTATTTTTATTTTTTAATGAATCTATTTTAATAACTTTACAATGTTTTATCCACCTATATTTTGTTCCTGTCTATTGCGTATTGTGCAACTTTCCTAAAGAATTCGACGCACTCTCTTTCATCCTTTTCCATTATAATGGAGGCAAGTGTTGCCTCCTTTTTTTTTACCTAGCCGGCATTCGGTCTCATATCGGAGCCCTCCAAATGAGGAACATTCTGCTACCAGGTGGATCGCGGTCTTGTCCACGCCTGGTTCAATTGTATATGATTACCACTGCTAACAAATAAGTTTTCAGAGAAGGGCAGCAGTGTAAGTGTCCTCTGCGTACCATAATACCACACTGAAATCGCCAACCCATCTGCCAAGAATGGCGATTGTTGTATACCCTTATATAAATAGCTGCAGGGTGGACTAGCAGCGGGCATCTATAGGCTGAAACCACGAACTATTTATGCATTCCGTTAAAGATTTTATATAAGCAATCACTCTGGGTTTGTTGTAATTCAATAAAAGTTTCCTCTGGCAAATTCGAGATTACGTATCATGATATATTTACTTCATGAGCCGATAATTCTTGTAATATTCTCCGTGTCTTCACTAACATCTTCTAAGAAGGATGCAGCCGCGCAGTAAATATACAGATATTAAAGATTGAGTAACATTAAAATAAATAACATAAAAAAAAACAAATTAAAATTTAACGTTTGACAGAACAATTTTATAAAAATCAAAGGTATTTGTTCAAAGCCGAGGAGGCATGGCATTTAAAAAAGCAATTTAAATAAATTAAAAGTGTGCAGACACTGGCCGCAAATAAGTCGGTAAACACTTTATCGCGCGCCGCGTTGAGAGCGTCGCTTCATATAAATTATCGAAAAAAAAAGAAGAAAAAGAAAAAGGTAAGAATTTAGCCGGCGTACAGTCACGCTCAAAAGTGCTACGGAAGTATATAAAATTAACATTAAATATTTAATACAAGATTTCGAAAAATTGTCGGAAAATAAACTGTTTCGTGATGAATTATTCCTAAATAATTCTTCATCAATGAGCCACGGAGAGGGGCTATGCTCAGGAATTCTTTACGAGACTACACAGCAATAAGGAGATCCGTAGACGAAAGTAAACAGCGGATTAGCAAGTTGAAGTGGGTAGTCCACTTAGCTCGCAGTACCGATGTCTGCTGGAATCTTGAGGTTCAGGAGGGGAGACCACGGACACAGAAGCGCATCGTTGGACGTCTACCTACGAGGTAGACAGATGAATTTGTTAGGGTCGCCGGAAAAAGATACGCAGGCCACTTCCAACCGCTCTCAT
Source organism: Battus philenor (assembly GCF_028537555.1). NCBI lineage: Eukaryota > Metazoa > Arthropoda > Insecta > Lepidoptera > Papilionidae > Battus > Battus philenor. The sequence goes on from NW_027181683.1 coordinate 10,986,567, forward strand.
AGGAAATCTATGGAGAAAGCTTGTGTCCAACAATGGAAGGCTGTAATGATGGTGATGTAATTTATGATAAAAAGTATTTTTATTGTATATGATGATTTGAACTTTTAATTTACTTTACATTATTTATTATCTTTTACGATATATTTTCTATTTGATCACGAGGTTATTGTATGAATAAATATGCGAAATATAAACAGCTATGAATGCTTTCTTAAAAATGTAATTAATAACAATATTTCTTCTTCCATTATTAATAATACTTTTATTTTTGTATTCAATACACCGAAATACTGATTTTTTTAACCACATTACTAGCCTTATTTTTTCACTTTTTTTTTAAATAATCATTTTAAATACCTTTTTATATATACCGGTGGTATAGCCGAAATGTTATCAATGCTTATTGCAAAAAAAAAAAAAAACAATAAGATAAAAATAAAACACAATTCGAAGTTTAAATTCGGTAGAAACTTATGGGTATCAAATGTAATTTCTCATTCGTGACTTTTTAAAAAAAGAACATTATATTTTTAAAAATGCTTTGATAAAAACACAAGTTTCCAGGTACCACGCGGCTCAATATGTTATCTTTTATTTTTTTTAAACGGTTTATATTTGGTTTACGCTTTCTTGCTTTGTTGATGTATTTGTGAAGAAGAAATTTGTTGTAAACTTGTAAATATATTATATTCATCTCTGGAACGCGCTCCCCCTCGATATCAGGATGATTAGGAATTGTTGCGCATTTAAAGCGAAGCTGTTACGAGACCAACAAACGGAGTCATCAAGATAATTAGAATTTATTGTTTATATATATGTATTATATTACATTTATGCATCATTATAGTTAGTATATTTATATTGTTTTTATGTTAACTATTTTTTCCATCTCATTTTGATTTTTGTTTAATTTCTCAGTTATGTTATTATAATCTATCACTGCACCGTCCAAATTGTCAACTAGTAGAAAATATCTTTGTCATTAAATTTGCTATTATACATAAATTGTATAAGAAGTGTTTAAATAAATTAATAGGCTTAGTATTTAGCTTCCAGAATTTTCTTCTCTTCAACAATAACTATAAGAATAACTAAAGTTTTAGTATCATTGTTGTATTTTTTAAAGATAATCAACGACTCGACAAGCATGGTCCAGTTTCAAGATAAGTACTTAGTCCGGGTATAATATACGTGTATAATAAATACATAATTAAAAATCAACAAAACACTACTTTTAAATTTGGAATCTGTCATCTTTGTATGTTTGTTCATTGTATTTAATTATTTTCGCGCCTATATATTGTAAAATATTTTGTGTTATTAAAACGGAGTGGGGTGACAAATAGAACCGAATAGCTGGAAAAAGGATTTTTAGAGTGATTTGGCTATTGATAGTTAGAAGAGTTAATTGCGGAGGAGTATCTTCTATAAAACAGTTTGGAAATATCTGAATTTATCATACAAGATCTAATAGGGTATACAGGGTGATTGAGTATAGCTGTAGAAGCTTGAAATGGGCGATTGAATAGCCATTTGTCAGCAAAAAGCTTTAAATAAAGCTTTTATATCTATTTCCAAACAACCTGTATAAAGTAATCACTGTAAAATATATATTATTCATGATTTTTTTTCTTTTGTAATTTTCTCTTCTTTTGAGACGATGGACTCCCACTGCAAGACATAGGGTTCTCTTAAAGATCGTCACAACGACCGTTCCTGCGCTGCCCACACCGCGTCCACCGGCTCCTGGTGGTGACTTGAGAATCTTTCGGCCCCAACTCTATTATAATGCGAAATGCCAATAACTTCTAGCGTTACAGTCTGTCGAGACAGATTAGTAAACAATTATTGATCTTAATATGTAGTAATTCGAATTTTAAAAACGATTATTTAATCTACATTACCATTACATTATTTATTATTTGTGAAATCATTGATTTTAGATAGGGTGTGCCGTATATTGATTGAAAGAAAATGAGCATACATTTCCCCCGTTATAACTTGTACACCCATAATCAAACTATATAAATAAGAAAACTGAAATACAGATAATATATGATATATTTCGTTGGGTGTAATTTTTTTAAAATTTTTATTTAAATATTTGCTCTTGTTCCGTGTAACGGTCTGCCTCATCACATCTCAGAACCTTATAATCAATCATAAGGTAGGCGACACTTTCCTCTTCCACTTTCTTGTCGGCCTAAATCTAGAAATCAAACCATAATCATTCTTTTCACATATAACCATAATCATATTAACTTTCTGAATGCTTTGTATGGTTTACGTTTCCTTTCTCTACCGTAAGTAGAGCATACTTCAGGCGTCTGTTGTCTAGCATCTGTCAGTGTTATCTGCTATAGGAGTCACAATCACGCCTCAAGGCGCCGTCGACCTCAATCTAGAAGTCAAACTATAATCATATTGACCACTAAGTGGAACGACATAGCTAAGGTTGCGCCAAGTCGCAGGATGTGAGCAGCGCAAGACTAATCCTCGAGGTGATCTTCGGGGGTGGCATTGGTCCTTGCAGTGGGCGTTTATCAACTAAAAAGAAAAATGGAGAAGAATCGTTTTGATTATTATATCTAATGAGTAGAAAGAACATGTTGAAGAACTAAAATACTTCAACACTGTTTTTGTGAATGCTTTGTATGGTTTACGTTTCCTTTCTCTACCGCAAGTAGAGCATACTTCAGGCGTCTGTTGTCTAGCATCTGCCAGTGTTAACTATAGGAGGCACAATCACGCCTTTTTATGCCTCAAGGCGCCGTTGACCTCAATCTAGAAATCCAACCATAATCATATTGACCACTAGGTGGAACGACATAACTAAGGTTGCGGGAAGTCGCAGGATGTGAGCAGCGCAAGACTAATCCTCGAGGTGATCTTTGGGGGTGGCATTGGTCCTTGTAGTGGGCGTTTATCAACTAAAAAGATAAAAGGAGAAGAATCGATTTTGATTATTATATCTAATGAGCAGAATAAAATATGTTGGAGAACTAAAATACTTCAACACTGTTTATCTCAATGTTTTGTATGGTTTACGTTTCCTTTCTCTATCGTAAGCAGAGCATACTTCAGGCGTCTGTTGTTAAGCATCTGCCAGTGTTATCTATAGGAAGCACAATCACGCCTTTTTAATGCCTCAAGGCGCCGTCGACCTCAATCTAGAAATCAAACCATTATCATATTGACTTTCTGAATGTTTTATATGGTTTACGTTTCCTTTCTCTACCGCAAGCAGAGCATACTTCAGGCGTCTGTTGTCTAACATCTGCCAGTGTTATCTATAGGAGGCGCAATCACGCCTTTTTATGCCTCAAGGCGCCGTCGACCTAATAATCTAATTATTTCCCCTGTGCTCCCCGGTACGTCGTTATCAAATACGGGACGGTAACAATGGGCCAAATCAAAAAGGGCCAGTCCCTTAAAAAGCTCGCGCGATTCAAGTGACATCCGTAAAAATTGCCGCAATTAAACTGAAGCAAGAAAAAGTCATTTTAAATTCTACATTCCGATGGAACGTTCGGGAGACAATGGCCCATTAGGAGCCCGTAGATAAGTATCTAGACCAGACGTTCTCAAACTTTTGGTAGTGTGTTTAATGCTATATTATTCACTTGGTGCTTACATATTTTTCATAGGGTCTTTAAAGATATGGTCATAAGTATTCCAGAGAAATCTGTTTTATTTAGTATATTAATTAAAATTTAAATAGGTCTGAAACAAATTACCGAGTCTTTTTTGTCACTCTATTGTTCTCCTTCCTCACTTCTTGCCTGTGTTTTGAGGAAAAAATCAAATGAATTTATTCGTATATTGTTTAAAAAAAGAACTCTTCATAAAAAAAATTTTAAATATTATTATTTCGACTTACTTTTGATGGTGACCTACACCAATAAAGAATTTGTATTTTGTAATTTATATGATTTGTTTTAGTTTTTTGACAATTTTTCCATACTTTATAAATTTCATTTTGAACGCACGCAGTCTAACTTAAAAGCCCCGTCCACAATTATTGCAGTATTAACATAAATAAATGAAGAATTCAATGTTTTAAATGTCTTTTGGTAGATTGAGTTATATGCCATTTACTCTTTTATTATTTTAACAAAAAAAATATCACATTTAAACATTTATTTTGATATAAGTTCAAATCAAGTAAGCTTCGTGCAATTATATTTGTTTTGCTTATAAACAAGATTAAATGCTAAAAATTATACTACTCTTTAAAGTTAGTTGAAATTATAAGGAAAATAGCATTTAATAATGTTAAACAAAAAGGTTTGAGAGCCGCTTGCATACACGACCCAATTGTAGTTTCATTTTTGAATTTTAGAACGCTGTGTTTGTTTTTTTTAAAGGTTCCGCCCGCGGCGTGCCGTGGTGTCGATTTTTGCGGCCAGTGATTTGGCGGCGAGCAGATTCAGACTCCAATTTACCTTTCAATCGGATTCACGATTTCAAAAACGCGTGGTCAACAAATTCTTAATATCTTTATTCACGTAGATATTTACAATCACTTTTGAATCAGTCAATTATTTTAATATTACCTGTAAGCTACCGATATCTCGGAATGATGAGCCGTCTAGAAATTAAATTGTTGCTCTATTTAAACTAAACTTAAAAATGTTTGATGTATCTTATAAAATCAATCATATAAATGAATCAACAAACCAAGGTTTACATATATCCAATCAAAAACTTTTGAACGCTGTAATAAAATTTATTTTAATTACTATTAACAAACGAAGAACGGAAGGTTTAACATATATTATGGAACTTTAATATTATATTTTTATGTATGCTTTACAATAAGACCCATAAAAGATCTTTTAAGATTTGAAGATAAGTTTTGGGCATTTGAGACAAACATAAAAGTTTGATAGGCATAATAATAATTGCAATCAATATGTATTTATTGATAGTACATTTATAACTAGAGGCTGTTTAAGTTAGTAAAACTCTAAAACGTTAAATATGTTTAATTAAAAATCACCGTTCTGTATTTTTAGGTCGAAAATACTTTAGTTTTTTGTTAAAAATGATTTGTCTGGTGTGTCAGGAGCCAGTGATTTAAGATGAAAATCTACAATCAATGCGGCATGGAAAGTCGCACACGCTAAGTGTTATATGGAAGTAAGAAAAGGACCGATATTTAGCCACTTCCACACATGCAGTGGTAGTCGTGCAACAAAGTGCACCGCCCGCCAGCCCGCTGATAAATGCGTATGCGGCAAACAATGCGAATTACACAACTGCCACCGTTAATTTACTCAACACGTGTTTCACCCCTCCACGGGGCATCTTCAGGAGTTATGTTACACCGATTAGTGACAAACACAGAGTTAGCACTAATCGGTGTAGCATGTGCGGAAGTGGCTAAATATTGGTCTTTTTCTGACTGGGATGGACTTTCGCAAGGTAACGCCTGATTTCATTAAATATCTCATATGGAAACTTAAAGTAGCTAAACGGGCCATGGAAAGGACTATGGGATTTCTTTATAATATTAAATCAGGTATGAAAAGATAGGTGGTCAAAAGAAAGTAACCAAAATAGACCAGCTGATTGGCAGGTCGAAGTGGCAATAGGTGAGCTACATAGCGCGCAGAACATATGGTCTCTGGGGTTCTGAAGACAGCTGACCTTGTTGAGGTCAATCTAAGACAATAGATGCAGACGACTTCCGTCCGGTATTATTAGATATCATTGGAGGAAATATATGTACATTCAACAGTAGTTTTCCTATGGTGATAAGATTAATACATCTAATTAACTTTTTACTACTTCTATTTAAGAAAAAGGCCCATGTGAACCCTTTCAAGGAACACGAAAACAAATCAATGTCGTAAATATATCCTATAGCTTAATATAAGTTTTAATAAATGTTTATTTATTTCATTTTGATCTATAAAAAACATTTGCTACGTATGCGTATACGTTATGAGTATCTATTGTTTAGTTCCATTTTAAATATATTCGAATTTCAAACGAATATTCTATTCGGAGCGACGTTTCGAATATGTCACGGCCTTTGATTTGTTTTTTTTTAAAAAAAAAGAAAATAGCGCGCGAACGCGAATGGACCGCACACGACGAAATGCCTGTATCTGCATAGCTTGAGAAATAACACGTACGCATATGTTTTACGATCTCATGTTATTCACGGATTTTTTGGCAATCCTATTAAAATATAAAAAGGATACGAGGAAATCAAAACAAACTCTCTCTTTCTGAAATATATATTTCTTTAATATTAACATTTAAAAAAATATTCATTACGTACTTAAATAAAAAAAATTATTGTTACTCGAAATGATTGGTTATGAAAAAGTTTTAAAAGTACGAATGTTTAACTTTTAATAGAACACTGTTACGTATTATAAATACTATAAATGAAAATCAACTCATAACGCGTAAATTTCGTCTTCAAAATTTTAATAAATTCTTAATAAGTTTGAGTGTATATATATATAAAGATATATCTTTTATCTTATCACTATCTCTCTACCTTTTCTTAATTTAAAATTTATTACTAAAAGTGTATTTTTAAGTAAATATTATTGTATACCATATAACATATAATATTGCATTCAAGAGTTTTTTGGTGATCAAAGTATATAGTTTGGTATGTATACCCATTGCACGGTTTATAATAATAAAGCATATATGAGAAATTATTGAGATTCTAGTCAGCTTTTCTCAGTTGATCAACAATCCGAATCGGTGATAGCTTTCTACTTACAATGTTATAATTTTCAACGGTTCAAAAGCGCGTGTAAATGTCTAATTGATTGAAGACATTTTCAATTTGTCCCCTTAATTTATTTTTTATATTGGAATGGGTCACGCCAGTAACTTCTAGCAGTACAATATCTGCAGGAATAGATAGTAAACAATAATTAATTTTAATATGTGTTAATTTGAGTTTTGTAAACACTTTTTTATTATATTATCATTACGTGACTTATTATTTTTGAAGCCATTGATTTTTGGATACATTAATTGACAGTAATGCACTGCATATTTAACCTTTTAAAGTACAGATAACATTTTTTGTTGTATTTTAATAAAACGTTAATCAGCCGTGTGATTTAAGTTTGCAAATAAAAAAAATTCTCATAAACATATGACAGTTAAATAATTATTCCCGCCATTGAATCGAAATGTCACGTTGACATTAAAATAACTGCCATTCTGTTGCCACAGATAAAGGGTTTAAATCGGTTTAAAATCTTTTTTTTTTTAGAATTTGATTCGGAGCTAGGGTGGAAAGCCAATCCGTATTTAATGACACCAAGTCGTAATTCTTTCATTTCTATTCCAGTCACACAGTGTTTTAGGAGCGGAAGTACCGAAGTTTTTTCAGTATAATCGGCCCATAATGCTACTTTATAACATCCGGTTAGGTATATTATAATAGAAAATCGTTTCGGTTGAGTAAGGTTTGTAATATGTAAATGGGAGCATAGAGAAAGAATTTTGTAGCGAACAAAATGATGGTTGTCGATAACAATCTCTATACTGTACTTTAAAATACGTAATTTATTTACGATTTAATCGATAAATAAACAAATGTGTGGTATTTAACTTCAGGGTGTGTTTACATTTTGAAATTGACTGAAACCTGTGCCAGACTGATCAACCGGCGATAGGCGGGGTGGAAAAGTTCTCAAATGGCGACCGCGAGCTGGTGACCAGCGACATAGTCGTGGTCGCAAGAAATCGCTGGATGCAGGCAGAAGATATCTTTGGAGAAAGCCTATGTCTTGAAGTGAGCGTCTATCAACCACCTTGGTGATGATATTGATGACTGTATATTTTAAACTGGCTTTTCAATAAACTTCAAACCTTAACCTCTTTTTGGATTTTTTCAAAAAGGCTCTTTCCTTATTAAAGTCTGCATTAATCGTAATAGCGCAACGAAGTGGCACTTTGAGTGGCAGTGGAGATACCACATGGCTGCTGGTGCCTTAGGCTTAATCTTGGCCTAGCCGCGCAGTCGCGTTGATCGAATGTGAAGGTTGGTAGACGAGCAAAAGGAACTGAGACCAGCGGGTGGGTAGGATGACGTGGCAGTGAACGCAATATGAATGGCCGCAGGAGCTTTAAAGTTTTGGACTGGAAACCATGAACCACCCGGAAACCATGAACCGGCAAGCGCAGAGACGTCTACCGACAAAGACAGACAACCTTGCTAAGGTCGTCGGAGGACGACCAATTGTAGAGGCGTATGTCCAGCAGTGGACATCTAATAACTGATATGACGATGATGAAATTCTGCAGATGACTAAGTTCAACTCTGCTGATATATTTATATTACGTCGAAATGCATTTAAAGGCTTTTTTAATATTAATAGTTAACTGTGAAAAATTTATATGGTTTTAATTTTTTTACGAAACCATTTTGAATAAAGTCTTCATAAAAAACTGGTTGACAACCGATATGGCTGGCACACTAAATCCGCCACAGCGCGATGTGTGTAAAAATTGTACATCTAGACTATGTCCAGTTCAACACTGGACATAGGCATGGATGTACAATTTTTACACAATTTTCCAGCTACCTTAATAATATGCCATCTATCCACCTTGTTACTGGACGTACTACGCTTTGTAAAAGTGTACATTAAAAAAATGTATACTGGCTTGCCTTGCCTATTGAATTTAGAGAACAAACAGTATTTTTAAATTTCAAATTGTAGCTTCTTGAATTAAATGAAGCTGTTAAGGCGGAAAAGGCCAGCAATATTTAAATGTATTCAAAAAGTAGTATACTGACTCTACGATCAGTACCTTGTTGTTTATAGGCCAAAAAAACATTTAGATTTTAAATTCGAAATATCTTTATTCATGTATATTCTTATACGCACTTTCGAATCGTCGATTATTTTAACATTGTAAGTAATAAGCTACCAGTACCAAAATTCATAGCTCATATTAAAAGTAAATTAACAAAAAAGACTTATTATTTAATACACGAATATTTAAATCCCAATAATCCTTGGCAATGATGTCACTGATTTTTTGTTTTTATTTAGGCAATATCTAATAAAGTGTATATGTATAAATCTGTGTTGTTAAACTATTACAAGATGTATTGCTGTGGAGTTTCTTCCTGCTTCTTCTCCGTAGCTATAGGACCTTGCGAAATAGAGTAGAGTCAAAAAGAAAATAGATTAAAAAAATTCCCGTCAATAAGAGTCCTGTTAAAAGTTTCAATGTTGAATAAATGAATTAATTTAATAAAAATCTTTTAAAGTAAGATTTAAAACTATGAAAAGGAAGATATAAGATGGAACGTGAAAAGTGGAACTTTATTAAATATACGTACGTCAGATCTGCGAAGGATTTGAACTTGCGTGGTTGTTACTATTTATAAAAATGGCAATTTAAAGTGTTCGTTATATTTCAATACAGTTTCAGTGTTGCATATAATTATATTCCTTTTCAATAAAACCGGCAAACGTAAAAGAGAATGTCCCACAGAGTTAACAAAAAAGAATATACCATTACGGTCTCAAAAGCACAGAATATATAAAAGAAACTAATCCCATTGCAAGCGGTGTTCGCAAAGCGTCGCCTCCAGCGACGAATGTTCGGATTTTGAAAATATTTTGACATTAATGACTGCTTTTGTGAGCGGCCAGTGACGTTTAAGTGAAGTATTGTCGCTGTTTCTTTTTTTTTTTTTCAAACAAAAAAAAAGGTAAAGCGTTGAAGCGTTGCGAAGTCAACTAGTTTTTGAGTGTAGCTTTTTTCGTAAGTAACAGATTAAGAGAACTGTTTAAGAAAAAAAGGTAATATCTTTTATCTGTAAACAAACATTTAACCAATTTAAATTTAGTTTTTGTTTTGGGTCTTTTATATGATAATAGTTGAACTTCGTTAACGACAATATTTATATTTTTATTAATTTATTTACTGTACAGGTAACAGTAATACATACTTAGTGTGATTATACTACTTAAAAGTAAAATGCGCGGTTTTATCACCTAAGGCTCATCACTCTCACCTCCTAAAAGACAGCCATACTTGGAAAATAGAAGAAGGACAAGTAAGGGGTAATATATACAGTAAGATAAAAAAGAATACATTGTATGAGGTAGTTTAAGATATCATAAATATATAAAGAGATACTTCAAGGCATAGGTCTCCTAAGAGTCGTTGTTTTCTAAGATATCTATGGGGAAAATTCTACAATAGCAACCCATGGCAGGCCGGTTGCCAATCGCAGTGTGGTATTATGGTACGCAGAGGACGCTGCTGTACACCCTCTGGAAACGTGTTTGTGAGCAGTGGCAGTACTATATAATTATTTCACAAAGTGTGAATTACATAGGATTCCCGGGAATCAAACCTACTGTCTGGACCTGCGATCGCAAGTTTCTACCGCTGGGCTACCACCGCTCTTACATGTATATATTTGTATGTAATAATACATAAAAATACGTAATTATAACTATAAAAATAAATAAATATGTCAAATGAACCTTAATGAAGTTCGCACTTACGTGAGAAAGAAAAGAAACGGAAAGTTTCAGCCAAAATTACAGTACAGAAAATACTTCTTAATATCTTTTTTTAACAATTTTATTTATTAATAATTATAACCTATCTTTTAAGTGCTTTCATATCTGATGTCGTTTGCTAACCCATTTAATTATACGTATTTACGTATATAAGGACTTTTTATAAGCTAAGAATATGATTGTGTGTACGAATATAATAAAATGTAAAACTTTGTTACAATAAATAAAGATTTATTATACCTGCATTTTACATGTTATCTGTATTTAAAATTCCATATAACGTAATGTACGTTTGTAACATTCGTCTTTAGCTACACCTGGACCGCGTTTGTTTATTTTGTAACACGTGTCCGTAGTGTACATGCACAAAAGCGAACAAAGTGTTACATGCGAGCACCTCCGCAGGAAGTGGCTGACCGCATTGTAATGCTTACGTAAATGCGGCATTCTTTGAAAAAAAAAGACAAATTTATGATTTTGACAGTTGTGATTTTCGCGCGTCTTTTTGACATTGACAGATACCAATAAAACGACCATACAGCTTTAGTTAGGTTATTTGGTTAGATCATTCAGTTTAGTTTGTTTTTTATTAAAGTGTTTGTATGAGGCGCTAAGTCTAGTCTAGACTTTATTGTAATAAGCTCGGGGGCTAAGGGCTTCCTCAGAAACCTTAGGTTGATTTACTCACTGTTGATTTTGATCAGAGACAATTCTATTTCTTTTTTCTTTAATAAAAAGAATAATATATGCGTAATTTATAGGCCTATGTGCGCCTGTAGTGTATAGTAAAAAATAATAAAACATTTTATATTATGCTATAATCGCTCTTTATCTTTGAAAAAATGATTATGTATTTTTTTTATGTAGACACGTAAACAGCTAAACATATGTTTACATAAGTTACATTATCAAATTACATAATAATAGCACGCAAAAACTATTATTATCAGTCCTAGGTAAATTAGTTATAGAATAAAGATCATATAAGGTAACAGAACATTTCACACTTTCAATGATTTACAGTGGTAGTAAAAATAAATGAATGTATAAAAATTCAAGGTACGTAAGTTTAATATGCTGTTAAATTCGCATTGACACAAATGTTACGTTGATCAGAACATCAAGCAAGATAGCAGAATAAAGATGGACTTTACTAGTGACTATATTGGAAAAGTCAAAGGGTTAAATGAAGAAGTAAACCTAAGAAATAAATGGAGCGGTGAAAGAGTAACAATAGCTGGAGAGGAACGGTTAAAGAAGAATAAGAAAGTTTCGGCTGAGCTGAAAGAGATTTTACGCCGTAAATTACTGTCTACTTTAAAAAAAAATAATGTGTTTATTTAAAATTAGAACATAAAATATACTCACAACTACTATTTCACTTCTTTATTATTTATGTTCGTTCATTTGGAACTGTCAACGAAAAACATTATTTTTTTTATAAGTAAGACAGTCTTTGTTACGAAATTATGAATTTCAGATTAATAATTTATGAAAAGAATAAAATAATAAATAGTACTAGAAGTACATGACATGATTGACACCTTACAGATCTTATTGCAATGGCAACGAGTATTTGACACTGATATGTATAGTTTAAAGCTAAATTAGTACAAAATTAATATAGAAATATACAGTAGTGTAGTGGGGATCTAATCACAGAGTGATATTTTAATGCGTCTTAAAGAAAAAAAAAATGTACTTCATTTGTGTTATAAAATTGGCGCGAAAAATTCGTAAACATTTCCGAACGTTAAGACACGCAAATATCAAATTTGTTGCGCGAATAAAAAAAAGAGAGAGAGACACTTAAACCGGCGGACAAACAGCTGTCAACCGCAAACTGACCAGCGTAATGACGGTAATACAATAACACAATGTAGTATTGTCCGAAACAAGCGACCAGTGTACACTGACACCTGTGTTCATCAAATGTAACTTAAACCATAGGCTCTAGTCATTTAAGCTACCAATTTGTAAGATCTCTCGTTCGGTTGTTAAATTAAGCGTGTAGAGATACATTTATACTGGATATAATAATGTATTGCTTTTCATTTTGGTTTTAAGAAGAATAAATGATGGAAACCGAGGTCACGCAATAATTGTTTGGTAAATTTTTGTTTGCATGAAGGCGCGTGCTGAGAAAGGTGGGTTTATTGTAGTGTTTTGTATATTTCGTGGCACAATGGAAGATGTTGCCTTTGACTGATTGTTTTGATGTATAATTCGCCGCGGCTACCGGGCTTTCCGCTTGTTACCTTTTTATTTTACGATTGTAAAGTTTTAAAACAAAAAAAAATTTAAATAGAGTTTTACATTTGTTTACTTTTACATATTATTACTTATTTATGAATAAAATAATTTTATTTTATAAGAGTAATACTTTTATTTGTTGATTAAAGGCGATTTGTAGTAAAACAAAAACGACTATTAATGTATATGTTTACAATAATTTTTCTTCTTAATCTACGAATAAAATCTTCAATATTATTTATTTACTTTTGTCGTCTGTAATTATCATCACCATATCAGCCCATAGACATCCGCTGCAAGGTATATACCTCCCCAAAGATATCTATAGGGGATATACCTCAATAGCCACGCTTGGCTTGCGATGGCATTGCGGTAATATGGTACGCAGAGGACGCTGATGCCATCATCTGGCAACTTGTTTGAGCAGTGGCAATCCTTTATAATTAATGTACAATGTGTGAATTATATAAGATTGTATGACGGGAATTGAACTGGCGACCTACGACCACAAGTCTGTCTTTAACGCTGGGCTACACTTTTTTTATTTTTGTATAAAGTATACCGTATATTAAATGACAGTAAATGTATATATATACATATATGTACACTCACTTTAAAGCCTTAACTCCTACATATAACATATACTCTTTTATTATGTATGATTATGAAAAATATTTTAAACCAACGTGTACATTAAAAATGCAGTGTATTTTTAAATGTCGATAAAAAAAATATATATTTATAGCAGTTGCCTTATCTCGTTCACCCCGTTGTGCAGTGTCGCGGGAACTCCGTGCAAGTGAATTAATTTCCAAGTTCTGATTCGAGCAACCCCAACCCTCGTGGAAGCGATGGGAAGCGACCATAAACGGATTATGGCTTGTTATGAGATTAGACGGTCTGTTTATTCAATGTTATGTTACGATTGTTTTATTGCGGAGGGTGAAGTGGGTACAATAATCTATTGTTCGACCGCACCGTTAAAGTGGCTATGTTTAGTATCTATTTTTTTTAAGCATTAGGCTCTCAGAAAACTCGGCCTTATATCAGAGCTCATAATACCTGGTGAAGAGAATACTAGCATATATATATATATATACACATATATGCACATATATATGCGGGGTTGTTACACAACAAAGGCGGTGGTCCTGAACACAAGTCTTAATTTTATTATTGGCAGCGTAAAAATCTTTTTACTCTATATTTCTCGTGATATTACATCGACTTGACGGTTTAATGTCAACAAAAAAAGAGTTAAAATTAAGGTACTTCTATAAAGTAATAAGAAACAAGTAACTTACACGCACACACACACGCACACATACATACGCACACACACACATATATGCAAAGATAAAGTACATATTAAATTTGGTCAAACTGTCAACACACGTCCGTACTTATATAAAGGTTTACTGAAACTGGTCAATATGAACACCGTCTTCTAATTTACTGTGACCGATGACTTACCATCTACTAGTAAGCACTGTATGTTACCAATTCTAATTTATTAAATAAAAGCTATACTCGTATGGCCTCGTCTTGTATAAGATGCTGAAGATTGTATCCAAGGAATCGAACTTAAGAACACGGTTTCAATCCTCTAGGCTACTACTGTTCTAATAAACAACTAATTTTACTAGTAATGATAGAAGAGGTAAATTCAGAGTAATAATTCTTTACAAAATGAAAGCAGTCGTACATCTTGCTATTATCTATGTTACAGTTAATATTGGTTTATTTAATCTGCAATTCGTAATATAAACCCTCATACAGATATTCGCTACATTGTTGTTGTTCCCCTCCGTTTCGAGGCGTGAACCATTGACGGGGATCCCCCGAGGGCCGGAGGGCCGCACCTCAATGACATGGGTTTTCTTTTCATTTGTTAATATGAATAATGAAATTTAAGTGACTGAATATTTGTCTATCTTTGTTAATATGCGCAGTGATTTTGTATTTGTGGTAAGTTTTATTATCTTAGCTGATAGACGCCCACTGTAAGGCATATAGTTTACGCTCATGCTCATATGTCAGCCCATTGTTATTTTAATAATATAAAATGATCCGGGCCATGTCTTATACTTTCTTCCGTCTATGTCATGGTTGCACAGACTTATTAAGACTAGGGGCCACTCGGGAAAATCATGAACTATAGAAAAAAGCCGCCAGAAGTATAGGTAATTAAATTTTTTGGGTTTTATTCTGGAAAGAATTTAATATTTTTCGAATGTACGAAAGTATTATTTTTGCTGTCGGCGGGCCATCAGTATTCGACCAGAGGGCCGCAGTCTGTGCATCCATGGTCTACGGACCTCAGCATTTCTGTATCTGATCTTTGAGAGAAATCCCCTCTCCATGGCTCTAAAGTCATATATACTGTATTCTATATTAACATACAAGAATTTTACAAATTAACCATTCAAAAGTGCATGTAAATGCATGCTCGAATAAAGGTAAATTGAATTCAGAATTAGAATATGATTTTAAATGGTTTTGTTGTTGTAAATTATATCAATAAAGAGTATATAAACTTCTTTTTAGAGTATAAAGACTGACGCACGGTAAAATTAAAGACAATTGTATGCAGAATTTCTAGAATTTTGTATATGTAATATACTAAATTCTAAAAACTTCTTTTTTAAGAATTATATGTCAAAGACAATATATATATGAAGTAAAAATGTGAATGCTATTATAAGCTAAAGAATTGGTAGTCAAACTACATATAACAATAAAAAATAACTATACGATAATATAGGCAAACATTTTATTCTAAACTTTAGTAAAAACGTACCTTAAAAATACACACAATTACATAACTTTTTATTTAAATAATCCAATCTAAAATGTATGTTTTATGTACAGCTACATAATTTTACCGGTTTATCTATTAAATAGTATATTAATATAAATATCGTTGCGTTAGGTAATAAAAGCTCACTGCAAGGCATGCCTGTTCCGAAAGTTTCCATGAAGACTTTAAGCGACACGAAAAAATTTTCAACATAAGCTTCAAACACAGACTGACTGAAAATATATGTGTAAAAGTTTTAAATGGGTGAATGTACAGTGCATTTGTCAGTAAATAACTATGAAGGTTTTATACTTATCTCTAATCTCTTTGTAGTAATTCGATTTTAAAAAAGCTTTATTTCAAAACCATTGACTTTTTGAAAGAATGTACCATACATTAATTTACAGCAAATGAGCTGTACATTCGTTACTTATCTATTAATTTATGTTATTTTAAAAGAATACATCTTTCTTTGTTAATTATTCTATATTTAAAACAATAACACTCATATTTGTCTTTATTTTATTTCGTCGACATCAGATTATACCGTACGAAGGTGAACAGATTGTATACACGAGGATTATAAAGATAAAAAATTAAAGAATAAAAAAAGCATGTACAATCGTAACCTTTGTCGTTTCAATTAAATAAAACCTTCGCGAGCGCGCCTCCTTTCAGCCGTCGCCGAAGCGAACTCTCCCGCCTACAACGGCCGACGACAAAGGCGCGATCACAAATTACATTCGCAATTTACATAGAAAAAGTGACAAGAAGCGACGCGTAACATTTGTTAGCCCCCATTGTATTGTAAAGTATTATATCCTTGCGCTTTTTCGCCTTATTTATATTTATAAACGTTCGTATTTGGTACTTACTAACAAGATGTTCTCGCGCAGGCGTCAAAGTGCCCGCCAAAATGTTGCCGCTAGTGATGTTCCACGTGAATTTTAGTGACGGGATTTTATCAGGAAAATCGTTACTTTTTCATAACGATTAAAACTTTTGTTTTTAATTCTTAATAAGATGGTAATAAATATGTAGAAAGGTCCCTGACGAAGATTGAGGAATTCTTCAGTGGTAATAGATGGGGTATATCACTCGTGTAATCAATGTAACTGAAAGGTTCTAGAGTGGGGATCGTGGCGATCGTTAGGAGAGCCTATTCCTTGCTTTGTGCGTACATGATGATGACGAGGAAGTATGATCTGAGAAATTTTTAAAATGTTATTTTTAATTTTAATTTTTTTAATGCATATGTAGGTTTTCATTTGTAATGTTTAATGTGTATTAAATATTCACGTATATTTATATATGTTTTGTACACGTTAACTAACCTTTATTTACGCTTGTACCTTTTCCATACTATGGTTGCCTGTAAAAGATTGCCTTGTGTGATAAGACCGCCTATTGTACTCTTTAGTTTATTATTATGAAACTAGAATAAAGAATATTAAAAAAAAAGTTTTTACTAAATGTATATCATTAATAATTAAATATTTATTATTTTTTGTATTGTACATAGGTGAAAGTGTGTTTTGCTAGGTGTATCTCCAAGAGATTGAAAGGGATGTGCACGAAAGAAGGTAATGTAAGACAACGGAAAATCTGATAGTAGTAGGCAAGATAAAGCGCATAGAAAGTGTGGCATTTGGAGCTAAAGTTTTATAGTGGAGACCACGAACCAGCAAGCACAGCGTAGAATATCCACCCAAAACCTCTTACGACTGAAGTGATGATAAAAATATTAAAATACATTTTTAAGAATTAATTTTAAAAAATTTTGACTGTATATTAATTATTAAATTACGCTATATATTGTAGATGAGATTGAAAACATCGATAAGTTAAAAACATCTCTATGTACTTGTTCAGAGTAACATTTTTTTTGTGACCGCACCTTTCTTATTTCGGCAAAGGTCTTTGACGTACGGCCATGCGGTAGGTGAGCCAATTGTTGTTAAAATGCCTACGTAACTTTTCTTCACAATCTGATTTTTGTCAACGGATTTGTAAATTGTGCTTTGACATTTGAAATTGCAGTTTAATGCGTCGTAAAATTGTTGCAACGAACGCCCGAGATATGTTTATGCGCTTATTCAAGATTGTATGATATAGGTTACATTTTATAGGATTAATAAAATTATATTGCATTGTTACAAATTGTACTAGCTTTTTTTAAATAATCCAAACTCTGTAGTTCTTTATTCAAAATAAGATTATTTTTTAAAAAAACTAAAGAAATTTAAAATTACGTAAACAATGTAAGAATTGAATACATAATATGATCTGTATTTGGTATGTTCGGCGCTTTACTGCTAGATCGAATCAGAAATGAGATTCGTAGAACCAGGGTAATGGACGTAACTAGAAGAATTGTTTGTCTGAAGTGGCACTTGGTAGGGCACATCGCTCGTACAGTCGAAGGCTGCTGGGGTCGGAAAGTTAGCGATTGACGATTATGAGTCGGTGGACTCGGCACAGAGTGTTTAGCACTAATCAGTGTAAAATAATACCTGAAGATGCCCCGTGGAGGGGTGAAACACTTGTTGAGTGATTTGACGGTGGCAGTTGTGTAATTCGCATTGTTTGCCGCATGCGCATTTATCTGGTTGGCGGGCGGTGTACTTTGTTGCACGACTACCACTGCATGTGCGGAAGTGGCTAAATATTGGTCCCTTTCTTACTTAGGATGGACTTCCGCAAGGTAACGCCTGATTCCATTAGATATATTTAAAGTCACGGGAAGTCGCTGCATACGGGTAGCACAAGACTGGTAATCTTGACGATCTCTGTGAGAGGCCTAAGTCTCGTATTGGGCTTGTATCGGCTTATATTATAGTAATAAATAAAAACTTACATTGTTTTCTATTTAGACATTATTGTTATTAGCGTATATTTAATAAATACATTAAATTGAATTCTTTCTTTTAATACTGTTTACAGAAGTAAACAGCTTCTGTAACACAGATTTACATCTAGCACGGAGGTTATTGAAACAATTTATTATTATGTATATATAATAAACATGGTAATATAAATACATAAACTATTACTATTATTAAAGATGCATTACGTCTTTTACTGGTGTCAAGTTGAGTCTATCACTATTTCGAATTATAAATGCCACAGACCTGCTAAGACTAGGAGAAAGAATCTCAATAGGAGTATTTTTTTTAATTATTTAAAATTACATATCAAATGAATATTGAAATATCCAGAATGCGAACATCATTCCCAATTGTATCTATCTTCTATAAATCCATTCACAGATTAGTAACTACAAACAAACGTTCTTTGTCAATTTTTAGTTAACGAAATTGTTTGCGAGAAGTTTTTAAGTATTTAACACGTTGAGTGCCACGTCAGTCACCGGTGACTGACACCGATCTTATCGTTTAGGTCGCGTCAGTCACTAACAATATAAAATAGGATAATAAAGGTAAAAATTGAACATTTAATAGAAACTAACGGTTTTTATTGAAACAAGGTAAACATAAAAATGGTTGTCCCTTGCAAGTGTCACGAAATGTTATAACCTTTTTGGTCAAATTTCGTGATAATTTTCTTCCACTCTGTGTTGTATTTGCTTCATAGCATGATTTACAATATTTACGCACTGCTGAAACTCGGCCAGATTCTGTCTGCAGATTGTGTCGTCTTTCACTGCTTGCAATGCTGCTTAACGGAACGTTGACTTCCTTACAATTTGTTATGTAAATCGCCAATTTCTTTCGGAATTTTGTAATGCTGATTTTCTTCGTTGTTATATTTTTGAATAAAATAAAACTAGGACTGCAGTATTTAGTAAAAGTTCAATAGGCAGTTTCCTATACCACGTTAGAAACCTTTTTAGCGGACTCACCATTCATCTGATCAAACGTCAAGTATAATTATGGGTTTCAACTCCATCGAGTAAATTCTAATTTGACAGTATCGCACGCGGTCTGACGAGAAAATCGCTATATATAGATGTCGCGTGGCACTCAACCTGTTAAAAGTCAAAAATAAGTTTTATTATAAACTACCCTATATAATATAGTAGGTGTATATTTTCAATAAAAAACGTTAGAAGTTTACACCACTTGATAGAGAGTTATATAGAAGTGATATTACATTTTGGCGCGTTGTCAGCTAGTGGATCCAATATCGGGTTACTTTTGCCCCGAGCGCAATAAAGGCGAGAAAAAGTTTGCGGGAACACAGAACCGCCAAGTGCTTGCGGACACGTGTGACATCCAATATGGCCGCTTTGTTATGTACACAATTTATTACTTTTTCTGTCGTTAGGGAGGACGTTACATTTTATCTTCTTCCTTAACTACCTTTAAATAAATACACACGATAATCACACATCTGGACTTATCGTTAAATAAATAATTACTATTTTACTCCCTAATTTCAGCAAACGAAGTATTTTTTTTTATTTTTGTTTTTCTTGTTTTTAGAATTCATTAGCTTTAAAGTTTTTACACCTATTTCCAATCAACCTGTATAAAATGATCACTTTGAAATCTGTTACATTAGTTAATATTTCTATTGAAATGTGATAGACCGATAGCTTAACAATAATTAATTGTAATATGTGTTATGTACATTATCAGCATGCACTATAAAGGCATTTATCAGCGGGCTGGCGGGCGGTGCACTTTGTTGCACAACTACCACTGCATGCGCGGAAGTGGCAAAATATTGGTCTTTTTCTTACTTAGGATGGACTTCTGCAAGGTAACGCCAGATTAAATTAAATAATTGTAATATGTAGTAATCCGAATTTCCTTAACGCTTTATGCTAGTATATTTATGATATAGTACATTTATTAAATGAGAGTAATAGGGCTATACTTTAACCTCTTTAAAGTTTTTACATCTATTTCAAATGAACCTGTGAAAATTGATTAATAAAAAGGAACGTAATATTTCCACAAGTTTTAAATTTCAATAACTTTAACTATATCGTAAATAACAACAGTTATCCCGTTCTGGTCGTAAATGTTTACAATTTGGGAGAAATGTTCGCCGCTCTCGCGTAAGATGTCCATTTAATTGACACGTATCAAACATAAAATATCAGATATAAATATGTTCCCATCGATATGTAATTATTGAAGTGACATATTTACGACGCCATCTTGTTATGTTAGACATTACAAGATGGCGATCTTTGATTGGTCATATATTTAAATACAATCATATTAGAAACTAATTTAATATTTTAAGCGATTTAGTTTTTGAAAATGGAAATTAAACATTAAATTGAATGACTTTAAAAAATACCATTTATTATTAAAGTAGAAATGAGGTAATTCGCAAACGAAAATAACCAACATAGTCCAGCGAATCAGAAAGTTGAAGTTGCAGTAGGCATGCCACTTATACATAGATAGCCACTGGAACTTTAAGGTTCTGAAATTTAGCCTACAGACTACGCAGTAAAGGAAGTTCACCACGAAGTGGATCGACTAGACTACCTGGTTAAAGTCTTCAGAAGTCATTGGATGCTTGCAGCTTTCTATCGGTGTTATTGGAAATCTGTGGGGGTAGTTTACGTCCAGTTGTGGAGGTCTTAATTGAGATGTGATAATGAATGTTTTGTATTTTATGATATAAAGTCTGTCCGATGAATATTGTACGACAAAACTTATCTAGTGTATGTAGGACGCGTGCTATCGACGGACATTGATCGAAAAGGTTGAGTGGCCATGACGAACCGGTAGACCAAGTTGCTGGCTGCAGGAAGCGGGAGATCGATCATTGTAATGATCTTTGAAAAGGCTTTGCAGCGTTTGTCTATCAACTAATATGATGATGAAAGCGATAAATGAACTGTACATATTGATTGAGATTTTTAATGAAACTAAACTAGACTTAATAATGTATTCAACACCTCCGGATACGCTAATTAAAGCCATTGATACAAACGTTTATGTGCCTGCTTATAATAGTCAATTGGTCAATAAATCTGTCATGTTGGTATTCCTTGCGCAAACTTGTATGTAACCAAGATAATGTTGGTTGGATTTAATTATTTTTATTTCCTTTAAAGGAAAATTAATGGCGTCGATTAATCGTAATTGAGATTTAAAATGCGTACCATTAAATCTAATTCCATTTACTTAAGTAAGCAGTCATTATTAACTACTTTCCGTTCCAGTATTCGTTTGTAGGCAGCTTTCGTACGTATTGGATGGCAATAAAGGAAATTGACTTGGAGAGTTAAGCTCAAAATATTACGGTGCAATATGAAAACCGTGTTGCTTTATTTGGAAGGTCACCAAAGATATCTCGCGTCGGCTCCAAGTCTTCGTTAACATCTGTCTTCGACGTATTTTCGGTATATAGTGGCCTGAGAAAGTTTCCAACGTAGATCTATGGAAATGCTGCGGTGAGATGCCAATAGACCAGCAGATCAAACGCTGCAAGTGGAATTGGATAGGCCATACGCTCCCAAGGGACCCTGATGATATACCGAGGCAAGCCCTAGAATGGAATAATCAAGGAAAGTGAAGACGCGGCCGCCCAAAGCAAACCTGGCGGCGGACGATCACTGGAGAAGTGAAGGCAGTTGGAATGACGTGGAGCGAAGTAAAGCGCCAAGCTCAAGTCAGCTTGGGATGGCGACGTACTATGGATGCCCTCTGCCTCATCTTGGGGACATAGGAATAAACGATGAATGATGGTTCATTTGTAGAACTTTTAATTTACGGCCTGCGTTTCACTGTTAACGCCATAATAATGCGTAGCTTCTTTAAAATCTGTTCATTGTTGACATTAACTTTAAAACATACCTAGCGCAGTCTATTGACATTTGATCTTAAAAGAAATACTATATACTAAGTAAAATATATTTGGGAACATGCCTATGGAAAACACTAGAATTTACTTCTAAAATTTTTATTAATACTTTACAAGCCCTTCTAATCACAACAACACCAATTCGTCAAGCTTGCAACAGTGGCAATCGTCCTGGGATAAGTCGACGAAAGGAAAATGGACGCGTAAGCTAATACCAAACCTAGAGCCATGGGTGAACCGAGATCATGGAGAGTTGAACTACTATCTGACTCAGATGATATCCGGCCACGGATGTTACCGAGCGTATCTCCATGGGTTCAAATACGAAGATTCCCCTGACTGTCCTAATTGTGTCGGAATGATTGAAGATGCAGAGCATGTCTTTTTCGTCTGCCCCCGATTTAACGAAGCCAGGAGGTCTTGGGAAGAAGGTGTAGGATGCAAAATCTATCCTGAAACTCTGATAGCTACAATGCTACCCTCGCCTTCGGCCTGGGAACTTACGAGCGCGTACTGTACGACGGTGCTGAAGGAGTTGCGAAAAACAGAGCAGGAGCGGAGGAAGTTGGCCTGAACAGCCACTCTATCAGAGAAAGCTGCGGCAAAATCCCCCCCGCGAAGTAATGCCTAACGGCCATGCCGTGGGGACCAGGGATACCGAAGAGAGAGGATTGTTTTTAGTCGGTATTGATCTAGATCGAGTCCGACATACGGGGCACCAACATCAGGCCCTTTGATACGTAAAAGTATTTTTAAACCTCTATAAAAAAAAAAAACACACACACACACACACACACACACACACACATATATATAAAGAAGTTTAATGATTCTAGTTTCCATTAAAATCTTCTGGATTTCGTAATTTCTTTATGATTTATTTATTTATGGTTTGAAATGATTTTTTCATGAATACATTCGTATTATTATCTAGTTAAGATTATTTATATTGATAAAATAAGGTAATTTTTAATATTTGAATTTAGAATTCTTCGAAGAACTCCAGAAGATTTCAATTAGATGGAAACTAGAATCATATTAAACTTCTTTATAAGACATCCAAAACTTCCCACATACCTAGCGCAGTCTATTGACATTCGATCTAGGAAGAGTATCGACTCAAGTGGACTCTAGTATTAACTCTATATATTAAATAAAATGTGTATACTATGAAGATAACATAATTTTTAAATAAATTTATTATTTATTTATTTTCTTTAAGGAGGTTTTATAACGATATTCGTATTATTACCTCCTTAAGGTTTTTTAATAGTAATCAGATATTTCTTTTTGTGTTTGATGTTTGAATTTAGAATTCTACGGAGAATCAGAATCGTATTTAATTTCTTTATAAGGCATCCTTCAACTTAATTTCAAAAGGATACCAAGCGCGTCCTAACCTGAGAAGGGGCCACTACTAACTTAGACGAGTTTTTTTTTGTGGTCAATACTATCATATTTTCATTTATACCCAAGCAACAACAACAAATTAAAAAAAAACTCTTAACTATATTTTCCTTAAAAACATATGTATTTCGACTAAAAACGATATGGATGTAGACTTGGTTTGTTACTTTATTATATACAAGCTGTTCCCGCGACTTCGTCCGCGTGGAATTTAACAAAAAAAAAATAGTTTATGTAGTTCTTTTCTCGTTAAAGAATTTTCTAAAATAATAACAAAAGTAGCCTAAGTTACTCTTTTTTACATATACTTGCCAGTATAAGTTTCGAGAAAATAGGTTTAGCCATGTCAGAGACCAGTCGGAACAAACAGACAGACGCAGACAAAAATTAAAAAAAAACGTGACTTTTGGTATATTTATACTATTACACTACAAATATTCATATGACACCCCACTTTTATTTATTTAGTAGTATAGATATGACTTTACTATGTCATTATTTCACTGTATTGGGAAGCCGTTATGACATTTAGGTAGATGGTCCACGGAGTAGCTTGGCGAATGTGCTTCCAAGAGTAGACGTCGTTTTGAACCTCAGGCAACCCGATACGAGGCATCTCTTAAGGCACAGGAGGTTGATCCTTGGCCCGATCGGTTTCTTTTGTTATTTTAATTAAAGTTTAAATAATTATTCATTGTTAAAAGTTGACATAGTTGAGATGGATAAGAAAGTTCAAATCATCAGCACATTTTCAGTCATAGAATATTTATTTATTTATTTACCCTTTTTTGTATACCATAGACAATAACTAGAAAAAAAAGAAATTAATATAGAGGTACAAGAGGTAGTTTTATCGCTCGAGGCGATCTCTACCAGACAACCTTTGGATGGAGATGAGAGACATAAAGGAGAGAGAATATACACTCATATATACAAGAATACTTATATATACATATATATATTTAGGATATCTATTGCTATATATAGGCCTCTAAATTTTCAATAGAATTGGTTTGTAGTGGTCTCTATGTTGTTTCTTTAGACATCTTAAACAGGGCCTTTCCACCTGGACATCCTACGTTACGCTTGTCGGTCCGCGGTCTTCCCTCCAGCATCAGTGACAATCTGCTGCCTGGCTACTGCCACTTTAACTCAATTCAGAAATGAGGACACTGTACGCCTCTCCACGACTTGGTAATCAACTGTAATGTTGCCAAAAGGTCAAAGAGAGACCACGATTCAGTGTTGGAAGTCATCACTAAAACATATTTAGATCGCTTTTGCGAAAAGATTAATTTGTTATTTTATTAGTTACCGAATGGTTCTTTTTTTAAATTTAAATTAACGTTCGTTCTTTTATATTAGATGTTTTTTTATTATTGTAATTAATAGTAGAGGTCATTGTTGATTTATTTCTACGTATTTATAATCACAAATGATCAATCAACATTTTTAATAAACAGCTATCTCTCCGGCATCGCATTAAAGGAACACAATTTCCCCATATCAAAATAACATCATCATCCCAACTACAAATCATTGCTCGAAAAAAAAATCCATTGTAGCACCCTTACTCCATCCCCAATGTAATTCCGAGGGCCCCGCCGCAAAGTACTTATAAAAACATCCAATAACATGCGTTAATGTGACCGAAAACACGCAGCTGTTGTCCCGATGAAAAAACTAAAGTCCGCCGCCATTGGTCCGCGCGGTACGGCGGGACATTAACTGCATCTGTCAGTTTCATTTTGTCTATGGTTGGGCGTATTCTGTCTCAACAGTATCACCCACATGTTGCTAGATATTTATGTGAAAATATCGCAATAAAACTAAAGGTTCTATCTTACCTGATATTTCATATCATATATAAAAGATAATGAATGTTTTCAGATGCGATAAAATGTTTATTTTCGATTTTATGTTGCACTTAACGATATTAATGGAACAATAGATAGAGGGCTGTGTTAAGAGCTTCGCTGGTTATTGACGTAGCTCAAAGAATTACACGTATGAAGTGGCAGTAACCGAGGCACATCGCCCATGGAACCTAGACACGGCGTGGGTAGGTCTTCCATTAGGTTGATCGACAATATAGTCAAGGTTGGAAAGTTGACATCGTGACGACCTTTAGGGGAGGCATATGCCTTGCAGTGAGCTTCTATCTAACTGGATGAAACGACATTGTCTTGTCTTGTCTCTTCGAACTATTCAGCGGCACTTCCTTTATTTTGCATCGGGGTTGGCCTTACTCAAATTTATCAAACTGCTCGATAAACACCAGCCGACCGTTAGTGTTGCCGACAATCTTGGAGAGGCACCTCGGTGATCCGAGATGGGTAGCCCTGGAGGGTGTTAGACCGATGTAGTATATGGACAGCAGTCTCGTCTTCATCCAGGCACCTCCTGCACTGAGGACTATTCGCAACACCGACATTACGAAACGATTTTAATTTAATTTACCATTCAATACTTTAACGGTTAACGTTACGTAGCTGTCCATAAAACATCAATAATAGATTGATTTATTTTAGCAAAAGGTTATTAAAATGATTAGTGGTACAATTATCAATTTAAAGTTCTATTTTTGTATAATTAAAAAATTGTTTTGTATTTTTATATATGCTAAGGCAATCGATCCTTTCGCTCGTATTAATTTTCGTATTTTTACTTCATATTGTATATTAAACTTTATTTTGAAACAAAAAGAACCTTCTAGAATTTACTATATTACGTGTCTAAAAATGTTGTATTTACCGTATGTTATTATTTCTACTCAAAAAAGATGTTTATATACCCTTTATTGATAGGATTTCATTGCCGTCTTTATGAATCTTTTATTAACGTCTTTTAAAAAAGAAAAACGTTTATTTCAAATTTATGTCCTAAATATGACGAATCCATAAATGTCTGCTTGACAAAAATTCAAAATATGTTTATCAAGCATACATTAATGTATTTTTGTATCGTTGATATGTAAAATTCATGCAGTGCAAGGTAATGTTGAAAACAATATGTAGCTTTTGAGTCACCGTGAACTTTTTATCTCTTGGTATATTTTGATTCAGGGATGATGAGATCCGTAAACGGAAGAAAGTCACCGACATAGCGCAGAATACCAAGTTGAAGTAGCATTGGACTGACATATGAAGGAATGAAGTGATCACTAACTAAATTTAGCTAGATTGTTATTTTACATATTATTTTAAAATAATTACACCTTCGTTATAGCCCACAGGCATCCACTACCAGGTAAAGGCTTCCTCAAAAGATATTTATGGGGGAATGTAGCATATAACACAATCGCCACGCTTGGCAGGTAGGTTGGCGATCATAGTGATGTATTATGGTACGCAGGGGATGCTGCTGCCCATCCTCTGTAGACTTGTGATCAATGCACAATCGAACTTGCGACTGCAATATTTTTTATATGTTAACCGAATAATTAAATTTGTATGTAAATGATAATTATTTATGTCTAAACATTTAAGTATAAAGCGCGCTGAACAGATTGCCGATATGATATTTCTTTTCTGGACTGGAAACCAAGGACCCGCGAGAATACCACTATATTAAACCACAAGGTGGGCAGACGATTTTGTTAAGATCGACGGAAGATGGTAGATGCGTGCTACATAGACTGATCCTATTTAAAATCTACACGTCGGGCCTGCATCCAGACGTGGAGGTCGATGGTGGTGATAAAGCCTCATGGTTACAGAGATATTGTGATGGGTCAGCACATATGTGGAAATCTCTTATATATAGATATATAGTCTCTTATATTGTGCTATAAGGTAAATTTTATTTGTTATAATAACATAGTAAAATTGATATGTAGATATTGCTATGTAGTATAAACGTATTGTATTAATAGAATAAACTACATATATTCCATTATTATCATTATTTCACTTTTTTAGTCTTATCATCTTTGAGCATCCCCTAAGACTACCAGCAGCTTCTTATTCTAATCGACAGTATGTTACATATTTCGAAACTAATGCAAGGGTAGCTTCTTTTAAATTTATGATTGGTCGAAGGTTGTAGCAGCTTTTCACGCTGTATTTCATGTCTGCGATATTATTCTGGTTGCAAATAGGTTTTACTCTAATACATTCTTACCGATTTTAAATAAATATGCACAAACATCACGTCGTCTGTTCTTCAATATCTCTTGTACGTCTTCCTGTACACACTACGACTTGACTAAAACTTCCACGCACCTATTTACAATGTTTCATTTAGTTTCTTTTAAAATAATAAAATGTTTCATTTATAAAGTATATGGATGTATTTCGATTCAATTTTAGGTACAGTCGCGCACGTTTATTTATCGCCTACCTTATATAAACTACAGAGGTCGGAGTAACAGTGTTGACGGAGCGGGCCGTTCAGCCGCGACACCTGCTAAATGCGTAGCGCTCGGGAGATATACGGACAAACATTTTCATCCGCCGTGTCTTATCACGTCCGGATGGCGCGAGCTTCACAAATAACAATTTATATGTTAATAACTCGCCTTCGAATAGGGTTGCCGCGAGTTTTGTTGGCGACTGTACCTATAGCAAAACAATGTCGTTATCAATCTAGTACACTTATGTAAACAATTTAACTTTTTTTAATTTCGATTGTCACCATCATCATCAATATTTAATGTAATCAGGCGTTATTTTGCGGAAGTCCATCCTAAGTAAGAAAAGTACCAATATTTAGTCACTTCCGCACATGCAGTGGTAGTCGTGCAATAAAGTGCACCGCCCGCCAGCGCGCTGATAAATGCGCATGCGGCAAACAATGCGAATTACACAACTACCACCGTTGAATCACTCAACACGTGTTTCACCCCTTCACGAGGCATCTTCAGGAGTTATGTTACACCGATTAGTGCCACAACACAGAGTCTCAGTCACTCAGGACTCTGTGTCATTTTAGCCACTATTTATGTCCACTGCTGGTTATAGACCTCTCCTATAGAACTTCAATAAGGCTGGTTAATAAAGTTTTCTGTACAAATCAATCGCCTAATGTACTGACCATGTCATCATGGATGGCTTTTGATGATAGCCCCTTCTTATGGAGGTACTTAATGACGGCACGCTGCTCGATTTGCTCCATTCGCGGAAATTATGTCCGATTACTTTGTTAAATTTATAAAATCACAACTAATTATCTCACACGTTTCGAACTTCACACAATGAACTAGTCTGAACTGAACTAAATAATGTGGGTAGATTTGATTTTTAGAATTAAATGGATCTGTGTTAGGCCGAGTACTTTTCAATCCACCCTCGTATATGTGTATTACACTGCATTTGCTGATTCCTGTTCTTCGTTTGTCTACCCACTGGCACTCCAACTTGTTAATCCGCTGTTCTATGCAGATTACAGACATTCTATGGATCATCACACCCGTGATTTGATTTCGTATTCGAAATATTAACTCATAAAGCAAATTAAAATAAAGTATTCATATTGACCAGTTTTTTATAGGCAAAGCTTTGTGCTTCTGTTTCGCCTAATATTATGATTCAGTAAATCTTTCTGAAAGTACAGAAGCGTGTTGACAACATGACTAAATTTAAGAAATATGCACTTTATATATTAAAATGATCATTTACGAAGTTATATACTAGTAAACTAGACTTTCGCGTTAAATATTATATTTTATCTGTATTTCATTCATTAAGGATTGCCAACAAAATTAACGATATTATATATAAATACAAAGCAATTAAAGTATTGACATAATAGCAATATTTATAATAGGCCATTACATCACACTCTAAGTTAATAAATAAGAAACAGAATTTTGAAAATAGAACAGGAATCATCAATAAATATATTTATGTCCATCGTCGTTTCAGCCTATAGACGCCCTCGGCAGAGCATAAGGCTGCCCCAAATAAACCTACAGGGGGATATACCATAATCGCCACATTTGGCAGGAGGGTTGGCGATCGCAGTGTGGTATTATGGTACGCAGAGGACGCTGCTACCCATCTTTTTGAAACTTGTTTGTGAGCAAAGCAATCCTGTATAATTAATGCACAAAGTATGAATTGTATAAAATCCTATTGCGGGTATCGAACCTACAATTTTATGAACGATCTACAATTTTATGAATTTGTTTTATATTTGTATCAACCTATATTGATGGTGCAGATAGTTCTTAATTTTAATTTAAGTTTTATTTCAATATTATTTTAACAGTCTTCAGTAAATTTAAATAAATATATTAATATTATTTTTAACAAATAATTGTAGTGTGAATACTATATTAAATTTAAATGTTATTATTCTTTTTATTAATAAGCAATCATTAAAATCATTTGACGTTAGATGTCAAAAAGTTTTTAATACGTATATAGATTATTAGGGGGACCAGAAAGTAATGTAGTTTCTGTCGATATATTTTACAGAAAAACTGATGGAATTTTACTGCTCCGGCATTGAAACATTTGTATACTAGATGGCAAAAGGTTGTTGATAACGAAGGTGAATATATTGATGATTAGAAATAAAAACTTATTAAAAATGTATTCGTGTGAATTTAACTTAAGAAAGCGACATTACTTTCCGGTTCCCTAATATATAGTATGTAGCAACCCTGTACTGCGATTCCGAGACACTGTTTACAATGTTCAATTATTGTAAAAACATATAAAATACTGAACTGAAAACGGAAATAAACGTAAAGAATCGCTAAAAAATAACTTTTAACACGTGTATTACATTCTGTAGATACAAAAAATGCGTATTCTGCTCGTTTAGAATTGTATTATAATGACAATATATCTAAATGAAATGCGAGAATGCGATGGAAGTCAGAAATATGCGCTTTATAAATACCAATGTAAAAATTTATTTTTATGATAATTTCTTAATAAAACTTTGTATATCATTACAATGTAAATGTATTGATAATGGCTTGGTCTATAGGATTTTTTAAAGTGTAAAATGTATAAATAGGTGAATGTGTAGCAAATAATTAATAAACTATTTGTAATTAAAAGGCTTATTGCGTTCGTTAGGAATACCTAACAGGTGTTGAAAAAAGAAATGACAAAAAAATTTAGTTTACACTTATTCGATGGAATGACGCAGTTTCACCACATTAAAACATTACCGTACACGACATCATAAAACTTTCCGATATAATATAATAAATACCCGAAGAAAAATGCTACCATGAACTTGTGATCGCCAGTCGCAAGTTCGGTTGCCTGGATACAATATAAAGTGTGAATTATACACTCTGTGCATTAAATAATTGCAACTGCACACAAACAAGTTTCCAGAGGATGAGATGACAAATATCGATTATGGTATATCTCCGCTTAGATATTTAACCCTTAATAGCCTAGAGTTTCAATTTTGATACCAATCTTTTAAACCGAATGTTCACGTTACTATTATTTTTTTATAGGTTAGCTGTACGTATTTTACTGTTGTATAATATTCTTTCCAACGAAATTAAAAAAAAAATCTATTTTTCCCTTCATCTAGATCCTCAAGCAAACACACTAATATTAAAAAAAATCACTTTCGTAAACCTACTGAGGGCTAAGGAAGAGGCCTATGCCTTGCAGTGGGCGTCTATGAGCTGAAACGACGACGAAACTACCACGGGAATGCTAATCCATTTCGTTTTTACAAAGTTGCATCGACCACAGTCTAAATGAACACATTAACAGCAAATTACGAAACACAGTTAAACAATGACCACAATAAGTGAGCTCAATTCCTGTAATCTCACGTGTATTTAAGTCACTGTTTTGGGACATCGAGCGAATGAGGAAAGGTCAGGTGCGAGTGTAAGCGACAAATTTAACACGCTTTCTCATTATTATTTTTTTAGCCCACTCAATAAAGATACCTTTCTTTTCTATAAACTCAGAGTCCCTAGTAATCCTTAATGCTAAGGGCCGTGATGATAGTCACGCCAGAGGTGGGTAATCTTTTTAATCAAGGCACCAATTTAAATTTTAAAATTGTTTAGTAGGCCGCACATAAAGTGACACTTATTAATAAAAAGTATAAAAAAAAGTAGTCTTCATCTATAAATTTAAATCAAAAATCGCGCAGAAGCTTTCGTATTGCATGTTTAAACAAGTAGCTGTGCGAGTAACTCGTCATAAATAGATTTTTCGAATTTAGTACGTACTACCTCTTTATTATAATAAATTTTATTATACTATATTGAAGGGAGAAAGTTGATAAACTAAATTCAATTTTAGAAATTTAAGGCGGGCAGCAAAAACATGTTTAAAGGGCCCGCATATTGCTCATCCCTGATCTACACGGATCACTTTCTCTTTGAAAAACCTGCGCCATGCATAGTAGCTTTACTAAAAAAACGAATTAATCTGTTCAGAACATAAAGCTTCGCCTCCGTCGTCTTTTACCTTTAGCCCTGTCTGTAACGATATGTGTTTTTTCAAGGAATCTTCGTAAGCGAATAGATGAAATACTTGTCGTTGTGAGTTCCTCCAGTATCGGGACGTTCTTTCGTATCGACATCCAGGTGATGCGCAGCATTTTTCTCCAGTACGTGTAATACTCGATTAGTGCCCACGTTTCATTTTCATAAGGAAAATAAAGAAAACGAGGTTTTTACGAACTTCGGGCTGGAAAACCAACATCAAACGCGCGACTTTATGAATTATATAATGCCGCTGCTTGATTCATTCTTCCTCGATTACGAGGTTAATGACTAACTCTTACTAGAGTAAAGTACCTACTTTAGTACTAGAGTTTAGTAGAGAGGTTAGTACTAGTACTAGAAGTGTAGTACTAGAGAACCTTCTCTTTGGAAAATACCGGTAAGCTTTCACGTCCTTTCGGTTTAGATTTTTGAATGTATTTATTTAGTCCTCATAGTCCGCTTCTTGAGTTCCGCTTCCTGTGTGCTGGGAGGACAAGGAGTCAGGTGATTGCCTACCCAACGCTCGGCGATGACCTTTGATAGTCTGGACCTTTCGCACCTGACTAAGATTAATTAACGTACTAGCATGACCAAAAAAAAAAAACTAAAAAATAGTTTATAATAAGCCCGCGTGAACACTTTCCACACCCTTTCTCTGAGAGTACCCTTGTATCCCAACAATGGCGACATTACGAAGCATGTTCACCGCTACATCGGTTAGTGTAAACTCTCCCTTATGAGACTGGGGAGCCGAGATGTGGGTAATTTGTGCTAGTTAGTACATAATTACGTTCCACCCGCTTCAGTTTTGACATGAACGAGTTATGAAACGTATACAGAAGGGTGACGTGGTTAATTAGCGTACTCTTTGTACCAAGTGATTTAAAAATAGAACAGTTATTTGTTGGACAGTTATGTTTATTTTAATATGTCGATAGTACATGCGAATATTTTTTAATGTTTTTTTTTATTAGCGAGAGCCTACAAGATGGACAGACGATCTTTTCAAGGTCATCAGAAGACGCTGGATGCAGGTCGCTTTCAACTGATAGAGGAAATCTATGGGTGAACCCTATGTCCAGCTGTGCATTCTATTGCAAACACATAATAATGATACTTCTAATGGAGTATTTAGGTATTGTAAGAATAGAGTCTTTGTCTGTGTTTGGCACTAATCGGTGTAACATAACTCCTGAAGATGCCCCGTGGAGGGGTGAAACACGTGTTGAGTAATTTGGTGGTGGCGGTTGTGTGATTCGCATTGTTTACCGCATACGCATTTATCAGCGGGCTGGCGGGCGGTGCATTTCATTGCACGACTACCACTGCATGTGCGGAAGTGGCTAAATATTGGTCTTTTTCTTATTTAGGATGGACTTCCGCAAAATAACGCCTGATTCCATTAAATATTTAGCTATTGTTTTGCCAGATAACTGTAAACCTATATTTTAGTCTTTCGATATTTTTCTTTGTGATAATTTTTTTAGTCTTTATAGGCGAAATATTTGACTTTTCTCGCTTGATGTTAAGCAATGACGAGGTTTACAATGGTACATGCTTGCTTCAGGAAACCTATTCCTCTCTTGTCTAGAAGACTCCTAAGTTATAATTGTCAGAAAACAATGACGATAGGTTTTTGCACTCCTTAACTGGTCATACTATAATAGTAAAACTAAAAATTATATTTATTATTATATATATATGTAATTATATTATTACTATATTAAAGTCTTCTGTATGTCTGTAACTAATATATATAAAAAAGTGATGACCTATGGTACAGAAACGTAGATGTTGCTTCAGACTTCAATAGCAAGCGCAAATAGTTGAATAAGTTTTACTATTCAATTTTTAAATGTACTTCCGAACGTAGACATTTGTTATACTTTTTTATTTTAACTAGACAAAGGCATATTGCAATGTAATGCCAATTTGACGTATGACATGTTTGTATTACCTGCACTCAAATTATTTTATATTGAGAACGTAAGGAATTGTTTTTTTATTATTATATAAACTAGTATATACAAGCTAGCAGTTAACGGTCCGTCGACGAGCCAAGGAGTGGGCTGTACTGGAAACTTCTTTATAAGATTGAACCAGGGGGAGGTCCGTTGACGAAAGAGAGTACCCAACACAGATCAACTGATGACATTGAAGTGACGGTATGACATCCTACCCACATGGTGGACAGACGTCTTTGTTAAGATCGTCGGTAAACGCTGAAGGCAGACTGTTTTTAGTAGCCTTATTTTAAAATCCTATGTCCACGGCTGGAATAATGATGATAATGAGAGATTGTCATATATATCTTTTTTTCTTAGTACATTACCTAATAGGGGTAATTATTCTAGCCGGATAAAAAAAGCACTGCAACCCACAACTAACTTAGAATGTAGACACTATCACATTTTGATTTTTCTATATTATTCTCTGTGATATTTAAAATTCGATTTTAATCCTACAACCTTATATAAATTTATATATCATGTATTGCATTCATGTTTGTTTTTGCTACGTATATATTGTAAGAGTTGTATCGTAGGCCCATTATTTATATAAAATTATTGATGCAGTTTTACTTCTATTATATATAATTGTACAAAAGGTTACAATTAAAGATATATAAACTATTTTGATAATGTCAAATTATTATGATTGATATAATTCTATTGATAAAGTCGGGAAATCAATGTTTACTTCTCTAATCTCCATTTATGTATAAGCTATGTAAGATTTTACACCTACTTCCAAAGCGATGTAAAGCGATATTTATCACAATTTTTTATTAAAATGCAACTGGCCAGTAAACTTTGGTAAAACAGAGTCTGTAAGGACAAATCGTAAATATTGATTTAGTAATCCTATTGTGACCATACATTAAGTGAACTATACATTCATACCTTTAAAGCCTTTACATCTATAACCAATCATCCTGTATGTATTATTTAAACATATATGTTAAGTACACTGACAGACGGAATATCAGAGACGGTGGAACAAAGTATCTGTGAAGATATAAAATGTCAAAATAACAAACAATATAGTTAAAAGATCGGTGAACGCATTGTGAACGGATTGGCGACGGTGTAAACATTCCATTGTCTATGCGCAGGTGACGTGCAGCGACAATTCTTAACTTTTTCTTGCGACCTGTCAAACTTTACGTCAATATTTTGGCGCGATTCGTGCCGCAGTACGAGAGAACTGTCATTTTACAGTTCACGCAAAGAAATATATACTCAATGCTTTTGAAATAAGAACTATTAATTAGTTATCGAAATGAAAATAGAGTTTAGGTTTGTATTGAACGCCTAATAAGTTACGGTTGGAGCTAATGAATTGAATTTAACTTTGGAACGCGAATGTTGGTTTTCTTAGAACATCTTACAAAGTTATGTATTCAGTTTGTAACGAATCGGTTTACATTACTTAAGTGAGTTTAAGTTGGAGAATTTAAAAACCGAACGTAATTTATACGTTTGCGTTGAGACCTTTGACGTGCAGTTCTATGGATGAATTGATTATTGGTTCCCTTACGATCTGTGACCGTTATGGCCAAAGGCTTTGTGGGTAATTTGATGTATTGCAAGGTTTACAGACGGCTACGTGGTGAGTATGAAATCTCTTTGTCAGCTCTCCCTAGATAATACGAGGAATGCTAGGCGACAGGTTGAATTCAATTCAATTTTTTTTAAGAAATATAACAAATCCCTCGAACATCTTTTTCTATAAGGATTCTCTCGAAAAAATTAGGCAATTGCACTAGAACTTAAATATTTTAAAAACATATGGTCCATATAGAAACTTTTCGCATTTGACAGTTCGCTGGTAACTTCGCGTATTTGACAGTTTATGTCATAGGTTAATTAGTACTAATCGATCACAAAAATAATTCACTTAATTCATACCGATAATCAGATACGAAACTAAAAATACTTATATGTATAAAATAAATTATATTATTTTTTTAAACTGCGCGATGTGTTACAATTGTGTAATGTGTGATTGTTGTTCATTACATTTATTTTGTCATTCGATAAATCTACCATGATCAGTTTATTATACCCCGACCGGAACTGCTGTACCGCGTCTTCATCTTCATCTCTGTTGGATATAGTATTCACCCCTAGATTTGGAATAGCACCATTAGAAGCGACCTTCTTCTAGCGTCTTCTGACGACCTTAACAAAGTCATCTATTCATATTGTGGGCAAACGTCTTATGTTACGCCTGCTGGTCCATCGACTCTACTCTAGATCCCAGAGTCCAGGTCCCAGCAAACATCTGTTCTGTGCGTTATGTGGCTTGCCAACTAACACTTCGCTGCGCTATTTTGGTTCATTTCGTTCGTCTACGTATGTCTTCATTCATGGTTAGATCTTATAAAGAAATCCCGAGTATAGCCCTCTCGTTAGCTCGTTGAACATATATGAGCTGTGAACTTATATATACTACTGTATATAATAAGAGAACAAAAATTTCTACATCCTGAATATCAAATAATTTGAGTACAGACAATATAGCCATGTCATACGTCAAATTGGCATTACATTGCAATATGCCTTTGTCTGAATAAAAGAAAAAAAAAGTATAACAAATGTCTACGTTCGAAAGTACATTTAAATATTGAATTGAAAAACATATTCGACTGTTTGTCGGCTATATACAGGTATTATAAAAAAAAACTTTTATTTTGTGGATAGCCCCATGTGGCTAACTAATTACGTTACACACAAAATATTGGTGAAAGCAAACCAAAGACTGGCATAAAGGTGATTTTAAAATTATCTAAAATAAAGCTAATACCAGAGATAAGCGGAAGCGATCGATGTAGCGGGAAATTTGTTAACCTTTGTTAAACTTACTAAATTTACTAATCTTATTTGAATAAACGATTAGATTTAATGGATCAAATATGTTCATTAAATTAATTACATGTGTTTACATAAAAATATTTAAAATATTACTTTTTCGTTTTATTTTTTTACCACAATAGTATTTTATTCCAACGTATCCGCAACCTAAAAATGATCACAAGACGTTAGCGCGGCATGTGGCCTCCATTTTGAAAACGACCATTGTGTTACCTGTCAAAATATTTCTTTCTTTTTTAACGCGGCGCATCTAGAGCCCGTGCCCAGGATGCCTGCTTGGGCGAATATTAAAATTGAACAGGAATCTTTTGAATCACGACGCTTGAATTTCGAAACTAAATATTCCACTAAAAACTATTTGATTATATAACATTCGAATATGTTTATAAATGTTAAATAAACGTCAAAATTCGTTGAACATTGTCGTATTTTGTCATCGTTAAATGGAATAATTTATAATCTATATTGAAAATATATTAGAGAAGTAATGTAAGCGAATATGATTGAAACGAAATTATAATAATAATAACAGGCAAGGGAGATATTATTTTTATTCAACATTTAAAGATTAAATAAAAATTACCTTTTTTATATCCGACGCATCGTATTTTATATAAGTTTTATTAGTGGTAGATGATTTTGGTTAAAAACTAACCTATACACAATGATTGTTTGTGAATGTAAAAGTTTTAAAGGAGTGCAAGAATAAATTATTTATGTATGTTAATTTCAGAAAGATTAAATAAAGTTAGAAAAGGCGTTTGTTTTTAAATTGGAACTACTACATATTAAAATTAATAATTGTTGACTATCTGACCCTGAATTTGTAATGCTAGAAGTTACTGGTCTATCGCATTGTAATTGAAAATTAAAAAACAAAAACTGTAAGATCCGTGAAACTGTTTAGGTTTAGGCTGTACTTCAACGCGTTTATTCTATAAATGGTTACGGGTAAAGGATAAAAGTTACAAAATTATAAAAGCTTTCAGATGATGGTAATTATTACAGAGTAAGATGTACCAGCTCGATGCTTTGGTCTCCATACAGAGACGAGTTAAGAGGCAACGAAGCGTTTTGCTAATGTTTTTATAGTGCGAACAACGTCGGAATGTAACAAACTTCCAGCGTCATTGTTACAAGCCAGATATATCTTTTTTCTTTTAATGTCTTCGGTTTTTTGAGGCCTCTCAGTTCTCCCTGCCTTGTTTCAGATAGGGAAGTTAAAAATCACTTAAAATGAGTTTTTCAATTTTTATTCTACGTTCTCTTTCGTTCTTTACATCATCTTTTATTGATTCCTATTACGCTTCATTCTTCGCTTGCAGATATTCTTTCTTGCGTCTCCTTCCTTCCGCCATTTATATTTCTAGATCACAGTTTTTAACATTAACTATCAGTTAATTATAACTTAGGAGTCAAGTCAAGAGTGAATAGGTTTTTTCTATGCAAGCATGTAGCATCGACCTCGTCGCTTAAGATCAGGCGATAAAGAGGTAAAATGCTTCGCCTAGAAAAGATAAAAAAAGATATCTTTGACATTACAATAAAAAGCGCCGATCGCCTCCTAATAGAATAATTGCAATGTTGCCAAGAAAACGAACCAATTTATCCATAATTACTATACATCGGGGCGTACGTAAGACAACAAAGGTTTTCACATACAGATCAGTTAATTGTTTTTGCAATGATTAAATTTACACGGACAGGTTTATAGTTATTTTTTTTATTATTTAAGTCACCCGTCATCCTACGCTGTCAAATGGCAGAGATATTGCTTTTTACATTTCTCAATACCACTAATTCCTTATTTATTTTTATGTATGTATGGTATCTAAGTATTATTTCAATATTAGTTACCTAGATTGCTCATTGTTAAATTTTAATCTATATTTTTTTCTGCTTACTGCCTCACACTTGTATTATCTGTATGTACAATGTGTGCATGTCTTCTATTTACATCAAATGGGCGGCATTGTGCCATATTGTCTATCTCTAATTCTTATTTTATAAATTACAATTTTTTTACGTTTCTAAATTTATTCTCTATATATATATATATTAGTTTGTAGTATTAGGGTAGAATGTATTATTGTGATTGAAACGTTATTATTTAAAAAAGCATGACATTACTTGTAATAGCGGGTGTAAGTGTTGGAGAGACATAGTTTACTTATAGTCGTTTTGAGACTGCAATAATACATGTGATATTTCTCTCATCATCATATCAGCCGACAGACGCTCACTGTAAGGCATATACTTCCACAAAGGTCGCCACAATGAGTGGTCCCGCGCTGCCAGCCTCCCGCGACTCTCGCCACCATAACTTTATTGTTTTGTTATATCGTCTTCGTCTTCGTAGTCCATAGATGCCCACTGCAAAGCATATGCTTCTCCCAAAGATATCTACGGGGGCATATAACATAATCACCACGCTTCGCAGGCATAGAACGCTGCAGCCCATCCTCTAAAAACTTATTCATAAGCATTACACAAAGTGTAAATTATATTAGAGGCACTAATCGGTGTAACATAACTCCTGAAGATGCCCCGTGGAGGGGTGAAACACGTGTTGAGTAATTTGGTGGTGGCGGTTGTGTGATTCGCATTGTTTGCCGCATACGCATTTATCAGCGGGCTGGCGGGCGGTGCATTTCATTGCACGACTTTGCATGTGCAAGGAAGTGGCTAAATATTGGTCCTTTTCTTACTTAGGATGGACTTCCGTGAGGTAACGACTGATTCCATTAAATAAATTATATTAGATTATATTACGGGTATCGAACCCGCGTTCTAAAATTGCAATACTACATTCATAATAAAAAATTCCATACAGCTAAGTTATCACTGCTCAAAAAGTTGGTATATTAAATATTAATTCGAGAAATATCTTTTAATTTTCAATAGAGACTTATGTTTATTTACGCAAGTCCACAGACACAATTAAATTTAAAAAAAACATGCTTGTTATACCTCTCACAGTCTGTATAAAATAAGTAACTATTTTTTAGGCAACTGTGTATTGTTTTTACAATAAACTACCGTGTTATATCTCGTTAATTATTACGTAATAAATATTAAATGATCAACAAATAAAGAAAAGTGTAAAAGATTTTTAATTGATAATATATTAAGGAATGTGAATCAGATGATCGGAATCATTTGTCAGCAAAAAGCATTAAAGCTTTTTAAAGCTATTTCCAATCAACCTGTATAAAATGATAATTCACGTGCATCATATTAATTATTTTTTAATTGGAATGCGATAGGCATAATAATTTCTGGCAGTACATACTCTGCAGAGACAGATTCGATAATTAATTTAAAAAATGTTACGGTTCGAATTTTGAAAACGATTTTTTAGGTTATAAATATTATTTCTGAAGGCACTGATTTTGTTTATTCACAGCACATGTGCTGTAAATATATTCCTTTAAAGTTTTTACACCTATAAACAATCATACCCATATATGTAGCTTTTTTTTTAAATAGTGTAGACGTAGGATGCGTTTTTAGAATGTTAGAAATGTGATATAGGAGCGCTAAAATGGTGTACATAATTTTAAATATTTGTCTTGTTTTTACACGAATAACAACAGACCGTGGTACGTATTTGTGCGGGTGTACTGGCTAATTGATTCTCATATCCCCGATGCAATTACCGTGGCCGTGCAAAATGGATATTGGCCTTTATAACCTTAATGAGGTTGCGTAATTTGAACAACGGAATCGAACACACCTTCACGTTTCGATAATGGCGTTATGCAATGTTCAATTTTTAGGTTAAGAAAACTGACGAAAAATTTGACATTTCAGTGACAGCTTTTTTTTTCGAATAGAAAAAAAAACATCGGTATTTATTAACGGACAGTTGCGTTTTAAATGAATAATTTTTTTTTAAATTAAATTTTAATGAACACGATTTGCAAGAACGTTTAAGTTATTGTAATCATTATTAAAACTCTCACATAAATGGACATATAATTTATTTTACATTAATAAACGCGTATTTTGTGATACTTATTAAAGGTTCATTATTCTACTGGTGTTTCCCACCTAAAATGGATGGATCGTGAAAGAATTTTGTGTCATTACGCACTTTGTTTTTTGAATTTTTTAAAGACAACGGTCTATAATCGGAACCTTAAAAAAATCCATTAAATACGTGACGTTATTAATGGGAAGAAAATTACCGTCGACTTGTACCTACACGTTGTAAACGTTTAATTAAGTGAAACAAGAAACGTCGCTTCTTTTCCACAATTGGTGTGGACGGGTTACGAACTATATTGAGCCATATTATTAACAAAAACTAATTAAAAATTCAATACCTTAATGATTATGTACAATTTTACTACAATTAAGTCCTCCGTCGGGAATATTTTCAATTTCAATACGCAGGGTTAAAGCGGAAAATTTTTTACGGACGAACATTTGAAAGTCGATTTTAAGAAGCGTCGATGTAAAGGTGAAATTTAAATCTCACCGTGTATCCGAACGGACCACACACGTCGAAGCGGCGAGGCTTTTAAAAAAGGAACGCGCCAACCGCGCCTCGTTCGTTACCTCATCATCGGCTTCTTTTTTTAATTCGTTTTTTTTTTTAAACCCGCGGCGTAGGCCAGCTTATACATAGAGGCCACCACACACGCACGCCTCCTATGTGGGGTTGCCAGTTAAACGTTATAAGCCGAATAATGTTGTTGTGGTTGTGTTATTACTGAGGATCCGAGCGAGTTTTCGGTCCGGAGTATAAATTAGTCTGTTTTATTAGGTCCGGCCGCTTCTGACGCGCCGCGGCGGTGTAGGTAGGTAGGTTTTTATAGTTTTTTAAATATCCTCTTAAGGGTTTCGCTCTTTGAAGATTAGTTTGTTATCGGCCGGTAATAAAGTAGGTGAGGGTATAGCTTACTTTGAAAGTTTTTTTTTGTAGGCAACCCAAGATGTCGGCTGCGTCTGCCATCGCAGGCTTTGATTATCATCGGTACGATTGGTGAATTAATTTGGAAAAAAGATTTTATGAAAATAAAGAAATAGACGACCCATTGCCTAATTATAAAATAGTAAATTAAAAAAAAATTCTATGAAATAGTTAATCTTCTTTTCAGCTGAAAGACGCTCACTGCAAGGCATAATTATATATTATATGTTAGCTTTATCCAAAAGTCACTGCGACGATCGCTCTTTCGCTGGGACCACTTTCAGGGACTTCCAGCAACCTATGTTGTAGTCCGTTAGTTTTTAACTCCAGGTAACAATTTCATTTATCGAAATTTTCTTATACTCTTATATTAATATGTTACTCAGTGTAAAATTTATAAATAACATATTTTAAATCTTTATCCATATTCAGTTATATATCCATAAGTAATCAAATGTAATTTCAATAGTATATTATAAAACAATATATCATTACAGTATTTTCTATTTGTGTTGAAATATTTTTCTTATGTATAAAAGTTTCATTATTTTTCATAAGAATTTTAGTATACGAATTTCATTTCTGGGTATATATCCCATAGATTCCATTCCAACAGGACCTTCAAGAAAGGCCTGCAATAACAAACCATTTCTGCAATTTGTTCTGCGCGCTATATGCACTAAAAATATATCTATAAACAATCATATCTGCTTTCGAAGTAGCAGTAATGTTAGGCAATAACAACAGAGCTATGGATCGAAATTCTCAGGCGCCGTTGATTCAAAATGTTTAACGTGTATCAAGTGGCAGACTAACCGGAGGTCCTCTTTCGGGGGATTGTTCTATGTAAAGCCCATCCAAAAGAGGTCTATTGAACAGACATCTAGAGACGAGGTTTTCGATGGAGTCTTGATCAAAATTTATTGAATCAAAATATTAATTGTTCTTCTGGAAACTGTTGTAAAATAATTTTATATAATTTACTAATGCTGTCAAAATTAAAGTCCACTATATCCGTAAAACTGTTCATGATTCGATAGAGTCTTGATATATTATATAAATGAACTAAACTGAAAAGAAAGAAGAGAGTGAAAATTATGATAAATATGCCAATAAATTGATGGACTTTGACGGGGTAACTAAAAGTTATCTCATATCTCCCAAACAGATCATCGTGTCAGCTGTTAGATGCCACATTGACCAGTTTTACGGTGCCTGTATCTGGTCTTTCAAATGGGAGGCCTATCCACGCCGCGTCTACCAGCACGTGGTGCCATTTTGGTATCTTTTCGGCCCCTTATTGCCACTTCAGATGAGCAAGTTGATGACTATGGTTGACACCTAGATATTATAGCTAAAATTATTATAGGACATAATTTATACATGTTGTCTATATGTAATTTGAGATGCGATCGTAAATTATGTGACGATTTATTTATTTCATAATAATAAATCACCGAAAAAATCACCGAAGAAGGTCAACCCACGACTTGGTCAATTACTTAACTAATTAGTATCACTTCGGGAGACGATGTGAGAAAAAGTGGAAGAAAAAACTACTGCAACGCTTCCATCTAGAATTATTTGGGGTTGGTAACCCCTGTGTCCTTTACATATTTGCCTATTACACTGTAAACAGGCAATTAAAAAAAAAAATGTCTATTAATCATAGATAAATAAATACGGACGCCAAAAACTTTCGTGGATATCCTCGTTTTGTAGTAGAAACGATACATAACACAGATCCGTATGACGCCATTTTAATTGTTTAGATTCGCCCGCCATTTTCCGCGTCCAATATTTTAATTTGTTTTACGGCGGCCGTTTAATGGCTGCCAGCGGGCGTAGCGCGGGTTAACTAAGAAGTTTTTACTGGCCGGAGATTTCGTGCGATGAATAATTTTATTACAATCCACGATTGAAAACGTGTACGCAGTAGTTGAGTTTGCTTTTATTTGGATTTTCGGGAAATAATTTATTTTCGAATGTACACTGGCTAGTAAATAGGAATTTTATTATCTGTTCGAATTAAATAAGCGGCTTTGCAATCGATGGCTGGTGGGGACGAAAGACTTTCGTGTGGCGATCTCGAACCAGTGGTGGCGTATGGTGAGGATGCCCCACATTAGGTTGTTTGAAGACATAGTTACTGTCTAGTTAAATCACTGAATACGGGTTGCGCGAGACGAGTCACCATAACGATCTTTGGAAGAGCCCTATGCCCAGCAGTGGGCGTCTATCAGACGGAAAGAAGAACAACAAGAACCATTAATTAATTATAAATTATATCTTATTATTGAATGTATAAAAAATATGACATACGTAAAAATAAATAAAATCAACGAACCACGACAACACGAAATTTTACGGCTTGTTATTGTTCTATATTGAAATGGATAGTGTATTTGAACTTAACATAAGATATAGAAAAGATTAGTATTAGAAATATTAGTCGGTGTAGTCTCAGTTTTTCCCAGGCTCCAAAATTATAGGTACTCTTTTGTAGGAACCTGTAGAATTGTGGTAGCGCAGCTGTAGAAGACTTTGATCATATGCCGCGGATTTGATTCGCGGAATACAATTTTATATAATTCACAATTTGTGCATTAATTATATAGGATTGCCACTGCTCACAAGTAAGTTTCCAGAGGATGGGCAGCGACACTG
This sequence comes from Battus philenor, assembly GCF_028537555.1. NCBI lineage: Eukaryota > Metazoa > Arthropoda > Insecta > Lepidoptera > Papilionidae > Battus > Battus philenor. Next base: position 11,031,244 of record NW_027181683.1, read on the forward strand.
CTATCGCTAACCCGCCTGCCAAGTATGGCGATTAGTGGCGATTATGGTATATCCCTCCATAGATATCTTTGGGGGAAGCCTGTCTTGCAATGGACGTCTATGGGCTGAAACGAAGTACCTGTCAACACTGTTAAACTCCCATGTCAGGTCTCTTTAAAACGTATAATATATACAACAGGTTTTAATATTTACATTTAATTAAAACATAAGGAAAATAAATTGTGTATATACCGCACCGTAAAAAACTGACTGTACCAAAGATTCTACTGCAAAAGTCTTTAATACATCACGAACGGAACCAGATTTTAATTTGTATTAAAATTCTGCAAAAAGTATTTTAAACTACCGTTAATTGTATTAAAAACATATTAAAATAAATTGACAAAATAGGCATATAATTCAATAAACGAATATTTAAATGACGAAAATCATTAGAAATCATTTCGCTTGATTATATTGTTTACATTTAAAATATATCTAATGGAAAATGTATATACGTAAGTAGATATTGTTAATGTTTTGTTAAAAAGATGTGTTGTTTAGGAGTTTCTCCCTGGTTCATATTTAGAACTATAACACATTGCGAAGCAGAGAAAAATCAAAAATTAAAAAGTTGACGATCAGTAATAGTTCTATTGAAAGTTCCTATTTCGCCTGAATGTAGCGTATTCCAATGATGATGATGTTTGAACACCCCGCCGGCCACCTGGTCTGTGCGCTATCTTGTCCGCAGTCACTTCAAACATGCCAATACGCTAGGCTATATCTGTTACTTCTATCTTTCTAAGTAAGAAAAGGACTAATATTTAGCCACTTCCACACATGCGGTGGTAGTCGTGCAACAAAGTGCACCGCCCGCCAGCCCGCTAATAAATGCGTATGCGGCAAACAATGCGAATTACACAACCGCCACCGTCAAATCACTCAACACATGTTTCTCCCCTCCGCGAGGCATCTTCGGGAGTAATGTTACACCGATTAGTGCCAAACACAGAGTTACTCTTCTCTCTTCACCGTTCTCTTTGTGCTAAATATTGGTCCTTTTCTTACTTAGGATGGACTTCCGCAAGGAAACGCTTGATTCCATTAAATTTCTTTCTATCTTTCTGTCTATCTTCATTTATAATAATAATATAAGATATTTTTGGACACTGTTCCTATGTTCTGAAAATCTTATGTAAATCGTCAACGACTTTTTATTTGATTTTGCTTCTTTAACGAATTTCTTTTCCGTGCTTTTCTGGTATCTCCTTTTTGAATTTATCATGTTCTCCTTTTCTCGGTTAAATAAAGTACTTGTCCTGTTGGTTTTGCGTGGTATATGGCTTTCCCAATGCCACTTCAACTCGTCAATCCGCTGGTTATTTCCTATCTTATACGGATCTCCTGACCAGAGACCATTATTTTTTAATGTTTATAAAATTACGTGCGCTGTCTTAGCATGAATGTAGTAATCGCATACCGCTAGTATATAAAATAACATGAATATTGAAACTAATTAAATAAAAGCTCGTTTTAATAAACATAATGTTAAAGTCCCTCAGCGAATACGTGGAATCTTGGTTACCTCAATATGCGAAACGACCGACGCCTGGACCACACACGTAGCGTATTAAAACAGGAATCATAACAACAGTAATTATATTCAGGGCTTATAATTTCGCGCTCGCGAGCCGGGCCGGGGGAAAAAAGGCGATATTAAAACATAACCTTACCTTATTAATGTGTCAACAACTCAATTTATGGCGGGAACTCGACGGAGACGCCCTCTGCGCGGGAAACGCGCGCCAATGGCGGCCGTCCTGTTCAACTCTCAGCGTCACTGTCGAAATATAACCATCTCTTTTTAACAGGAAAGTGACCAGCTTCCAGAAAGCTTTTATTACACTACATTGCCAAAGCGAAATAGGTCAAGTTAAATTGGTTGTTGTTTGTATTGAGAACTTTTTCTAGGGGCAACGGATAATGAGTACTAGTCCGGGATGACATTATTAATTTATGCGCCGGCCGGCTTTATTTATTTTCGTTTAGCTTATCTGTGCTTATGTGGCTCCAGCGACGCTCGGAGTAAATATTCGGGTGTTTCTGGTTCTTGCGTAATGCCCGTGACAATTTTGTAAGTCGTACGTTTTGTACAGTTTTAGTTTTATTTTTGAGGTTATAAAAATATTTGAAAGTAACCAAATGTTGTTTGAAATATTAATTAATAATAAAAAGTCTAATCAACAATACCACATTATTTTTGTAATATTTTTGTATTATTTGTCATTACATGCAAACATCTTATTATGATTTTAAATCACAATGATAAATTTGAAATCATTTAATTATTTTTTTACAACGAAGAACTTTATTAACCATTTTATGTTATTTTAAGCGTCTAGATATAATTAAGTCACATTGAATGATCATGTATTCATGTAAAATTTTACGTATTATACATTTTATTCTCTCTTCAAGGCCAGAATTAAATAAATAAATAAATTATAAAATTGTTACATGACGACCTACAGTTTATTTTTATGTGGCAAGGTGTTGATATTGAAAGTGTTTTTATTACAGTTTGTAATATAGAATAAGGCTGTTAAAATTATTAAAAAAAATTACTAGACTAAAATATTTTACACTTGCTTGAGATTATAACACTTTAATACTGTATTAAGTACGTTTGTGAAATTACAAAGAAAAACTTACTGAATTCATTGTAGTCTTATTTATTTATTTATTCCAAGGTTCTTTACAGCTGACAGGTTCGTACATAACAATATAAACACTAACAGATAAACTACGCAAATTACGAAATACACATCTTCATCAATTCCAAAAAAATTACGAGAGTAGATATAAAAAAGAAGAAAAATACTAGAGCTATTTACAGTGTGCATAGAGAGTGTATGTTTAGTGTGTGTGGTGTGTGTTTAACAATTCCTTGTATGTATAATATAAAGTATACAATACATATTACGCATTATATATCGTATATAACTTAATGGTGGTGCATAACAGTATTTATCCCTTAATAACCTAAAGTTTTAATTTTGATACCAATCTTTTAAACCGAATTTTCACATTACTATTAGTTTTTTTATAGGTTGGCTGTACGTATTTTACTGTTGTATAATATTCTTTCCAACGAAATTTAAGAAAAAATCTATTTTTCCCTTCATCTTGACCCTCAAGCAAACACAGTAATATTAAAAAAAAAATCACTTTCGTAAATCAGGCTACTAAGGGTTAAAAGTTGTCAGCTTGGCTTAAAACCTCTTTTAACGAAGTTGTTGAGCTTTTCGGAAGCTTCGACCCGGACCTCTATGACCGCCAAGCTTTTAAATTGTTTCGACGGACGCTTCATGGAGTGACTAATCCCTAGGATCACCACGAAGAGACCTCGGCTGCCACTCGTCGGTGAAATTCGTTCAGTATTCAGGTCGGTTGCTTTTTGAAACTACGTAGCTATATTTTAAGTTGAAAAGTTTCATTTCAAGGGAACTCAATTTGATTCAAATTACAATCATATTGAGCTCTTTGTATATATCTCTTAACTCACATATTGTAACTATTAAGGAATCAAAATTAAAAGCAGGATCCCAACCATATAACACGTGGAACAGATTGTCGCTTTGGTCTTGAAGTTCTAGAAAAGAGACTACTGACTGGCATGCCAGGTGAAGGTTACACACGAAAGAGACAGATTGCTAATTTAAGGTTTTAGTGAGATGCTGAATGTAGACCGCTTTCTACCGATTTTATTGGAAATATATGGAAGAAGAGGAGAAGATATCGCACAATATAAATAGCTTGTTTAGAAGGTGCTAGACAATAATTACTAATAAATAACACGAACACCAATGTGACTAGCTTGTGCGATATGTTGTCCGACATCATTTATATATTTATAAAATCATTGTAGTGGTTTCGTTATAGCTCGTTAGGCCTTTTTTTTTTCGGTTGGGGAAATCTTCTGGTATTCAAGATGCCCTGCCTCTGGGGGGAGGACAGGGGTATGTGGGATTCCTACCCACTAAAACCCCCCCCGGTGGTCGCCCTCTGCGCTAAACGGGGGACCGCGGTATCTCCCGGTCAGGGATCGCCACGCGGTCTTCCCTTGCGCCTTGCTATTTTTTGATAGCCCGTCCCGGGGTATACGTGGATACGCTACCCCCGAAACCCTCGTGGTACTATCACGCTGGTTCGAGACCACGTCGAACCATCGTCCGCCTCGGAGTCGCCGAAGCTAGTGGGAGTTTAGGGCCCCCACCCTAAACTCCCGCGACTCCGAGGGCCCCGTTTATGGTAGGGGAGCACCATTCATCGGAGGGCCGTCGCGAGGCACGTCTCTGCGCTGACGGCGTCATCTCCGAGCGGAATCTGTCCTCTGCCGAGCTCGTTAGGCCTATAACAACCTATCCCTGTAACAACCCAGCCACAGTATTCCCTAGTTTAATTTAACTAGGGAATGCTGAGGCTGGTTCGTTAAGGCATTTAAAATTAGGACGTACAAGTTTATGATAAAAAATAAACATTAATTTCTAATTACTTTTACTATTACTAGTGTTATAACACTGTGTATTAAATGCACAGGTTCTATAGAATGTTATGACGACGAATTTGATTGTGCTGTTATTAAAATCGTCGTAATATAGATCGAAGCACGTGAGTTCGATTCCAGGGATATTTTATATAATTTAAGCTGTATATTAATTATATGAGATTTCCACTGCTCGCAAACAAGTTTCCAGAAGATGAGCAGCAGAATCTTCTGCGTATTATACCACACTGCGATCGCCAACCCGCTTGCCAATGGCGATTATGGTGTATCCCCCCATAGATAACTTTGATGGAGATATATGCCTTTCAGTGGGTGTCTATAGGCTGGAATGACGATACATATGTAATAAAGTGTTAGTTACACTATTTATAAGTAAAGAACGAATTGTACAATTAATATTTATTTTTATTTATTGTATGGTTTTGCGTTTTGAACAGAATAATAAGTATTAAGATATGATATTAACACATTAAAAATATTAGTAAAAAATATCAGTCAATAAATATGAAAATCCGTTATCTATACATTTATTTATTGTTAACAAAGTATGCTAGTTCAAATAGTACACAATAAAACTGTAACATATTTGTTTATTATATATTATATAAATAAAGCAATGTATGTACAAAAAGATTCCGTTCCTGGATTTATATTTTTTTAAAGAACCTTTGTATATTAAGGGTTATTACAACGTAAATGACTCCATAGAAGATTGGGACACGTTGGATGATGTGTTCAAATGCAGGCTGTTTCAATGCTTAATAAATAAAAAATAAAGTTAAGCTTAAAATAAAGTTAAGCTAAGTTTCACCGACTCTTCTCAGGTTAGAAGCATATATGACAAGGGTAGACTCAACTTGCCGTCAATAACAGATCAAATCCATACGTAATTTTAAAAATATTTTGAAATTTAATTCCTGATACAATATTTTAATTAATTTTTTTAATCACATTTGATTGGAGTTAAAAATAATACAACAATCGATTCAAATAAAATGATGTTAAAACTTATTTGCAAATATAACTTTTTTTTACACAATTTTCAGACGAGTTAAATTTGAAAAAGGAAACAATGCTTTTTAATTTTTTGTGTAACGTAATTCTTGTAAAAAGGTTTTAATTTCTAATTTTAGTTTGTAGATTTGTTTACGAAAAATAAATAAAGATGTAATAAAATGTTTATTTAGCATTAGATTATTATAAATAAAAGACAGTTTTCAAATTCTCCCTTTAATTATGATACACTTGTATTAAAGCATTATTCGGGTTTTTGTTATCTTTTTTAAGTTTTGATGTATTTCGTTTCCCGTTTAAAAGTATATTTACCTTGATAATATTAGACAGTATATCTTCGGCCATCAACTGGAAATCGGGTAACATTTACTCCCACCTCTGAGACCGTTCTCCCTGTAATTATAGGCCTAACAAAAAATATCCGAGGTCAGCCATCTTGTTCTCCTTTGGGCGCGTCATTACCTCAAAATGCCGGCTGCGTTTAAAAACTTAATTTTGTAAGTCGTTAGTGTGCGGATGGAGTCGGCCCTGCGCGAGGGATGTAGCAATCGAGTGGGATTGCCTTAATGTGTTTTTTTTTTCTCTCCATTAAATATAAAACGAGGCTAAGGTAACAAGGTACACACGCGCTAGAGAACAGAACATAATTCCTTTTATTTCTTTTTACTGATTGCTCACTATAAAACTAAATAAGCCATTATACGAGGTAATAATAATATATGTACAATTTTATATTTAAAAATAAATAATTTACGTTAAGAATTGAAGCTTCATTATTATCATCATATCAGCCAAGAGACATCCACTGGAAGGCACAGGTCTCCCATTTTGCGCTGCTGCTGTTGTCCACTTAGTGGTGGACTTACTGCATCTACTGGTGATCACATCTGATAATCACCGCTCGGCATCTTAATTGAAATTTATTTAGTATAAAATTACAAACAAAATCTTAAATTTTAAATGTTAATTACATTTATGATTTCAATAGAAGCGCTTTGGTTGAAGCGAGTAATGATCAAGAGCCAATTTAATTGCAGAGTGCATTCTATTTATCCATGTTATATGTAATATATACTATATATGTTGTACTACGGGATCGTCGAAACGTACGTACAATAAAAAACCAAACGGATTACTCCAATTCAATTTCAATTATTTAAAGGCATGTAAAATCAAGCAAAGGAAGCGACCAATACCAGCGTATCTCAACCAAAATTGTCACTTAATTTTTCGTATTCGAAAATAAATTTAGTTTGCGGGTTTCGAGATACAATTCCACCTCAACATAAACAACATATTCCACAAAGTTACGAGCCGATTAATACATTTATAATGCAACTATCTCTTTCCTACACGCAATTAGCTATATATCCGTCTCGCGGTAAAAACTTTTGAAAATGGAACACTGCGCGAGCGCATGAAATTAGTCCCGCTTTTTCATCTCCCACCGCGCTCGATTTGAATTTGGAAGCTTTTTGTTTTTTTTTTCACCAAAGCCGAAGGACGCTGAAAGCGACGGCCATGTTGCCCGTTTTTTTTTTCTAATTATCAATGTTCCAAGGCGCAGATACTTAAAGCCGCGGTCCTCTGTCTTCCTTTTTTGAGGAAGAAATTTATATTTTTCGGTAGAATGTCATTTGGGTAAATTGCGATTGTGCGGCTGTATCGATGATTACGGTGTGTATAGGGTGTTTATATTTCCAAATCTATTTAAAACAATTTAATTTTATTTAAAATATTTTTTTTTCTAATACTTAATTCATAAATAGCATATACCTATATTTGCCTAATTGATGAATTTGTATACCAGATAATTACGCTATGATGCTATTGTAAAATTCTAGTCGAATCACATTTGCGATCAGTGTATTTCAGTGTCTCTGAAACCTTATCTTTATCACTTCAGAAGTTGGACGTTCACAGCTGGACATTTCCTCTTGTGTTTTTCAACGATCTAAATAAAGTCAATGCTCCACCTTGTGAGAGGAGTTTCTACTATGCACTTGGCGATACGTGGTCTCCATTCCACAACTTTAGGTCACATCGTCCATCTACGCGCCATGTGGCATGAACACTGCTACTTCAACTTGTCGAACTACTGGATTATATATTACTTTTGTTTGTTAATAAATATCCTTATTCCTTGTTAAAAGTCGCAGAGAGATCCTGCGAATAACCTTCTCCGTGGGTTGTTACGTTTAAGTTACTTTATCTCATTGAGTGTTAAAAAGTTCGATACGTAATTGAAAATAATATAAATGAACTAGCTGATCCCGAAGTTTTTAATTAACAAATTAAAGATAAGGATTGATCGTAGAGGGGTGAAAATTTAGGGTTGTATGTATTTTTGTATGCTGTATCATAATAAAATTAAAACCAAAAAATTTGTATAAAAAATTTAGAGGTGGACCACCCTCATCACTTAGGGGTATGGAAAATAGATAGTAGCCGATTCTCAGACCTACTGAATACGGATATAAAATTTGGTAAAAATCGGTCAAGCCGTTTCAGAGGAGTTCAAGTTCGAACACCGTGACACGAGAATTTTATATATTAGATTAATGCACATATGTACGCATTGAAGCGAAATATAATTGAATTTTAAATAATTTATAAAAAAAACACATCACGCTGTATATGTTCAAATCATTTGGAATTTTTTTTTACCTGATTCTCTTAAACCTGAAGATTATTACGTCTCTGTGTGCCGACTAGCAGATGGCTCTTTAGTTTTTTTTTTTTAATTTCCTAACATATCCTTATTTAAGAGGCTGTTGTCCACGTATATATTAATTGCCTCGGAATTGGTTGACTATAGATTAAGATCTGAAGTTTTTAAAGTTGGTATGCCCAAATCTTTTTATTTTCTCATTTATACGTTTAGATATTTAACTTGAAATCGATTGGTGGCTAGGAATCATTTAGATAAGGAAAAAAAACATATTACTCACAGCTTTTAAATGTCTTTCATATACAGGATGTTTTTAAAATAATGCATACCGTTTTAGACTACGGACTCGTAGTTTTTCGGCGAGAATTACAAACTGGCGATAGATATTTTCTGTTATTAATATCAAAGAATTTTTTATGGGGATATATTATAATCGCCACACTTGGCAGGCGATTTGGCGATCGCAGTGTGGTATTATGTTACGCAAAGTACGCTGCTGTTAGAAACTTGTCTGTCAGCTGTGGCAATCCTATATCCTATAAGATTTCATTCCGGGATTTGAACTCGCGACCTACAATCGCAAGTCTCACTCCTCAACCCCTGAGCTATCACTGCTCAAAGGTATTTTTCAGTGATCAATTAATTTATTGATTTATGTACTTAATTTTCTGCTTAAATATATTTAAACTATCGCAAATAAACTAAAAAGGTCTTTTTATTTAATAACAAAACTTCGTACACAAATCTAAATATTATAATAACACATTAATGTTGTAATAAGGGCAAGACATATAGCGCAGATTGCCACTGGAGTCTATCGTTATAGTGTGGACATCACAGGCCGACAAGCGCAGCGTTGGACTTCTATCCCACAGGGTGGACATACGACCTTGTAAATGTTTGAAAGACTCTGGTTGCACACCGCTTCCGGATTACAAATCTATAGGAAAGGTCTATGTTCTGCAGTGGGCGTATATATCAATAATTTGGTTTTTATCTATACTATTGCTATATATATATTACAAGCTGATATATATATACAAGCTGATCTCGCAAATGTTGTTATGATGTGTCATAAAAATTTACGCAAATTTTGTCTAAAAATTAAAAAAAAATTAGGGGTAGACCACCCTTAACGTTTAGGGGGATGAAAAATAGATGTTGGCCGATTCTCCGCCCTGGCCGATATGCGCGCTAAGATTCACGAAAATCGGTCGAGCCGTTTCGGAGGAGTTCAATCACGCACACCATGACACGAGAATTTGATATATTAGACTTATTTATTTCTTCTTCTTTTCAGTTGATGGACTTTGTCTGCAAGGTATAAGCTCCCTCCAAGGTTTACCATGATGACTGTTTACCTGCGCTGCCAACATCTAGCGACTTAGTCCAGTCCCCCTAGTGGGAAGCCTACCCACACCACGTCTACCGGCTCCTGGTTGCCACTCAAGAACCTTTTGGCCTCTACAGCCAAACGAGCTAAACGAGCGAAGTGGGGCCTACTGCCATTTCAGACGAACAATTCTTCGAATTACGTCAGTGATCTTGGTTCTTCTGCAGAACTTTTTTTTATGAGGCCCGTTGTAAGTGACCACGTTTCGGATCAAAGATCTCCTTCTTCAAACATTGAGGTACTTTGGACGGGAAGAGGTTTTTATTTGTTTACACCAGTGATTCCCAAAGTGGTCTATATCGACCCCTAGGGGTCTATGACAACCTGCAAGGGGTCTACGTCAGCGTACAAAAATTGGGGATCCATGAAATGAAAACGGGGGTCCACGATAGTGAATCTCAACACATACACTGATATCTTATAATATCAAAACATATTATTTATAAAAGTACCTATGAGATTTAAGATTAACCCCTACAAAATTGACGCCAAATGTTGATAATTTATTATTAAAGCATCAGGTTTATCCTTCTCACTAAAAATATTGACTTATTGCTTTTGCTACTTTATTTACAGTTTATTTATTGTTACATATATATTACATAACAGATACAAAATTTTATTTTGAGTAGTTTTAATTTAAATTCAATTAATAAATGTATAAATTAACATGTATTTATACTTTAAGTTTATAACACTAAACTTCACTACAGTTAGTAGGGGGTCTACCAAACACGGAAAAACATGGCAAGGGGTCTACGACACCAAAAAGTTTGGGGAACTCTGGTTTAAACCAACTCAAACCCAGTAGTATACTCTGATGAAGCTAATGCTGTTAACCCTGAGTCTTTTACAGCTTCATCGGTACTGAGTTCACGGAGCTGAACTAGATCTTAAACCCAGTGAAGCTAGTATCTATATATTGTTTCTAGATCTTTCTCTAGATTGACCAGATATAAGAGCTATCTAGTTCTTGTACCATTATTTCAAGGTACAAATCTGTTGGGTCATCACGATGTTAGGTAAATAAATACGGTGTATTACAAAGCCGTGAACACAATACAGCGCTAGGGCGAGCTGTCTGCAGGAGGCGGTACATTAGGACCCCATTGTGGACGCACCTGGCCTCTCCCATCGCTGATAGGGTGACCAATTTTTGTAACTTTCTGCGACATGTCCTGTTTTATTTTCGAGTTATTTGTTATAGCCAATCAAGCTTTTTAAGTGAATTTTGTGGAAGCAGAATAATGCCCTTGTCCTATACCTCATTTTAGTAATTTTAGGGTCACATCATCAAGTTAAATAATGGATTTTATATACGCATATAATTTTTTTTGCGTATATATCAAATGTCTTTGACATCGTAATGTGTTTTCTTACTTCGGACTCCATTAGCAAGCACAGACACTCGATAGACCCTGGCTCTCCTTGAGGACTCTCCTAACTCCCAGATCACTATTCTTGGGATATTTTGCGATATCGAACCAGAAACAATGAGATCTTATATCCTACCCAAACTGCGTCTGCCGGCTTGTGGTCGACACAATGACAGAGATTAGCTGGAACAGACAGAAATTTAAAAAAATATGTTGTAATAAGTGATTATTCTAATATTACAAACCAACACTACAATTTTATTTATATATATGTATAGATTACTAAGATGTATTAGTGTTGTTATAACTAATAATTGTGTGTATTTCTCTTTTACAGGATATCGTCATGGTCGACATTTATTTACGACGTCATGCTTTACTGCGTTTGATCACTGTGTTTCGAAACGTTGCAATCTGGCCAGTGAAATGGCACATAGAAGAGTAAATATTTTTTTCCTTCTTTTCTTTCTCAAGCAATTGCGAACATGATACGAGTTGATATATTTTATTTGTGTGGTTCGTACTTTTATACTTCAATGTATTCTTACAAGTGCTAGTTGTTTTATAACTATGTGATTATATGAATAAAATATTATGAATATAAATGGGCAAATAAGCGTTTTATTTTGTAATACGATCTCCTTTTATAAAAATGCTGGACCATGTGTATTGAACATTTAGTCTAGCATTTTTTTATTTAATTATATAGTAGTTTAAGTATATAGTGGTCAATTTATCTCACTATCTAGTGTTTTCAATAGGAGACGCTACAAACTATAGTAAACTCAATTTTAAACAAATAAAAAAAATGTTAAAGGTGATACACAAGATAATACAGGCAAAAATAATTGTCTTAAGTATAATAAGGAAAGATTTTAATTAGACATAAGCTTATATTGTATACAAAAGTTTTTAATCAAAGAAAAATTGAATAAATAATATTACAAAAACTAAAAATTAATAATGTAAATTGCGTCACACACACGAAGGATGAGAGGGTGAAAGATAATTTGAAAAACTAAGGCAGAAGATAGAAGATGTTAATAAATTATAAATTGAAAAATTATTCCAGAAAGTATATAGTATATAAGTCCCTGTCCCAAAAATACGATTGGAGGAATGAGAAACACCCAAAACTGTGCAATTAAAAAAAAAATGCTGGAAGCAAGCCTCAATATAAAAGATTTGCATCATTATTAAGAATGCATTGTATAGTACACCTATCCTCCGATTTACACGGTAGATACGTTCCTGAGAAAAACGTGTAAATCGAAAATTAAAAATTTTCAAGTCAAAACCGTGTAAATCGAAAAGCTAGCAGATAATGCATAATTTTGCTATTTAACAGTTGTGTTTTTTTTTCAATATTTTTAGGTGTACACAGAAATAAAAATAAAATGCATTGACAAGTTAAAATATTTAATATATTACGGAAACACTGTCTTTTTTTATTTAATTACAATATACATTAAATAGGAGAACAAAAAAATAAAACCCAAAAGGAGTTTTATTATTCTTAATCACTGTCAGAAATTACTCTCATTCTTTTTTTAGGAATCGAAGGTTCGAATTCACTTTCATCACTCGAAGTTATTTGTGCCGATTCGATGTTTGAAGCAGAAATATTTATATTATAAGAGATGGTAATAAAATCGGTTATTAACAATTGCCTCAATTTTTTTGCGAAAACCGTGTAAAAGCGAAAACGCGTAAAACAAGTACCGTGTAAATCCAGGGATAGGTGTATATGAAGTATAAATAAAGATAATGAAAATAAAATAAATCGATTTGCATCCAAACGTATGGCCAACATAGTGCTCTTTATGACGCCCTATATTTCATAATCCGCTGAACATTTTTCTTAATCTATTTCGTAGGTGTATTTAGTAGCGGTCTCCACACCCAAACATAAAGATCCATAAATAACCGTAAATGCCCTTCCGGGGCCTATATATACTCTGTTAATTATACAAACCTCTATAGAACACTGGTAAACCAAGGATTATTGTGACTTCCGGTAAATTTTGGTCACAGCTCTAACAATACTAAAATATATATATTTAATAGCTGATCCCGTAAACGTTGTTTTGCAAAAAAAAAAAAATAATTAACAAATAAAAAATAAGGGTTTATCGTAGAGGGGTAAAAATTTAGGGTTGTATGTATTTTTGTTTGCTGTATCGTAAAGAAATAAAAACAAAAAAAATCGTCAAAAAATTAAAAAAAAAATTTTAAGGGTGAACAACCCTTATCACTTAGGGGTATGGAAAATAGATAGTAGCCGATTCTCATACCTACTGAATACGCAAATAAAATTTGGTAAAAATCGGTGGAGCCGTTTCAGAGGAGTTCAAGTTCGAACACCGTGACACGAGATTTTTATATATTAGATTTCGCCAACTTTACAGTGTGTTTAATTATAGGTGTAGCTTTATGGAACTTATAGCTCATTTGTAACTAAAAAAAATATTATTGTATATGTATTGTTTAGTAGTACGTATAGATATATATTGAAGTAAGCAGACCGATAAGTTTTAGGGACGTACATGTACAGATAGAAAAACAATGATTAATTTTATATGTATATACGCAATTAGTGAGGCCTTACCACTAGAGCACGTATTGTTTCCTAGTTCATGGCGAGGAAAATGATCACCAAGATGTGATCAATAAGGATTAGACGATTCCAAAAACTTTACATTTACATCTCCTTAACGGCAGCCATCATGGTTCTGATGACATCTGAATTCAAATTAATGTTCGAATCAGAAATCGAACGCGCAAAAATAATTCAAATCAAAATTACAATTATATATAGAATGTGATGGCCAGTAATATGAAACTTGAACACTACAAGAATCGAATCGAATTTTGAAAATTATTTTTCTTTATTTTTTCACTTACTAATTACGTCATTAATTATTTTTGTAACCATTGATTTTTAAGTAACGATATATACATTGACAGCAAATGATCTATAAATTTGCGATTTTAAAACTTTTGCACCTATAACTAATAAACCCGTATAAATAATTAACATCAACAAGTAATGACGTATCCTTTTAAATATAACAACATTTGTTTTAGGAGACATATCTGTTCACTTTCCTCATCATCACCAACATTACATCATCTCATAAATTTCCAATAGGGTTAATTGGAAGCGGCCTGCATCTACCGTCTTCCAATGACCTTAAAAAGATCATTAGTCTATTTGGTGGGGGGATGTCCTAATAATGTCCTACTGAACCTTAAATCCTCCTAAACCAATTCTCCTCCTTGTATCTTCATTAATTTATTACTGGATCAAAAAGAAACCGATCAGGTTTGTCATTAGCTCTTTTCAAGGTGCTTTAGATATAATCATAGCTTTATGTTAAATGCAATGCAATTATAAATGAACTCAATTTGATTTAAAATAAATAAGCCATTAGATTAGTTGTAAAATAAGTATAATTAATGATTACATGCTTTAGGCGACAAGTCTCTCTTTCTTAGCTATTAATCTGTTTTTATACTGCAAACCAAACAATTTTCAACAATTTTCAACAATTACACTAGTTTACAAAACGGATACCTCACAAAGTAAACAGCTAGGACATTATTCATAAGTAATTACGTCATTAATTATATTATATTCTACGTAATCGTAAATATAAAATGTCTAATGCTAAAGTTCACCTGTTACGTGTCATTAGCTTGAATAATTCAAATATAAACTTATATTTGCTTAAATTAGGGTAAAAATTACATAGCACAAAGGGCTTTAAAGGAAAAACCACAATAATTTCGTAGAATCTTCCGCCTGTAAGTTCAACATATACGCGCCACGCGAACTTGTCTATGGGCGGCGAAATTAAAAAAAATTGTTTCACCATTTTTATGTTGCCAAACAAAATTAAACTCACGTATCTATGATTTTAGGATTAATTTTAAATAACAGATAACCGTTAAGACAACATTCGAATATCGAATGCAGTGCACGCAACCCGCGTAATTCGTGGCGTGAAAAAAAAAGGGCGAGCGAACGTATCGCATAGTAACAATATGGTATATTTTAAATAATCTATCACTGAGTTTTATATACATTACTCTTTGTAACACGCACTTCATGTATATTCCGTTAACATCACCAGCAATGTAAATTTGAATTGCGATATCGTCACATTTCATTTTAGATAATAATAAGTAGTCGTGTAAACACTAGACGTGTGTTTTGTTTACAAAATTGATTATTTATAGAAAACGTTGCAATAAATACTTTTTGTAAATTTGAATTTACATGTGATATTATGTATTTAAGCTTATAATTCCTAAGCGTTTTTTTTTTCATTTTAACATGTTACTTTATATTTCACGGTATTTTTGGAGCATCAATGAATAAAAAAAACATGTTCTTTTTACAAATTGACAGAGAATGAAACTGAATTTTCGTATTTTTGTATTTTTACAATTAATACAAATCTAAATAAATAATTTCTCCTTTGTTTATGAGCTTTAGTTTAGAGCGACATAGTCAAAACATAACTTACAACTATTTTGTTAGTCTTTTTGGAAAATTTCTCATGCTCTGTGTTAAGCTATCTATGCTAGTTTTTATCGGTGTGTTCTTCGGCTGCTGTGATATCGAGCGTTGTACGGACCTGATCAGATCAGCATATGAGGTTGTGGTTTAATGATTAAAAGATTTTATTAGTTTTTATCACATTTGTATTAAAGAAGACCGGAAAGTAGTCCCTTTCTTAAGATAAATTCATACGGCTACATTTTTAACAAGTTTTTATTTCAAATCAACAATATATTCAACTTCGTCTTGCAAGTACGTTATGAGCTACCAAATGACAATCAAATATCGACATGCGCAGAAACTACATTACTTTCCGGTTCCTCTAATACAGTGATTCCCAAAGTGGTCTATATCGACTCCTAGGGGTCTATGACAACCTGCAAGGGGTCTACGTCAGCGAACAAAAATTTGAGGGTCCATAAAATGAAAATGGGGGTCCGCGATATTGGATATCCTATAATATCAAGATATTTACATTATTTATAAAAGTACTTATGAAGTAAAAAATTATGTTTATTTAATGTTACGTATATTTTATATAACAGATATAAAATTTTATTTTGAGTAGTTTTAATTTAAATTCAATTAATAAATGTATAAATTAACATTAAGTTATTAACACTAAACTTCACTACAGTTAGAAATTTACAGGAAATCAATATCAGGTAAGTAGGGGGTCTACCCAACACGGAAAATGGCAAGGGGTCTACGACACAAAAAAGTTTGTGCAACTCTGTTCTAAAAATAAAACATTAATTGTCATAAAGTTATAAATTACAATTCACAGAGAACGGTTTCGCATCGCTTGTAACAAATTACCATATTAAACTAGCAGAAGCCATAGTGGACGTTTCCAATAACACTAATTATCCACCTAGTCTAGGTCGCCGAGACCTAGGCAGCCTATAAACAACGGATACCTAATTATTTTGCCGCTAAACCTGTTATTCCGTAATTGCAATGGAAGGTCCACCAACCACTGCGGATAAGTACAAAGCTTTTCTAACTAATGAAATGTGTGACCACGATTTAAATGTAATTATTATATTATATTATATTATACTAGCTGATCCCGCAAACGTTGTTTTGCAAAAAAAAATTAAAGTTTTAAATTAACAAATGTAAGTTAAGGGTTGATCGTAGAGGGGTGAAAATTAAGGTTTGTATGTATTTTTGTATGCTGTATCATAATAAAATAAAAACCAAAAAAATTGTCTAAAAAATTAAAAATAAAATTTTGGGGTGGACCACCCTTATCACTTAGGGGTATGGAAAATAGATAGTAGCCGATTCTCAGACATACTGAATACGCATGTAAAATTTGGTAAAAATCGGTCAAGCCGTTTCGGAGGAGTTCAAGTTCGAACACCGTGACACGAGAATTTTATATATATATTATATTATATTAAATTATATTATATTATATTATATTATATTATATTATATTATATTATATTATATTATATTATATTATATTATATTATATTATATTATATTATATTATATTATATTATATTATATTATATTATATTATATTTGATAATACCTTTACAATGCAAACAGCCAAGGTATGGAAGAACCTGCCGGCATCGTTGTTTCCAGCTAACAATAATCCAGTCTTCAAGTCAATAGTGAACAGGTTGCCTTTAAGCAAGCATATAGCAATGTAGATCTCATCATCACTTTACACCGGGCGAGATAAAGGTCAAACGTTGATACAGTAAAAAAAAGAAGCGGATTAGCAAGAACAGATGGCCGCTAGGGTCTGAAGGTTATGAGGTGAAGACCAAGGGCTGATAACTAAAAGGACCTTTGGTAACAAGGTGGACAAACGACTTTTAGGTCGTCGGAAGACGTCAGATGACTCCTTGACGGTCCCATCGGTAATTTATGGCGTAGATCCATGTACTCCTATCTTAGGGCTGAAAAGATGTGAGTGATTGCTATGTTAATATATTTCCAGCAGCTGTTCTTCCATATATAATAAATAAATCAATAAACATTTTTATTTTCAATATAAAAGTTACTACTTAACAAAATACTCTACGCTAGTTACAGGCTGAATACTAAGCTAATAACTTGTAATATTTTGGACTGTTCTTGTGTAAGATAATACTCAAAGATCTATGTGCACTGGTAGCCCAGCGGTGGAGGACTGGGAGTTGCGATTTACATTTATTTTAATTATTATATAGGATACCAGTTTAAAGAAGATACGCAGCAACGCTCTCTGCGTACCATAAAAGCCTTCGCCTGCAAAGTGTGGCGATTATGTATATACTCCCATAGATAGCTTAGGAGAAGGCTTAAGCATGGGCGTCTTGTCTTTTGATCTAATGGATTCAGGCGTTACTTTGGAAGTCCATCCTAAGTAAGAAAAGGACTAATATATAGCTACTTCCGCTATGTAGCAGTAGCCGTGCAATAAAGTGCACCACCCGCCAACCTGCTGATAAATGCGCAAGCGGCAAGCAGTGCGAATTACACAACAACCACCGTTAAATCACTCAACACGTGTTTCACCCCTCCACGGGGCATCCTAAGGAGTAGAGATGCCAAACAAATGTCAAACATTTGGCATTTGACATTTCTTTGACACTAATCGGTGTAATATGCCGTGTAGTGTGCAACCTCCGCACATCGAAGTAGTACGTAGGCAGCGTTTCGTCCTCTTTCAGGTACGCCCTGCACAGAGGACTGCTTGTAACAGATGTTTGTTAAAAATCTAATGGATTCAGGCGTTACTTTGCGGAAGTCCATCATTGCACGACTACTGCTACATAGCGGAAGTAGCTATTTATTAGTCCTTTTCTTACTTGTCTTTTGATTTTTCATAGACGTAAAACTTTAAAAGTGTGAATGAAAAGCTCACTTGTCAGTAAAACTTTCAAAAGTTTTACACGTAATACAAATCAACCTGTGTAAAGTGATCACTTAGAAATGTGTTACGTTTTTTTATTGAAATGCGGCAGGCTAAAAACGTAATGACCAATAATTAATTTAAATATGCAATAATCTAAATTTTGAACAAAACTTTTTCTTACTACTTCAATATTTTAATTCTCTATATATTAAGGCTGTTGTAAAATTACCACTACATATTAAATTGAAGATGTTAATAGAAAATTAAAATTAGATTGATGAGCTTAAATGTAATGCGTGTTTGTAATAATTTAAGACATCCGGTTTAAGAAATCCGTAGTTTCGTTCCATAGACACCCACTGGCATAAGTCCTACATCAAAGATATTATTTATATGGGGAGATATACCATAATCGCCACGATTGACAGATCAGCGATCGCAGTGCGGTATTCCTGTACGCAATACCCATCTCCAGTAAACTTGTAAGCAGTGGCAATAAAAAAAAATTATATAAATTAATGCAATTTGAATCAAATCTGCTACCTATAACAACAAGTCTCAGTTCTGACAATTGGATTACTATTGCTGCCGTGTACCAATAAAAAAAGTTGATTAAATAAAAATTTGTAATAAAAATCATATCATAGTGTGAATGATTTCTAAAGTGATAATAAACATGGGATATTAATTGCTCTACTGCAGGGGTGAGCAACCTTTTTTGGTCGGAGGGCCGCAGTTTCAAAAACAGTGGGCCATGAAAAAAAATAAAGTATATATTCAAGGTTAAAACCATGTGCTAAACGTAATTTATGTTCGTAATCAACCGATTTACAACTAATTAGACACTTTTATTGTTTTTAAAGCCTTTATTCTAGCCTTTTTTTTAAATACAAAATTAAATTAAAATTTACTTGCCTCGAGGGCCGCACGCGTCCCGCGGGCCGCGGGTTGCTCATCCCTGCTCTACTGTATTGAGGATATTGTAAAACAGACCACAAAAGTACCAGTCTGAATTTATTGCGGGCTTTCCCAAACCAGGGCGCGCTTGGGACCCTTGTAGCTTCAAGTTAAAAGAGCCATTACATGAAAGCGGACTCTTATCCTAGTTTGTATTAAATTTTGCTTTTAATTGATCATTTGAAATGATTCCAAGTGGATAATAATGTGTATAAATTAGTAATTCACTTACGACAGGCCTCATAAGAAGTCACCCAGAAAGCAATAGAGAGAGCTATGTTCGGAGTTTCGCTGCGACATCGAATTAGAAATGAGAAGAATCAAAGTCACGGAAGCTCGAAGAATTGCTTGTGTGAAGTTGCAGTGGGCGGGGCACATTGCTCGTGATACTGATGCCCGTTGGGCGTATGTCTCGAATGGCGACCACGAGCCGGTAGACGCGGCGTGGGTGAGCCCCCCACTAGGTAGACCGAAGACATAGTTAAAGTCACTAGAAGTCGCTGGATGCGGGTAGATAAGACCGACCATCGTGGCGATCTTTGAGAGATAGACTGAAAAGAAGAAGAATAATTCGAAGTAAAAAAAGGACTAATATTTAGCTACTTCCGCACATTTAGTGGTAGTCGTGCAACAAAGTGCACCGCCCGCCAGGACGCTGATAAATGCGTATGCGGCAAACATTGCGAATCACACAACTGCCACCGTTATATCACTCAACACGTGTTTCACCCCTCCACGGGGCATCTTCAGGAGTTATGTTACACCGATTAGTGCCAAACACACTACTGCATGTGCAGAAGTGGCTAAATATTGGTCCTTTTCTTACTTAGGATGGACTTCCGTAAGGTAACGCCTGATTCCATTAAATATTTAAGAATAATTCGATTGCTAGTAATCGTAAAGGCGATTGCAATTTAGACGCCATGCGCGTGTGTAAATACGGTTCATATAATGATTAACTGGAATTAGTTTGCGATTTTAAAGTTTAAATACCTTGTGCAGAACCACAAAGTTATTTCCTTAATTACGCTTAGCGTTCTCTATGTAGATAGAAAAAAATGTGTTAATGGCAAATAGATTCGTTACGAGTCGATAGGTATGAAGAATGTTATGGCGTCATTTAAAACAGTTTAACATTATTCAATGCACTCAAAGGTCACTGATCCGTGACGTCTAGCTTTCGCAATCGTATAACGCACTAAAATATTCATAATGTTGTTTATTTTGTAATCAAATGGCGCTTGTTTTAAACTAATATGTAAATAGAATTCAAGAATCTCGTGTTTCTTTAATAAAACGCAGACGTCAATGTCAATTATAATGACATAAATTTTGGCGGGAAATCGATTTGACATTTCAATAACTGTCATTAAATTGCAATCGAATATTTTATTCAATAAAATGTGTTTATATGGACGTTTAATGCGAGAAAAACAATTTTTTTTGTGATATATCCTACATTTTTGATTCAATTACGTATAAATATTTTATAGTGATAGTACGGTTGCGTTCAATTAGTTTATATTTACCCATAGTGAACTCCGCCCTTCAATATGTTACTATTAATTCCACAAAGCTCGATGTCCACCCTAACCTTTCTGTTTGTTTTATGGCGTTTGGATTTATTATTCATTGGCTTTCACGATACGTGTGGATATTGGTCTCTTACGACTGTAATTTTCATATTCACGTGTTTTATGTTAAAATAGTCGCAAAATCTATGACGATATCTATTAGGTTGTTAGGAAAGTAATTTAGTTTTTTCACGAAAGAGGTTTTAATGTATTTTTTGACAGCTAACCTCAAACTTAAGTCGCAACGCCATTGTATTTTTGACAGGTGATATAACAAGGCTTGTGTAAACTTATTCACAAGTTCAATTGATTTTATGCAGTAGTTTTTGGTCGATGCCTTTTAAAATATGGAGAGCAATAAGCAGCATTTTCGTCATATTTTACTTTTTTTACGATAGAAAAGGTAAAAATGCTGTTCAAGCAAAAAAATAGCCTATTTGTATGGAGATAATGTGTAGACAATACGCCAGTGCTGGAACTGGTTTGCGAAATTTCGTATGTCAACTTTATTAAACCTAACCTAACTTTAATAATTTACACATTTTGTGACTTGACATTTTGACTACTATAAAAAAAATTAACTGGACCACACGACAAACTAATGTCTCTATATACAAGCGAAATAATACTAGATTTTTATTATTATTTATTAATGTTGCTATATTTTTAAAATATAACATTTTGTCTTTATGCTGACCTTTATACAGGGTGATTGTTTATTTGTAAAGGCTTTAGACAGGTGAATGTATAACTTATTTGCTGTCAATTATTAAACGCTTTCAAATGTATTACGTAATGTAGTAGATTATTAAAAATCTAAATTTAATATTATTTACTGATTATGTCTGCAGATTGTATATTGCTAGAAGTTATCGACATGTCGCATTCGATTAGCAAAATTATGTAAACAGATAGGTCCTTTATAAATAAGGTATATAATTCTAATTTCCATTCCATGTACATTCATCATCCTATATTTACAAGTGAATTCACTACAAGGCCTAAATTAAATGCTTGGGAATTAGCTTCTAATATGTTACTGTGATGCGTTGCTATATATTTTTAGAATATAAAGTTGTTTAGTTTTTATCTAGTGCTTTATATATTTTATTTATGTATTTACTCTAGTTGACGGAGTTAATGTCTTGTAGACATTTTATTTCAGTAAACCCTCCCGCCCGTAATACCGCCCCATAGATGTCTTCGAGATATAGATCTAGAACCTTCCTTTTAAACATATAACGTTGAATTCAGTGATTAAAACATAAGTCAAATTTAATTATGAAAACTCTGTAAATATTATAAGCCATGTTGGTCATATTAAATTTTGAAAAATTTGTTCATTATTGTTCATGTTATTTTAAACTAATAGTAAATTATTGGGCGTCTTGAAATCGTATTTATAACTATAATTTTATTAAGTATTTTATATTAAATAATACTTAATTACATTTAATTGTATCACGCCGAATCTTACAAAAATGCCACCAAATACTATATTATGTTACTTAAACAAAGTACTGTAAACAGAGTAATTAATTAAGGCTTTGAAGGAGTGAATGGGAAAATGAAAAATGCTATAAATTTACACCTAATTCCAATCATTCTGTATAAAGTGATCATCCTTAAATAGATTAAATTTTTTTTTTATAATGCGACTGGCCAATAACTTTTGGCAGTATAGTCTACAGGGACAGATTCACGAAAATAATTTTAATTAATAGTAATTTGAATTTAGAAAACGCTTTTTTAAACACGTATTCATTATAATATTTAGTATTTCTGAAACCATTGGTAGGGTGTACCGTATAATAATCGACCGAAAATTAGGTAAACATATTCCCCTTGAAAGCTTTTACAACCTATAAACAATTATTCTTTATAATAACATAACTAAAACTAGTACATTTTCAATTACATTATGTTGTACATAAATCGAGATTAACTGGTTGGTCGCGCGGCCAAATAGTCGCAATCGTTGCACACGTGTAATTTTTCGCCATAGCAATTTGCCGCCATTTTGATTTTTTTTTTGGCGGCTGTTGAACGCATTTGACAGCTGTTTAATAAGGCCGATCGAAGTATACAATTTCTGCCTTTTAGCGTTAAATATGTAGTAACCGGTTAGAATAAATTAACAATCATCAATAATTTTAAACTAAGTTTGTTAAATTATACAGTGGGTTATACAGAGTGATTGGTTATTGTTGTAAAAGTTTTTAAGGGTTGAATGTATAGCTCATATTTCAACAATAAAATATTGAACCTTCGTTCTAATTATTCTGTATAAAGTGATCGCTCTTATATTTGTTACATTATTCTATTTTGCAATTTTAATGTGATAGGCCAATACCTTCTACCACATAGGAAAGGAAGCGTCAACAATGGGCCACCATTGTGGTAGCGAAGAGGATACGGCTTAGCACACGCTCGAGGACTGTATATCTTGGGTTGAGCTGCGTCCAGGACCAACATTATGAGGAATGGCCTCACGTTGCCAGGCTTGACTATGGCGATGGTAAAAATGAAGTAGTCATCAAGCGCTAGTAAAACCTGCTAAAAAGTAATGTTGAAGAAGGAGGTTGCGGAGAGAGAAGTAAAGAACATCTGAGCTTGTCATCTCCAATCAAAGACCTGGACGTCAGAGAGAGTTATATCGCGAAGGGTATCCCATGTCCCAGGATTTCCCCATGGGAGAAAACAGATCAATAATTTTTAACAGTACAAAGGATGCCAGGGGTAAACGATAACTAATCTAAATTTAAACACTTATTTTTAGTTTTTCTTACGCTATATGGAGTCTTCGTTTGTGAATCATGTCTTTAGAGTAAGTTTATATGACATATGCCTTTTTTTATTAATATAAGAACAGTTTAAAGAGATCTACATTATTGCGTCGAAAGCTGAAGTTTTGATGATTTTTTAAAATATTTTTAATTAACAATATAAGATTTATTATTTTATATAATTGGTACATTTCACAGGAAGTAAATTATTTTTTAATATTTCAATATATCCCCAGTATAAAGAAAGTTTCAGATTGAATCCATCAATCAAAACTTTCTCATTTATAAGCAAAGAATATTTTTTTAATTTAAAAATTTCGTTACTCTGACTTTTCATTTACTCGATTATTCCAAATTTTATTAATCGATTTCCCGTTTTATAATTGGTTTATTTACAATGAAACCTAACAGAATACACTTAACTTAATTTTTTTGAAAACACGATTATATAAGTAATGTTCTTTTGTGATTCTGAATACCAGTTTTCCATAGAATTTTATTTCTAGTAATAAACTCTTCTGTTATTCCCCTAAATATATCTCGTTTAAAAGGTATAGATGTTTTTAGTGAAAATGTATTATACCGCCATCTGTTAAAATAAATAGGCACTATTTAAGTAATATTTCTATCCGCTATTTTTTTATTGAACGGAAACTCCTTTTTACATCGAATATAAATAAAATCTATATTGAAATTCAATTAAAAAAGAAAAAATATCGATTGAAGAACAAAAATATTATACGCGGATAAATGGTTGCGTGTTCATCATTACCGTCTTGTAGTTCGAGTTACCTGGGATGATTATTCTGTACTTTTTGCTCAATAAATTAGTTTAATTAGACATATAATGGCGAATGGTTTTGTGCTATGATTTACGTCTATTAATGTATTTTGCGCTGTTGAGTAGTGACGATCGACATTTTCTAAAAAAAGTATTCCATCACAATATTTATTTTATTAAAAACTCATTTGAGGTTACTGTCATGGTTCAGTGTTTATTGTGTTCTGTATTTACAGGCATGTACAAGATGAGCTAGGAAGGCGTTCGAATTTCAAATATCGGTAACTTTTTTTTTTCTAAAACTACATGATTTTGAATTTTGCGATTCAAAGCGACATCCATACAGTACGGCGACAATTAGTATTGTTACGTCGCAATACATTTTTGATAATGAAATTATAAAAGCGCCTTAATTTCGAACGTTATATGAAAAATAGTGACAGACACATGATAAATACAAGAAATAAAAATAAACGCATAAAGTGTACGTATAAGTACAAAAATATAATAAAATTGGAGTGTGTTTTTAATATTATAATAACCGCTTTTTACTACATTCACATGAAAACAATACATACACCAAAGTTAATTTTTTTTTAATTTTAATCTGTATGTATTTGTTCCGGCTAATCTCTGAAATGGCTAGACCTTTTTTTATGGAACTTATCGTGGCAGATGGCTGATGTGGTAAGGAGTAACATAGACAACCTTAATTCAGGAAAAAAATTCAAACGAAAACCAAATAAACTAAATAATTTTCTCGTTAAACTTCATGCGGATAAAGTGGAGGGCAAAGTTAGTATACTATAACGTTCCACAAGATATCGTAAGCCTTCCTTTACATAGTTTAAAAAAAAAGTACATTATTATTTGTATAAATCATATTATAGCTTTCAAGTGTTTTTAAATTTTCTCAAATATTGTTAGATTTCATTTAAAAGAGCAACTGTTTTGTTTATGGCTGACTCTTCTCAGAAGGTCAGCGGAGATAGTTTTCTACTTATAATGCTGAAATAATCGACGATTCAAAAGCGCATCTAAATCCCTACTTGAAGACATTTTGATATTTTTTAACCCTATAGCAGTTGTAAGCGAAGTTATTAACGGAACGGTCGTATCGAAAGGACATTCATGGTTTCGCCAGAACCCAGACCAGACGTTACTAGGTTTGTTTTTCTGGTGTTACATTAAGAGTCGCGTTTAAGAGACAAAACCGACTGCGCTTGCCCAGCTTCGAAACAACGTACGCGAGGAAATGTCTCCTAGTCTACGAGTGACGTGCTAGCCAGTGTACACAAATTTACTCTCTCAATTCGAAGAGTAATACGTTTAGATGGATACACGCCTCAGTGATGTTACTATACCTTACTATAAATATATTTTTTTATATGATTGTTTAAAATCCGCTTAAATTAATGGCCAAAATTTTGTGTACTGCTGTGTTCTGTTCGCGATACCCATAGTTGCTCTTTCGAGTTAATAATCAAATGAATTATCATTTTCCGACGGTCTAGTACATACATGAGAATATTATAAATATTATAAACATAATTAGAAATGTAAGTTCACAGTGACCTAAACACAAATAAATGATCATAAAGAAATGATGAAACGTCTGAAAAGAAGCTGCATTTGTTGTACCTCTCCTCAGTCTTCTTTTCATTTATGAAGCTCCTGTCCATCTTGAAAGGCTTTGACGGAATCTACGATAAGTTCTTTCCATACTAACCTATCTGGTTTCCATGGGCGTTAATAATGAAGAATCTAGTTATTGATTTAACTCTATTAGACCGGTTTCAGGGGCATTCTTTGGGAAGGCTTTTGCCTTTCGGTCTACCACGATTATGATAAAATGCATCTTCTATCTCGTTTTCTATTTGATATATATTCTCCGCGTACATTGTGAAAAGAAACGGAGAAAATACGCACTCTTGCCGCGCACCTTGATATTCTTTGACGCATTTAGTTTTGAATAAACTTAGTTTAAGTTAACAGACTAAACGATACCATTTGTTGTATTGCAAGACGAATGCCGATCAGTGATACAGGCCAATCGTTTCATCCTTCTGTTCTTTTTTTATCTGAAGCGCTTTCAGCCGGCGCGGTTTAACGATTAATAAAGCGTAGCAGCGGCACAGCGGCTTCGCTCATAAAGTGTTGCCACAACACGGCGACCACACACGGCGCGCCAGGAATAGATCTTCCGTTCCCGAGTTCCCTCCGCACAACTGGAGCGAAACCGAACACTGAACTAGAATCTGTATCTTAAATCCGTATCCGAAACGAGGTAGGCAGTTTTCTTAAGAATGCTAGCGGAAACCTGTCGATAATTGGCAATTTATTTTTTCATAGTATTATCAACTTAAGATAAACTTGCGATGTTGAATAGATAGTGCATGGAACAAGCTACGTAAAAGTAGAAATAATATTTTAATTGTGGCGCGTGATGTGCACGAAAGTGCTTTCTATCACCACTGGATACAAATACAAGAGTGTAAATGGCAAATAACCACGACTATTTATGTTATTTATTTATTCAATGATATAGCATAATTTTGTATTTAGTTTTAACTACACTTATTTTTATTTAAATTATAATTCTGATAATAATATGGATCAAAAATATGGGAAGCTTCCAGAAATAAAACAATTCAATTTTAATTAAATAATTTTAGGGATCGTATATGAAGGACGTATAAGCCCAATCCGATAGATGCTTGCGTGAATTAGAGTTATATTTAGTAAATATAATAGCATTAAACATAAAACCGTCTAACGCGTGCCTTCAATAAAATCATTAAGGTTTTATTTTAATGATCACCTTCAGAAATGTACTTAATAAAATGTTTATTATTATTTGAAAGGTGAGTTTTTCAAGAGGTCTGGTAGGAAAGCGACGTGCATCCGATGTCTTTCGAACTTAAAGTCAGTGGAGGTTCTACGCGGCGCTTGAAGGTTCGCAGTGTCCACACAAGAACCTTCCCCAAGTAAGATCCCAGCGGCCATTGTTATGCGCGCTATGTGATCTGTCCACTGTTCGATGAGTTAATTCATACGAAACAAATCCATCCACAGGAAAAAGTAACATTCATTATTTACGTAGTTTTAGTAAGTTTAAAAATTCAAAATATTTACGTTTATAAGGATCAACCTTTTGTTTAGATCATTTGACAGTAAAAACATAATTTCAGAAATAATGCGCAATGATAATTTATTACAAAAAATGTTTTTTTTTATTCGCGTTACTGTATATTATAATTGTTTACTATATTTCCCTACAGACTTTGTACAGCTTGAAGTATTTAGGCTGTTGTTCCATTAGAAGAAATAAATGAAAGTAACATATTACTAAACGATCACTTTATACATTGCGTTTGGAAATAGATGTAACAGCTTTAAATGTCTTCGCTGATACTGAAAGCTTTTACAACGATAACCAATCAAGCTGTATACTAACGACCCGTGCCGAGGTTTTTGAGGTAGATCTCAAGTTCAATGACTAGGTTTAGACTTGTCTGTAGTGGTCTACCGTCTTCATTCCGCGAAAGCAGTAAATGCCACTAAGGCGATTTGTTACTAAAAATATATATTACAGTTGTCTACAGTTGTTGGCTACCAAAGATTAAATGATTTTGAAAATAAATTTAAAGTATTTATAAATAATTACCTTTTCTATGTTATATGTTTTTCTTACTATAAATGACTAGCTATTTTAGTTATTACAATTTTAAACGGTATTTACTCGTATAAAGATTGTGATGTTATACAGTGTAAATATCAGAAGTAAAAACAGTTTTTGTGCAAGACTAGATTACATTTGGTTAATCTTTCTGTTACAATAAGATTACAAAAAGCTTCTATTGCTATATTAAAAAAAACATCAATAAATTTTTATGTGCAAGTGATGACTACATTGTAAATGCTTTTGTAGAAGATAGCACGTATACTTAATTTTAAATTATTTAAAAATATATTTACCTTTTTATATATTCATGCGACAGAGATAACGCCCTACGAAGCCGAAATTAGCCGATTGTCTCTTTCCAAAGTTCGATGTGCAATATTTATCGCCGGGTACTGTACCATCGTTAGTTGAATAATTTTTGAAGTTCTGTAATGATTTATTTTGGCATTATTGTTGACGAAGGCGCATCCTCAAATTTGTAATACAGAATTGAACACGCGTTTATCACGTAGGATTAATAATTTATTATTTTTTTGTACAATCAAAGCGCAATTATTGTAGGTAAATAAATTCATTTGTATATTTTGATTGATGTTAAAACCGATTGCCCGTCCGGCTGATAAAAAGCGTTGTGTTATTTCTATTTGCATTACAACCTATTAATTCTCCATTACGATAAGTTCGACGGTGTTAGACAAACAAACACGAAGAGATTAACTTTCAATAAACAATTGTGAAAACAAGTCGGACGGCGCCGTGGCGCGACGGCTACAACAATGGCCGCCGCTCGCTGCCGAGATTGACATTTGACAGCTATTTAGGCGGGAACAGGGCTACCAGAGATTCTCTGCTTTTTTAATTACAATAGTCATAAGAAAGCATTTCAATGGTTGTCTTCAATTACTTGATATGAATTTAATTTTTAGATTTCATAATTAATGTTTATATTTTTGTTTATTTATTTTTATTGAAGTAAATAGTGTTTTAAAACCCTTATTTGCACCTTCTAAATTTTTTTAAATATTTGACCCGTTAACAAATACATTTAAAATCATGAAGCGTAAATATTTAAATTATTATATAGTTTTGGTTGAAGTAAATAAATGTCTTTACTTTAAAAAAAATAATTCAACGCTTGTCTTCAATAAATCGTTATGAGATTAATATTTGTATTTAAAAACATCAATATTCAAATTTAATTTGTTTTCGGTCGAAGTTAATGGTGTCTGTAAAGCGTTATATGTAACTTCTAGAATGTTTTTATTTTTCGGACCTACATTGATTAATGTTGATAGCTGTAAACTGTATAAATATGACGACATTGTAACTTGACATCTTTGTGCCCGATGAAATTGTTGTTATAAAACATCAATTAAATCGAATCAAATGTAAAATTCCATAGATGTTAGAAATCTAAAGATACTGTATCGTTTTTGTAACACGCAAACACTAAAGCCATTCGCTTTATTGTATATTTCCTGAAAATTAAGGACATTTTCGTTAAGAATTAAATTAAGCAACAGAGAGGCAAAGGGAATATGACAGTCTTCTATAATCACCAAAGAGTAATGACATGGTAGATAAAATGACGTCACTTCTGAATAAAAGCATATTGCTGTCGCCAATGAAGCATTGTTTGTATTGATTGAAGGTCATTGCTCAGTTAAAAATGTACAAAAATCTTTTTGGAACAGTATATAAAACCTTTTTTAAATAAAATTACGGTAGAAGTCATGTTGTACAGGCTACGAGTCTAATGCAAATATCAACAGTAATAACAAATTTTGTTGACAGCGCCAAAATTCATCAAATCCATACGATTTTTGGTGTTAATTATTAATTCTATGCTCATTAATATTTCGCAATAATAAATAAAATTATATATTAGAACTACAATTTATCAATATGGTGACAGAAATAATGTTAAAATATAATAATACAATTAACGAATACTAAGTATATATGTAATAAAATTTTAGATATAGTATAAAAATATGTTTAAATGTGAAATACGTTACTTTCAGTTTACAACTATTTTGTTTTACCTTATTTTAAAATTTATAATATTTTTTTATTGTAAAATTATTTGCAAGCCTATTACAAAATATGATGGTTTTGAATATGCATTATCTATAAAATGTATGTATTCATCATTTTTAATACAAACACATTCAATTAAAAAAAAAAACGTGCTTTGTATATTATACGCACGTCGCTAAAAGTATAATAAATTTATATTATATAAATAAGACACCTTGATATTATATCAAATTTATTTCTTTTTATTAGTGTATTATTTTATCTGTGGAAGCTTGTTAATAGCGAACTTATTTTTTTTTTGTTATTTCTAAACTTGTGAGTAGCCAGTAAGCTTCTTTATTTAAATAAATTATTTCATCACATCATATTATTTATTCTCTAATATAAACGTTTAATTAGTAATATTAAATATTTAAACAAAATATAATTTATGTTTAAATAAGAATCGGATTGTATTTGGTAGCCCTGTGGAAGTAGTGACAGCGACCGTCGGCTAGTTAGCGCCGCCATGTTGTAGTTTGTTTTTTTCTTCCTGTTGTTTCTCATTGTCAATTGTCTAGGCAATGGCGCCTCACCGCTCTGCCATTATTAATCTGTTTGATTAAATTATTTTTTCCTAGTTCTTTTAGATTTAAGTGTAGAGCGATTACTTAGCATTATTCTCATCGTTTTTGGATGCGGGTAGCGCCGGTCACTGTGACGAATTTTTGGAGAGACCTGTGCTTGGCGTTGGTCGTAAATTGGCTGACATGGCGATGGTGATGATGATAAAGATTCTCATTTCTGACAACGAAACTTCGGTAATCTTTATTCTTTGTTAATTAGATTCAGTAACATTGATTTACTAATACATTAGTTCCATCATTTCTGAACGTAGTGTCTTGAAACGCCTTGACGGAATCAATGAAGATCTCTTTCCATACCATCTTATCTTTTACTTTCGGGAAAGTAATGATTCCAGAGATTTTTAGATTTTTTAGAAGCACAATACATATGTACATAAGCCTGAAAGAAAGAACTAATTAAAGTGTGTTTAGAAATAAGGGCCAACGAAGACGATTTGCTTTCAAAATTAAATCAAAACGTTTTACGCTTTTAATGTCGCTTATAATTAAATAATACAACTTTTAATAAAATAAATACATTTTTATTGCAGAACTACAGATTTATAACCAAATTCTCAAATCTCTGTATATAACTTAGTTTTAATATTTTTTATATGCTGTACTGTATTTAATGTATACTGTATAATTTAGGCTATATCTAATAATGTGTATACGTATAAATCTGAACTTTTAATTGTTCTTGTGGGATTTCTTTCCGCTTTTTCTCCACAACTATAACACTGCGAAGCGGAGCCATAAATAAAATAGATTAAAAAAAAGAAACAACGAGTTGACGATCAATAAGATTTTTAGTAAAAGTTCCAAAGTTGAATTATGAATTTTATTTTGGTGTACCTCTTATACTTTAGATCTAGGCACGAAAAGCCATAAAGGAAGTTTCTGGGTATATTTTTCCACGAGCTGGTGGACCGACGACACAGTCAAGGTTGCAAGAAGTCGCTGGATGCTGGCAGCGGAAGACCAGACATCGTGGCGATCTTTGGGGGAGGTATATGCCTTGCAGTGGGCGTCCATTAGCTAAAAAGTAAGAAGAGTGAGTATATTTATGTGAAACTATATGACTCGACTACATATAATGGTGATTCAATGATAGGTCATCATCCTTTCTTCACACGTCCCGTAGGACATCACCCTCCCGAATTGATTACCAATAGGACCAGTTGATAACAGTTTTAACCAATGTAGTTTTTGCAAGTCTGTGGTCATCACTCTGGAACACGGCCAATAAAAATACAACTATATTTCATACGCACAAACAAAACGATTCCATTTTATCTATGTTATTTTGTTTTTTATCTGTGGTGTTATTTTTTTACATAAACGGAAGCGTAGTTTTGAATAAATTAGAAGATGGCGTCAGTGGGCACGAGTCGTTAGTGATGAATAATTGAATTTTATGTTGCGAATTCTAATGACTTACTTTGGTAAGTTATTAAGTTATAAATATGAACTGTTGACTAATACTTACATGTGTCTGGGTTAAATATTAACATAATCATCGTTATGTTTAGTGGGAGAGGTTTCATGTCTATTATGTTTTTTTTTATTTAGCGCTAAAGGCAAACTCACAGAGTAATAAAAAGTTTAGATTAGATAGATTTAAAAAAGAGAGGTTACTTATTAAAAGTTTAGCGTGAAGCGAAATATAGTAAGAAGGCTTTCACTGATCAACATGGCAATTACAAATTAAAATCAAGAAATTTTATCACCATTTCAGTGATAGGTCGTCCCTTGCTGGATAAAAGCCTTACCTATACACTCCCAAAAGGAACCGATAGGAAACAGCCGAGTTTACTCTAGAATCTGAAATAAGCACGGTGTCCGAAAGAAAGATAATGCTATGGAAAGACGTATTAGAAAATGATTCACTTTGCCACGGACGGATCATGTGAAAGTCATCACGGAGTCATTCTTAAATTCCTCTCATCATCAACATTTCAGCAGTAAGACGTCTACTGAACATATACTTCACCCATAGAGTTGTAGGTATCTACAAAACTATTCCTAATTCAAAACATCTTTATTCAACTAGACATTTATACGCGCTTTAAAATTGTCAATTATTTTAACATTATTAAAAGTAAGCAACCACTGGTTCGGAACTTAAATCTGCGGAGAAGAGACGGCCAGAAACTTAACAGTTGCTCTTTTCAAAAATGATTTAACAATGTTTGTTGTATATGTTATAATCATATAAATCATATAAATGATTCAACAAACCAAAGTTCCACACATTTCGATTAAATATACACTTTTAAATGCTATAATAAGATTTATTTAGTAACATACTCTTAATTTTAAATTTAATACTGAAAAAAGGAATGTCTAAAAACTTTATTAGGAATTTTAAAAGTGTGTTTTTCTAAGACGAGATTAGATACGACGACACAAAGACAGACCATATAAGCCGCCCATGGCGAGGTCAGTTCGTAGGGAACAGGAGACGTCAACACCTGATCACGTTAAATAGAAGCGTTGCGAGAGTTATATCTCCCATTTCTGGGGCTTTAAAAAATACTGGTAACCTTCGTGGACAATGATAGACAAATAGACGAGTGCAACGTTAAACAAGCCATTTAAAACTAACGGTTGGTCGTGGAGATCTACGGAGAAGGCATATGCCTTGCAGTGGGTGTCTATCGGATAGTTTTTGAAACATATCAGATTGTTTAATCAATATATGACTTATAATAACATATGTATGTGTCCGACTTGACCTTTTATATTTAAATAAAAATGGTGGTTGTTACAGTCAATTATCGAAGAATGATGCGGCTTATTTAGCCCGTCGTGTACTGCAATAAATAAGGCAATTTACCACTCCGAGTGTAATTACGTGGATGGTTTAAAAATTCCATTTTCCATTAAACTCATTATAGATAATTTGAATGCGAAAAGACAGGGAGGCCGACGATTATGCAAGGCGTCAAAAATCGCCCCATAAAACACCTAGCCGCGGCGCACTAATGACCATAATATACAACTTAATTGCGCCAGCGCACTACGACAGTAGCGATCTGGAAAAAAAAATTCTCAAGTTTCCCGCCCGTTCAATAATTCATCAAGATGGCGTCCTGTCTATCAATATAATAATTCTGTCAAAGTTTAATTGAAATTCCGCACCGCGAGCGCACGGAGCGGTGTTATTGATACATTACGGGCTCGCGAAAGAGCCATAGCGGCAATTTACAACTGAATTACAAATCTCCACCGGCCGCACTAAATACACAAGCTTAAATCAATCGCGCGCCGCCATCTTTGTCTGGCTTGCGGCGTTCGCGCGCGAAAGAGCACGTCGGATGACGGGCCGGTGTTGCCTGTGAAAAGCGCGGTCGCCGCCTACGGACGGGGGAAGGGAAAAAAAGCTTGTTTGTTCACAGGGGCGTGTCCCCCATCGCTCGAGCGGACCGCAGTCGCTCGCCCGCCGCCGACGCGAGCGCAGTCCCTCACGCTCCGGAACTCGGCGATGATGGGATTGAGAAATCAGAGAGACGCGCGAGAATAATTACATTAATTGCTTCATTCAAATATCCTCTACGATTTTAAACGCGCAAGTTTTAAAGAATATAGACTGATTCTATTTGTGTTGTGTCGACGCATCGAATTGAAGAAATGGCCTTTGAAGACCGCTGCAGTCCAAACCAGGCCACTAGTCCAGGGCCGGTTGAAGGTCGAGTACCAGCTCCTCACGGCACCAGCCCTGTCAACTGTCGACAACCCAGCCAGTACACCTGCACCACAATTGATGCCCGCTACGACAGGACTTCGCCCGTCACCCACATCAAAGTCCAACCTAGCTCTCCATCGCCCAGTTCTAACCAGAACGACATGGAATACCAAAGCTACTTCAGGCCGGAGACTCCTGATGTTAAGCCCGTGATAAACCCTGACCGGTTTGATCCGGATAAACGTTGCCGCCAGCAACCGGCGGCTTCCATCCCTTTCTCGATCAGCAACATCCTGCATCCTGAATTTGGTTTGAACGCGATCCGAAAAACAAACAAAATAGAAGGACCGAAACCCGTCGGCCCAAACCATAGCATACTTTACAAACCTTACGATTTATCGAAGCAAAGCGACTACCAGAAATACAGTTTCGACTATCTAAAGTCGAAGGAGCCGAGTGACTTCAGTGGGCTGCCCCCGCTTGGAGGGCTTCGGCAGACTGTGTCGCAGATTGGAGAGCATGTTACTAAGGAGATACCAAAGACAGTGGAAGCTCAGAAGCGACCAGATTCAGCCAGTTCCATGGTCTCGTCTACATCCAGCGGGGCGCCTTCCACATGCGGCAGTGTGGACACCACTGGTCATACTTCCCCCGGTAATTCTACTCTTTGGCCGGCCTGGGTGTACTGCACCCGATACAGCGACCGCCCAAGTTCCGGTAAGTTATGTTTTTTTAAACAATATCCTCAAAAAAGTTTCTTTTCAGTTTATAGTTGTTCATAAGTGTTTTCAAACTGTTCCAATAGACGCTCTGTTAAAAGATACTGGTTTGTCAAGGATCATTAGGTTTTTTTAAAATGTTTTTATTGACGTCAAAATGTTTATTAGTTTGAAACGGGCATTTAATTCACTCTTTGGTTATTAGTATGAGAAAAGAAAAGATTTTTTTTATAATATTCCCAGTGATTTTAATGTTTTCTTTCTATAAGAAACTTTCGAGTGTTATAAAAATATGTTAACCGACTTGGTTGTGCCGTTCCCGGGTTTTGCGCTTCGCAACTCTTTTCCGGATTCAATTGTTATACAGAATGATTAATTATATATTTATAAAAGTTTAAATTAGTTGAACATATACTCATGTATCATTAAATATATAATAAACCCTGTTTAAAAATAAATGAATTCCGCAAAAATAGATTTAAATTATGATTATATGCCAGTAAGAAAAAGCAGTATAAAAATTGGTTACTGAAAATAATATTAATTATTGTTCATTATCTATCTCTGTAGACTTTATACTGACAGAAGTTGTTGGCTGGTGACAATCCAATAAAGTATATAAAAAAGTAACATATGTCTAACTTTATACAGTGTCATTAATTATATGTAAAGGTTTAAAAGCATTTTGTTCAGAACAGATGTTTTTATTATATGTATACCTTTGTTATTCTTTCACAAATAATCATCCTGTAGATTAAGTAAATAATTATTCACGGGTATATTTTCCATAGTTAATATATTACTATATAACCATAATTATTAATATTTACTATGAGATTTATTTCAGTGTTTTATAATTTTTAAAAATCTTTTTTCTCGATTACATGTGTTTAACTTGATTTAGAAATATAATAAAAACTTCACTTAGGATCAGACTATGATTTATTTTGTTATTAAGGTCAAATAACGTTGTCTCCGTCGCAAGTTATGTCTAAACAAAAAAAAATACCTTGCTCTGTGACGAAAGAGACGAAATGATTTTAAAATATTTCTTTTTCTTTCTTTATAGATATACACTTTACTATTTCATAAATGTCCAATATTGTCAGTATATATATTTAACCAGAGTCTGCAAACGTAATATATCATCATTATTTCAGCCGTTAGACATCCACCGCTGGACATAGACCTCACGCAGATTGTTATATATAACAATATGTAAGGATATATATATAATACATCATGCATACGCAATAATAAATCTATATATTGCTGTCAGACAATATGTTATTGTCTAATAGATTCAGGCGTTACCTTGCGAAAGTCCATCCTAACTAAGAAAAGGACTAATATATAGCTACTTCCGCTATGTAACAGTAGCCGCGCAATGAAGTACACCGCACATCAGCCTGCTGATAAATACGCGTGCGGTAAACAATGCGAAATACAACTACCACAGTTAATTTACTCTACATGTGATTCACCCCTCCACGGGGCATCCTCAGGAGATATTACATTTCATTGCACGACTACTGCTGCATAGTGGAAGTAGCTATATATTAATACCTTTCTTAGTTAATATGTAATGAGACCGTAGACAATATTAATAAGGTTTAAATACGTATATATCATCATCATAATCATATCAACTGATAGACCATCACTGAAAGGCATAGGCCTCACCCTTTGATTGTCACAATAATCGGTACTGCTCACATCCACGACATCCAGCGCATGTCGGACCACCTAGGGGGTGTCTACCCACACAGTCTACCTGCTCATGTTTGCAACACTGCCACTCCAGATAAGCAATTTTTCGAGCTACATCAATGATGTGCTCATTTATGATTCGAACTCGCTGCACAGCCTTGTAAATTGTTATCTATGTATGGCTATAAATAATAAAATGTATTAATTAAAACAAAAAACCTTTACACCTGCGAATAATTTCTCTATTGTTTCACGGAATTTTAAAAGAATCCATCTATTGCCTTTGAGACTTCGTAATGAATATTGATATATAGTTTTCCTTTTGTTATGTTTCTGTTTATATTTGTAACGGATTTGAAAACGTTACTATTTGTATTTTATTCTTTTAATTAGCATTATTGATACAACGTAATGCATATAGTAAAAACTTTTATACCAAGTTACTGACAGCCGAGACTTATCTATACATGGAACTTCTATTGAAGCGATCCAAGAGCTCGAGGCGAACCCAATCCCCTTCGGGAGCCCCCGGGCTTCGCTAATTTAAAAGACGTCTACCTAGGCGTCCTATGCGCTTCATATTCCTGGAATTTGCAAATGCCATTTGAGCAGCAGTTAGAGTCCTATTAAAAAAAGATAAACTCTGTCACACATTGCCATACTATTTAATTTTTTTTTCTTAATGTCAGGTCTGTGAACAAAAGTATAGACCGCTGCAGTTTAATACATTTTTTTATCAAAAATGATACACAGTAAATAAAGTACATTTTAATTTGTTCTGTGTAGTATTTATTGAAATTTGGAAACATTTATATTGGGAAAATATTTGTGTAGTTTTGATATTCGCATGTATGTTTGCGTTATATATCCGCTAAGAAATTATGGAAGCGACTTTCATGAGTTATACATGTATTTACACAAATATTCGAAAATCCGGCCCCGTCGGAATCTCGGTCGGCTCGTATATCACAGGGGTCGCAAACCCTCAATCATTCAAAGAGCGTTGCCGGAGTTTCTTCCGTCACTATTTATTCAAAAGATCAAGAAGAGTTTCCGTTATCCCGGGCTCTCTTCTCACGGATATTACGACCTAACCTCTCTACCATAAGAGGTTTTAGGCTAAACTCCTTCTGCACTCTGACACCTCTAACGTTAAAAAAGACTCGATTTTTTACTCAAAAGCGTTTTCCATACTAAGCCAACACATGAAGCTCTAAGTGAATATTCATCGGTGTATCGAATCTCTGTCGATCAATAACATAATACGAGTACATATGTAAATTGTAACTATGCTATTTTATTTACCGTATCATATTGCTTACTGTATTTATTCTAGCGGCAGAAATAGATTTACTGGAAATCATTTAATTGTAGTAGTTGAGTGATATTTATATATAAGTTTTTGTTGTTAGCCCGGAGGCTTTTAGAGCTTCCTCTGTACAGAGTTCAAGGAACGGAAGGGTCTGTGAACTTTTGAAAATAATTATACTGGACACTCTAGTTGTACGATGACTTTCGCACGAAGGTAACAGCTCTACCCGTGTAGAGATGTGTAGTGTAATATTGTAGACGCAGTTTGAGTCGGCAGCGTTCGATGCCACAGCATCCTAAGGAACACACACCGCCACAGACTGGCACAAACGTTGTAACATAGCATATGACAAACATTTCCAAAGAAAATGATTATAAATCTATGAGGAGAATGCCTGAAGAGACCAATTTGATAGAAATTAGAATCAATTTGAGGTTCCGTAATAATGACATTCTTCAACTTATTCAAAATGCGCGCAGATCTAAGAAGATCCCACAACTAACTCAGACGGTTTTTTTGTTATTACTCTTGCAATGTCCTGAACAAAAACAATAGAGCAATTCATTCTCAATTTTCATTGTCACTTAAAAATGTTACGCCATTTTTTTTATAATTTGCTTAAAGAACTTGTTAATTTTAATACATAGTATGTTGTAATGGATTGTTTTAAAATTAATCGCACAAAGCATTTAGATGTAAGGCGACCGATTCAAAGTGGTATCTTGAGGCCAGACTGCACGACCACCCATGTCAAACGATAGCGCGATGCATTCGACTGCCAGTGACATCTGTCAGCGACGTTCCAAGTTACTGCGTCTGCAGTGCCCTTTTTAAATTTCGAAGGGGTAAATGTATATATAGCTTAAATTTGTAATATACTTTTATATTAGAAATAGGTTACATTAATTTACTTTTTCTATATGAATGTCACTGGCCAGTAACTAGGGTAGTACAATCTGTAAAGACAGATAGAAAACTATTATTAATTTTAATAAATTTTGAAAATGCTTTTGTAACTGTGTTATTATCCATACCCCAATCAAAGCTTTTACGTGTATAATCAATCACAGTGTTTTTAAATTAACATATTAATAAACGTCTCAAACATAACAAAAGATATTTTCCGGATTCGTACCTAAGAATCAGTCGATAACCACTGAGCCAACACGGTCTTACCTAAGCCGTATCAATTACAAGCGACCTCCTCAGTTCGTTGCCCTTACGGCCACGCCAAGAAAAAAAAAAGGGCGTGTGCCAGGATGCACGGGAAACGGCCTATTCAACGGAACGGCTATTTGTTAATTATCACAATTTCAGCGCAATTAGCAACCGCTATGTTTCGCTAAAAAAATCAGTTTTTAGTTTGAAACGAGGTTATCAGTTACCAGCATTAAGCAATCAATCGATTCTATTTCACGAATTCCAGTAAATATATGTTATATATTGTTGTTTTGATATATTTCTTTATTAGTAAAATTATTGTAACTTCGTCTTTTACACCAGACTTTATTTAATAATCTAATAGTCACTCAATGAGCCACGAAGAAGACTATACTCGGAATTTATTTAAGAAGACAGATTACAAATGAGATAGGTAGACGAACCAAAGTACCTGACATCGTCCAGGAGATAAGCAACTTGAATCAGCTGAATGCTGGCCATATAGAATTCAGAGCAAATGGCATCTGGCGCAGCATAGGAAATTAACGTACGAGGTGAACGGCCTTGGAATATGCTTAATGCAAGCCGCTTCCAGCAGTTCTTACGGCTGAAATGATGGACTGTTTTAATTACGTCTCAATCATCACATTTGTATCAGTTCTTTTTTAATCAATATCCTAGAATGTATTCAAAAGTTTATTTATTGTCTTGTTTACAACCTGCTTGGGAAGGTTGCCTTCTGCAGGTAGAAATGTTCATTTTTGTTACAAGATAAGGAAGCTGTCGACATCTTAGATCCCTTGGATAGAAGCTTATCCGGTTTAGTCTGGTCGCCCAAAGGCCTCGAAACCTGGACTCGGTCGATTGCTATCGCTTGGTTAGCATAACTACCAACCGGAAAGAATAAACCCTGGTAGTTGCCGGAAAAAACATTATCAACACTTTTATATTGGACAACAAACCCGTCAACACGATGACTTGTTTTTGACTTTCAAAAGTGATGATGACATTAAAAAAAATTACTGTCAAAATAGATTTATTCTGTTTGTAATACTGTTACGTACATTAATATTTATTATTCACTGTCCCTTGTTTCATATTAAACAGTTTACAATAACAAAGTGTTGCAATGTTGCCACTTTTTTATTAAAAATGTCAACAACTGTATAAAAGTTACAAGTAGTAAAAATGTTACATTATAATTTTAAATACGTTTTAATAATTTTGCATTGTATATTCTGATAAAGGCGTAAATGTTTTCAGGATACGTATCATTAATTATTAATCATCTCCGACCATGAATTACGTTGTAATTAACATATGAACAGCTAACAAACGATATCGGATATCGCTGTACAAAATTAGCATTGCGCAACTATTTTTAAAGAATTCTTCAATTAAACAATGAATAAAAAGTAATAGCGTTTATAACGAAATAGCATGCGGAAAGAGTGCTTTTTTTATCGCCCCACGTTCGCGTGTATTAATCGATTTGTATTAATTTCGTTCGTTAATTTGAAATAATGTCTGCTATTAACGTTACTTGGCTGCACAGAAGCGGTCTTAGTCTACGCTGCGAATAAAAAAAAACGAGTAAACTGAGATTAATGTCGTATTTAGTTACTCTATTTATTGCGTCCATGTTCTGATTTACGATCTTAACGTGTCTGTAAATGCAGTGTTAATTATATTCGGTATATCTCGTCGGCCGATTGGGGGTCATGGCTCCGATGTTATGGAACCTTCTAAACGGTTCTCCTCTCTTTAGAATATTAAAGTAAATAACGACAGTGACCATAATTTTGGAGAATTAATAAACAATCTAAAACTTTAATTATCAAGATCATTATTCCAGCTGTAGGACGTCCAGACGGTTGATTTTCAAAACGACCAGTTGGAAGCCATCTGCATCCAACGTCTTTCGATGACCTTGTCGTCTATTCACCTTAAAGGTCGACTTCAACTGCTCCTCATCAACATCTACTCATTCCTGAATCGATTTCTTAAAAAATCCTGAGTGTATTCTTCTCTATAAATTAAGCCTTCTTATAATGCCCATCATAAACTATCACGCCTCAGGTTCATATATCATCTCCGGTAACAAACTCTGGTCAAAGACCTTCGTCATCAAACATTGCGTCATTTTAAACGGAAGATGTTTCAGAGCGTTC
The DNA here is from genome assembly GCF_028537555.1 of Battus philenor. Classification (NCBI taxonomy): domain Eukaryota; kingdom Metazoa; phylum Arthropoda; class Insecta; order Lepidoptera; family Papilionidae; genus Battus; species Battus philenor. Next base: position 11,072,866 of record NW_027181683.1, read on the forward strand.
CGAACGCTGCCATTGCTTCAGATTCGAAAATAAAAACTTAAATTTTTTTATCTGTTTTATTAATTACAATGTTTTGTGACTATCTGTTCTCTTCGTTGAAAACAAAATTTACTTTTTAATTATATTGTATGTGAATATTTCAATATAACAATTGTCTGTGATTTTAATATATTCTATGCCGTATTTTAAATCATTTCAATGTAATAAATGTAAATTATACGAAACTATAAAAAAATTAAAAAGAAACTTTTGTTATTAAATCATCATTAATACTTTTTTACGTTCATGTTTATTATCTGTGATCTTTTAATAAAAAAAAAAAACACTTTTGAATGGTACGCCTACGTAAGAAAAATTCTGGTGGAATTTTAAACGGTGTGATATTCGTATGAGAGCGCCTTTAGCAAGTATAATGGTCACCTCAGGAATAACAGCTGGTGTTTTGTTATTCAGTGATGTGTTTTCTTTTGATGTTTGCATCTCGTGTGCATCCATAAATTAGTAGGCAAAACGTAGTATTATAAATCTGTCGCATTAATTTCATTTTATCTGTCATCTAAGCGTAGAGGAACGCCCGTGGATTACATTTTTTTTTATACTTTTGGCGGGCTGTCAATGTTGTTTAGGTTTTATATTTATTTACATTTAACTTATTCGTTTTTAAATGTTTAAATGAAAACCGGTGGCTGTATGCGATAAATAATGTTAAACAATAAATATAAATAATGCATACTTGCTTCAATCATGCATGAGAGATACTAAAATATTATTTTTTTTTAAATATAAGTTATGACAAAAGTATAAGCTCAGCCGATGTTGGGTCAGACAAATGATTCAGCGACTAATTTAGATAAATACACCTTTGGTTACTTTTTGATTTCTTTTTAAGTTTTTAATAGCTTTCATACTGCTGCATTCTTTAAGATCTCTTGTATAATATTACTAAAAGTTTTTTTTACCTCTCATTCTGGTATTACATCACTGTCCGGATCATATCATTTACTATCGTCATTGTTTTTTTCGTTTCCAAATGCGTCATCACCATCATAATTTCAGCTGTGGGATGCCCACCGCTGGACATGGATATCCAATAAGTTCGATAGGAAGTCGGTCAGTATCCAACGTCTCCCGGTGATCGTCAAGGTTGTCTGTCGATCGATCCCTGACGTCCACTTCAGAACCTAAAGCCACGGCAGCCATCTGTTCTGCACGCTGTGACCTGAACATTGGTTACAGACCTTCGTTCTACAACAATGAGGGGTATTGGAAGACGTTATCACATGGCACGTAATCCAGACGTATAATATCTTAACGTCTCAAAGATGGCCGACTGTTTTTTTTTTATTTTTACGGCCATGCCTTCAATTAAGTCCGAGTCAAATTAGGCGGACTATAAAAAGCGTCGTAAAGGTCTCAATCGACTCAGGGATTGTTGTTTTATTAGATATTTGATTAAGCCTAGGACCGCCTTTGATAATTAGAGTAAAAAACGGTTTTAAAGGTCGCAAATATAAACTTCAATTTGATGCCAACCCAGATTTAAAAAAAAAACCCGTCACATTTACACACGTTGTAAAAGGAACTGAGTTTTAAGTTTATTTTTAATATTTATCTTTACAATAGATAACATTTTGTTTAATGATTTTTTTGCTATCTTGTAGGTAGTGACGTCATACTGTTGCTGTAGGAATTCTGAGATTTTTGATCATCAAAAGGCGACAAGTAGTTTTGAAAGACTCCTGATATTAACTAGGTACTACTAAAATAATTTTGATGAGACTGAAACAGGTAGAAATTTGCATTTGAATGTGCATGGTCTGGGCTGTATGGCGGATGTATTATCCGCTCCCATCCAATTTTTTTTTAATTTTTGCTGGGTAGCTAAAAATGCGTATAGTGTAGTGTTTTCGTGATGAAAGAGAGCCTATCTATTGATTATTATCAGTTTTATTGGATAAAATCCTATATCCTTCAAAAAGAGAATGTAGAGAAATATTCAATAATAGCAATCGATTTGTTAACAAGATGAAAAAAAATCTAAAGTGATAATCGAATAGATTAAGGCTCTATTTTTAATCTTCTTTTCACACGTCATCTGAAAGGCCTCTCTTAAATACCGCCACGATGACCGACCTACTACGACTACTAGGCCCCACTAGTGGGGGCGGCCTGCCCACGCCGCGTCTACTGGCTCATGATGAACCTTCCGGTCCCAACAGCCATCAGTTGCACGAGCGTCCTGAGTAATAAATTTTAATCCACTTTTTTTATCCTATTTCGCAATATCCTTTTAAAAATTCTATATCAGTATAATACTATAATCTGTTGTATACACTAGATAAACATTGTTTGACAACTTTGAGTATTACATCTTTCGCCAGTCTTAATTACGTCTTAACTGTCCGCTGTCAAAATTGACACGTTTTATATTTCTCTTTCGATAATTGCCCGTACCCAACGAAAGCTACCGATTCCACAAACAACACTTAAATAAATACCGAACCGTTAAACGACTTGTCAACTTTCGAAATGAAAAAAAAAAAAAAAAAAAACCGGTGACAGATGTCAAGATGACAGCGCGCTATCTGCAAAAAAAATGAAGAATGTCAATTTTATTAAAAATGTATTGAGTTTTTTTTTTTAAATTTTACCGAACTATCTTGACGTAAAGCATCGAAAGATATCTTAACTGTTTAATTAAGGAATTATAATATATACAGGATGGTTGATTGTAGATGTACAAACTTTAAAAGGGTGAATGTACAGCTCAATACATAGCTAATTTATTAGCTTATAAAACTATTTTCAATCTCCCTATATAAAGTGACCACTTTAAAATATATTATGCGAGTGGCCAATTACATCTGGCAGTATAAATAGTAAAAACGAATTAATTTTAATAAGTATTAAAATTTCTAAAACGATTTTTCTTACATTATTATCATTACGTGATTTATTATTTCTGTGATAACTGAAAATTCTGTGATACGTGAAAATTCAAATCGTTAATACCAACAGGGTTAGAGTGGCAGTAGTACAGTGGTTAAAGGTGTTTTCCCGGGTGACAAAATTTACGTTACTTTACAACCACTGTCACATAACCTATCTATTACGGATAACTTTCTAAATCATTATCGTCATCTCAAACATAAGATGTATATATGTGTATAGGCAATAGATTTTCAATACGACCGGAAAATGTAGCTTCTAACGTATTCTGAGGGCTTTTAGCGACTGCGGTTTCTTGGTCTTAACTCCAGAAATTTAAGTCTCCAGCAGCCATCTATTTTCGGCTCTCTCACTCTCTACATGACTCCTTCACTGCCCCTTAAACCTGATTTGCTTGATATTTTGAAACACTAATTGGTAACACTAGCTGCTGGAATTATCTCCAGATCCATATCTGGTCTTGTCACTGTTTAGGACTTCCTCTCAGTCCTTCCATGTTATTGTGATCTTCATGGGTGACATGGTAACACTAAAGAAGTTCAATCTTTTCGAATTTTCGACAAAAATGAGAAGAAAAATTATCTGCCAGTCATGCGAATCCTCGAGTCGGCAGTTTAAAATTCACTTATCGTAAACATTGAGGTCTTTGCCGCAATTATTTTATAACGAGCCGACCAGTCTCATGAGCCGGCGCAACGCGAGCAGGTGCACGAAACGAATCGTAATTCATTGAGTGGACCCAAAAAAAAAAATCAATTGACAACATTATTATGTACCATTAAAAAAAAAAAACTTTCTTTTTTCAAAGCCCGCCTACTTCGCACCATATAAATGTCAGTGCTGGAACTAAAGGCACGGAAACGATAATTATTTTTACTGGCAACACTGTATTTATGGCGTCTAATTGTTAATGTAATAAGGTTCAAAATTAAACGAATTTTTGTAACGCGAACGCAAAATGCAATACAGTCACTTCTGATCAGCGAAACAGGTGAAGTAATGAAACAATTTGGTCCCAATTATTTCGTGCGATTATCGGTTTTTTTTCGCACGGCGGCCATCTTGTTGATCATAATGGCGGCACGCCCAGTTAGGTTAAAAAGGCACATCTCGCGGGTTCGTTGACATCTGCAACATTAATTTTGGAGTGTTGCCACATTAGTGACTCTAGGCATAAAATATTGTACCATTCTATTATTGTTAATAGTTGATCTCTTTTATTCATTAATGTAAACAAAATACAGGCACTCTTATTTCACACGAGATTAAAATTCAAATAAAGTATATCTAACAGGATGAACTAGAAAACCAGAGGTATTTAACCTTTAGATCACGCATCCATGAACGTCTAAATAAAATCGCTTATAAAAGTCTATTTTTATGGTAATCTTAAGTTGTAACTAAAAAAAATATCTTCAAGATTCTAGTAATCAAAAGTGGTATTGTACGGTTTTATTGTCATTTTATTTTAAAAATGAATAAAAAAACACCTTTCCTATAGCACTTCAAACTATTTCATTTTATTCTGGAACTTTCGGGAATTTTATGCTAAGTTTTCATTATCAAAAATATCTATATCCAAGAAAAAATAACAGAACCCATAATAATAATTTTAGAGTAAATAAGTTATGTTTATATATATTTTAACATGGAAATTTTGATTTGACGTTTCTTAAATATTTTTCTTTATCTATGTTACTTATCATCATGATATCATTTGTAGAATGTCCACTGTTGGGCACAGGTCTCTCACGTAGATTTCCAGGAAGATCGTTTGGAAGCGGTCTGCATCAAGCGTCTTCCGACGGATTTAAATACATCGTGTCCCTTCTCAAAGACCGTCTCCGTACCAAAACCAAGCTCTAGCGACTATCTCTTTTGTGCACAATGCATTCAATCTCGTAGAGAATTCTTAATCTTAGCATAGCTCTCTTCATGGCTCCTTTAATCTTATTAAAGTTATTTTAATCAATAAATAAATGTAAAACCCTTTGTACGTATAAATTGGCAAGCCAAACTGTCCACGCAACATGATCAAGCCATCGAATTCTTCAGCTCCCAAAGTGTACAGTCTTTATGATCGAACCAAAAACTTATTTAGATCTTGCGACACTAAAAACTCGTGTACATGTAACGAGAGAAGTGATTACGAATTGTTTTGATGTTTTTGATAATGTTTTTAAAATATTTATAAAAAGCGATCCGAAGTTTCGAACAACATGTATAAAATTATTACAAATATGTTACATTAACTTTATTTTTTTATTGGGATGCGACAGATAACTTCTGGCTGTGTAAAGTCTGGACGAACAGATAGTAAACAATATTTAAATTTAACATGTAGTTAATCGATTTTGAACTATTTTTCTTACTATATTATAATAACGTTATTTATTATTTACTAAAACTTGATATTATTGATTTAAAGAGAATGTGTACTATACATTAATTGACAGCAAATGAGAAATACATTCATATCTAGTTTTCACACTTACAACTAATCATCTGTAAGAGATGTATATATATATATATATATATATATATGTATATTCCGACTCATCACGATATCTCTGAAACCATATGGTTCAAAAATAAGAAATTTAGTTAGCATATTTCTTTTACTACACAGAAATCAGCTAAGAATTATTTTTATGAAATTTAATCCATAAGTGGGTTAAAGAGGCGTTCAAGTTAAACTAAGTTAACCTAATTTAACTTAAATAAAAGGGGATATTTAGTTATATACATATAGGTAGCCAATCTATGGTAAGATTGTAGTTTTTTACAGATATATAAAGAACGTATCAAGGTATTTTAAAGCAAAACTAAAGTGATCCGTAGTAACGTCGCAACCAGAAATAGAAGCTCACCGCAATTAAGGACATGAATGTACTTAGCGATACGTGCGTTTTCTTTTTAATTAGTGCGCCCGCCACTTCTCGCTAACTGTGACAATTGCTCTTACAAAGAAACGGAGTGATGCGCCATTTGATTGTCGATAATCAGTGATTGGTGCGGTCGGAAAAAACCAATCGCTCCACGGATCGAACGGATGTTCAGACATTGCTGCGGTAGTGATGTGCCTGCCATAGCTGGCGTACTTTCCTTTAGCTCTCTTCGTGAATTAAATTTAGATATGTTATATATTAACCGGCATTTTATTTTGCACTTCCGCAAAATCAAAATTATAAAAAAACTATGTTTCATCATCGTCACTTCAGCCACAGGAAGTCCGTTGTTGTATAGGACCAGTTACAAGCGGTCTGTGTCCAATATTTCTCATGTGCCAAATCATATGCCGGTATCCGGTAAACGATGTATTGATAATTTTTACATCAATAATTCATTTATACACTTTATTTTACTACCTGTATCATTTACAATGATCACTTATGTACGTAACAATAGACGAATTTGACATGAATGTATCAAAACGAACTTACTTATACAGCCCTTAGCTTAAAATAAAATTACTAAGGTTTTAAATGCGTTTTGACGTAAGCCGAGAACAAACACAGTTGATTTTTCTACTGTCAAAAACATACTTTATGTGGTAGTTTGTGCAATTCATTTCCAAGTTGTATTCATCACCATTATCATTTCAACAGCTTATAGATGCTGATGATCAGTCTTGCGTTGCCCGCATCCAATGACTTCCCAAGACCTTTAATATATCGTCGGACCTAGCTGGTGCCTACCTTACAATTCTTTAAATTTAATATATGATAATTCTTAAGAATTATGAGGTGACATATGTTAATGTATGGTATGTGTAAATATTTATGTAATGTGATATAGAAATATAACCGGCTCTTCAACTTAAGCACTGTATATTAAAAAGATAACAGTTTAAATTATAACATATGTCGTCGTAAGTCATACGGACAATCAATTGACTTTAGCTGCAGGTATACAAATGCTGCACCTAAAGTCAATTGACTGTCCGTACGTGTAGCGACGACATAATATATAATACAAAATATATAATTTTACTATAAATAATTTAACGCATAGAGCAATCTGTCATCAATGTCATATTAGATCCCTTCTTTTATATGTAACGTAGATCTAGTAGAGAAACGTCAAACCGTCTCTTTTCGAACATCTCGTGTGCGTCTTTCTATAGCGTCTCAAAGACAGTTACTGATGCTTCCGTATAAGAACAAAGGAATGAATATCATACAATAATTCTTAAACATCATAGATATGTACGTATGTTAATTTTTTCTCATTTGCTTTAACTTAAAAATAATATATTAAATTATTTCGTTGCAAGAAAAATTTTTACTTAGACACTAAATGAATCATTATTTAAACCAGTTTTCTTGTCTCTTTTTATGTATAAAAACACTTGCGACATTCTGGCTCGTCTGTATCTATATTAAATTGTTTATTACAATCTATATTAATTAACGACGACATAGGCAAAGTCACGGGAAGACGCTAGATGCTGGCAGTCTAAGACCGCCCATCGTTGGGATCTTTGAGGAAGGCATATGCCGTGCAGTCGGCGTCTATTGGCTACAAGATGATGATTTTAAAATCGTTAAAACAGATAAATTATATTTATTTTAATATACTAACACGGGATTTTTTCGAACTACAGGTGCGCATAGAGCCTTTGATAGGAAATATTAAAAAAAATCCATAAAAACTGGAACAAATTTAAGAAGCTTTTATATTATTATTTATTTTGGAATTTTTTAAACTATTCGATATTACACAATGCACTTTTATTTTCGAAGACATTATGCTAATGAACAATTAAAAATAATTTACTTAGGTTTTTTTACTCAAAATACAGTGACAAGAGTAGAGGCGGAGGTATCAAAAACGATAGATATAACTTTCGAGAACAAATAACTAAAAAGGACACAGTTATATGTATACCATGAGCAAAAGGTTTTTGATTTGCAACCATGAGCCTGAAGGCTCAGCGGGGCTCCCACTGGGCGGCGGAAAGTCGTTTGACAGCGGAAGAGCAGCCATCGTGACGTTCTTTTGTGCAGGTTGACGCCTTGCATTGCGCATCTATCTACTGACATGAACAAATGAATATGTATATCTTAATTAATACACGAAATCGGTTATAACAAGGCTGAAGTGAAACGTTTTCAAATAAAGAACATCAAAAGGAAGTAAGTGTTTAATTTTAACGATAATACCCGGGCGTAATCCGGAAATAGTGTAGAGTAAAAAGATTCAAGTAAAATCGTAATAACCGGTAACCACACCTAGAGAGCCGGTGTTTTTTAACAAATAATTGGTGTTTTCCCCAATCATAATTTGCTATATTAATAATTCAAGAGAATCGTTTATGAAATATAACTTTGTTTGTACTAATATCCGCTTCTATTATTATTGATCGTTGTTGATGAAGTCACTGGAAAATGCCTGAAGCCCTCTTCTTCAACTTCTTTCAACCAGTCTACCAAGAAAGGGGGGGGGGGGGCTTATGTAAAGAAGTGGACATCTTACGGCTGTAATCATCCCATTGTGGGCGTAAATACTTGTAACACGGTTCATACTCGTGTTACAAAATATTTGTGTTTTTAAAATCGACCTATATGACGGGTCACACATGTTTAGGTAGATATGACCTCTTAGGGAAACGCTCGATGTTGCTACTAAGCCCACAAGGTGAAATTAGCTTGATCTATCACTTATAGATAAAATCCGTTTAGCATTTAGATCAGTGTTACCCAACGCGAAGCCCACGCCCCACAAAGGTGTAATTTAATTATTATTAGATTATGATATATGATTATTATTATTTTAGGGGGGGCAATTCGAAAATGGAATCAATATGAGTTTAAGCCTTTCGCTCCGGGCCATTTAAATGCAATTCCAGATGCCAAGTTTAAAGTTCAAAGCAAATTCTTAATTAAATATAAATGTATATAGAACAATTTAAAATGCCGGGCATAAGACTTTTAAAAAAGCTAAGGTGGAGTATGGCATAAAAAAGTTGGGAAACACTGATTTAGACTATGAAGGCTGAAACTCGATTTAATTGGTTAGCAACACTTCTGTGGTAATCGAGGGTTTGTGGCCCTTGATGATATACGAGTAGACCTTGATTCTGACGAAGCCACATCACTCTCATCACTATTCAATATTGATATTGAAGACATGGCTGCTGGAGCCTTCAGGTTCTAAAGTGGAGACCAGGAACCGGCAAGAACAGTGTATAATGTCCGTTATTAATAGTGGACAGATGACCTTAGTAAGGAAGACATTGGATTCCGTCAGCTTCCAACCGGAATTCTGGGTGAGAAGGCTTATGTTTAGCTGTGGACGTCCAATGATGATGAAGACTATTATGACAACATGTTTCGTATGTATATAAAAACGTGTTCAATAACTTGAATCATTGTTAAATATGAAATGTGCCTCGTGTTATATTGAATCAAACTATCCGCTATCTTTGGAAGAGTAACATAGACGAGATCTTTTTTTACTACAAGCGATAATCGATGTACAGTGATAATCTTCACAATATTGGACTTGCGTACACGCATCACTTGAGACTACTTTTTTGCAAATGTCTCATCAACGTAAATTCCATTTGTGGCTTGTCATGTCGGCTCGTATATACAGGGTGTAATGCCTTCGGTTTTTATGCGTATATATTACGAGCTACTACAATATTTATATTCTTTTTCAACGCTATAAAATATATTTATAATCTATATTATTCATTTGACATCGATAACAATACGTACGTTACTAGTGTTTTGAAATAGTGATGTGCTCGTGCTATATCGATGTTATTGATATTTTTAATAAAAAATATCTTTTATTATCTACATATTTTATTTTGTTTTAATTAGTCGATAACAATGTAGCGGTAGAGGGCTTAGACTTGCAATTGCAGGTCGATGGTTCGATTCTTGGAATACATTCTTATAAAATTCACACTTTGCGTAATTTTATAGGGTTGCCATTACTTCGAAAAAGTGTTTACAGATTTGGCAGCAGCGTCTTCCGCGTACCATAATACCACACTGTGATCACCAATCGTATCGATCATGGTATATCCATATGGTATATGTGAAAAGCCAATGTCTTATGTTATATTGGTGTCAATGATTTTTTTCAATTGAACAATCATCTTTGGTTTGTAATTTTTTACTTACAGGCTTTGAAGAACCCGTATTGTCTCTACTCGATAAAAAGCCTGATTTCTTTAACAATATATAGTAAATTATATTTCCATTGCCCATCAATAAAGTTAAAGGAAATAATGTAATGACTACAAGACGAATTGATACACTTTTATAGTCCTAGAAGTACTTGTGCAAAATTGTCTAAAGGCACTTTTTGCATATTTATTTAATTTTTAATCAACACTCCCGATATGATAAGGATCTAAAACTCGTCATCATCACCATGATTTCTTGCTGTATAGTTCATAGTCTAACGATTCGTTAAGTTAAGGCTTCTGAGGAAGTCCTTTCATCGGTCACCTTTGACATTATGCCTTTAAGTGGTCACTGGTCACAAACATTAGATAAGACGATATAATAGTACATATTATTGGTATTACGTCACATATAGTATCAGCTTATAAATATGCTAGCTCGCTTACAATAATTATGTTAGAAATATGTTCATCAAAAAATTCAACACCAAAAAAGTTTTAATGGTCAACTTCATGGCAATGTTTGTTTGTGTATATATCTACCGCAATTTTGTAATTAAAATTTATAGCATAGCATATTTATAGTTAAAATTTAAAGTCATTTCTATTTCATTCGTTTTAATACTGCGATTTATTAGTAAATAAATTAAAATGAATGGATTCGATCGAAAGTTGATAAACAGAGGTAATCAGCTTATTGTGAAATGATGACTTTAGCAATCAGCCAACTTGAACTTTGTTTAGCTATAAATATAAACCGAGAAACTGAGATTGAAAAAAGGAGTCGAAATATCTATTTAATTAGGCATGGGGAGTGTCTACCGCCTTCCCGGAATGGTGAAAAGAGACGGTCAGAAACTCAATACGTCCTCTTTTTAAATAACAAACTTAAAGTTTGCGCAACTTTAAAAATACAAATTTCACTAATTTAATCGTAAGTTAAAAATGATTTTAAAAACCGTCTGCAAATTAATATCATCAATAATTCATCGACAAAGGCACATCACTAATCTCCCGGTACCGAGAAGCGGCCACCGTCCACTGCGCTTTTTGCTCGGAAGAATTCGCTAATAACTTGATTTCTACTGTTTAGGTGGCCCTCGTCTTTTTTAAAGTTTCTTTTAACAGATTGATACTTACGGGGTAAGGGCCAATAAATTGTCGTATTTATAGTTCCACATTGTTCCAGAGCAACGCAGGTATTTGTACCGATGCTCTAATGTAGGGCTGACCTCACTAAACCGAATGTCGATGAATCTCTTGTAAAATTATAATATATACACGATTATTTACATTTTAGTACAATACAAAAAGCGTAATCACAAAGGCCAATTTAAAAAAAAAAGAAATTACTCTCAAATTTATTATTTAGTATATATATATACTGTATTGAATTGGCAATTTTAAGTGGCAGTAGTCAAAAGTAGTTGTGTTAAACTTTATTAAAGGATGTATTCATGTGGAGTTTCTTCACGCTTCTTCTCCACAACTATAACACTTTGCAAAGCAGAGTAGAGTTAAAAATAAAATAGATAATAAATTGACGATCAAGTTATGAAGTCTTGTAGCATCCAGAATAGTTGGCATCCTGGGCCATAAGGTTCTTACTTGGATATCGAGGACAAGCATAGCCTTAGTCCACTCAAAAGGTGGACAGACCCTCATAAGGTCGTCGTTTGACACTGGATACAAGCCACTTCCAATCGGTCCTCTTGGAAATTAATAAGGGAGGTCTAACAATGGACGTCTTAAATAATGACGATGAGGAAATATGTTGTACATTCAATATCCTATATGTATATATATACACAGTATGTTATTATATACATATGTACTTCTTTCGTTTACGTTTACATTTAAGTAACATCATCATCCTATCTATAAAATAAAAGCTCTTCCTCTAAGATCAACAAGATGACCGATTTTGGTTCTGGCTGCATCCACTCCCCGTGACCTTAACTAATAAATTAACTGAATATTAAATAAACAAATGGACACGTGGCAACCCTGTAATCGATCGTGTCGTTACATAGCGCCAGCCCTGAAACAATACATTAGTTTTTCCAACAAGTAATAACGAGACTTATCCGTTTCGCTTCATGAAACATCGAGCCAAATAAAGATGTTAATGTATTTTTTATATCGATAATACTTAACACATGAATTTATTATCGATAATTCTTTTTAACGTCACGTCGCATCACTAAAGTCGATGTTATTCGTATAAAAGTCATCAAATGTTCGCATATTAACATTCCTGTAGCTAGTACTTAAGGTAAATTCTAGTTAACAAAGTTTTTTTTTTACCTTTTATGCCGTGTGAACTTAGGCAAAGAAATGGATTGCACTTCACGGTGAGACTTAACATAATACATGTAAGAAAGGTTATTATGTTCAACACTTACTGATAAAACATTCCAAGTTATTCGTTCTTCTATGTATTTTGAATTTGGATGTGATATGAGTACTTAAAATCACTTACTGTCACACGGAGATCTTTTATTTCTTCTTTTTTCCATTTCACTTGGTCTGACTATTACTTAATATTTATTACTTTGTAGTGCAGTTTAACAAGTTAGGTAGGCAATGTTAGAGACTTGGATGAAAGATACACAGTATATTTTAAGTCATCCGTCTACAACTTCAGATATACCAACGCCGTAATAAATTATTTGTCACGCGAATGAAATAATTTTTATATAAAACTTTCACCACTCATTTGTAAATATTAAACATTGATTTTGAATTGATATAAGATAGTCTTTAATTCCATATACCATCACAGCACTAAAGATTTAATACAAATTCACAAACAACAACACATATGTTACTTGACGCCGTTCGCCATTTTTTATATTTCATAATATTTTTCGGCGTGAGACGCGGTGTTGACAACCGCCTACAAATCATACGCCGCGCGTTCTTACATTTTGCGCATGCGTAGACCGATGGATTGACAGATAAGCAAAAGCATTTTGACAACTGTGATTATTTCGCTACAGTAATTCAAATGAAACACACCATGTTCTATGAAAAGCGAACAAACTCAGTCGGTTATTTTATTTTCTTCCCAATTATTAATTATTATTATCATTCATCACTAATGAATTGACAGATAAGTGAAAGCATTTTGACAACTGTGATAGACACTACAACTTTACTTAAAATGACTATTAATTAGTCATACTTAGTAATAAATATAAGTAAGTATGATTGGTGGTAGTTGAGTTGTGGTAGCTCATTGGTAGAGGAATTAAACATGCGATCGTAGGTCGCGGATTCTATTTCCGGGATACAATCTTATGTAATTCTCACTTTATACATCAATTATATAAGAATTTCACTGCTTATAAGCAAGTTTACAGAGAATGAGCAGCTGTATTATTAACGTACCTTAATAGCTATGGTAAATCCCCCAATAGATATCTTTGAACCGGGCCTATACATCGGTCATCTATTTGTATATAATGATAAACACATTTTGATGTTCATAATTTTATAAAAAACTAAAAAGTCTAGATTTACTTATAAATAAATGTACACAACAATATTTAGAGTATTTTATTTTGTTATCCTATACGGGTCACTAGGTTTTAAGGTGTAGGAGTGGAGATCAAGGAGCGGCAAGCATAAGAGATCTTCCCACAACGTGGACGTCTGAAGACACTGAAACGAGAGCTTAAGTCCAGTAGTGGGCATTCTATGGTTGATGATGATGTTCAATTTACGTTAAAACTATAGTCGCTGGAAAACCGAAATATTTAGTTTAACTGCATATAAGTTAGCATCAATAGATATAAAAATAGGTATAAGTCGAAATCAACAGTAGAATTATTACTTTTATATATAATAAGGAATAAACTTCTAGAATGTTCTAGAACAATTTATAATATGATACACATAGTGTGTATGTTTGTAGAAATTACTTCCTTAGGTATATGACAGGACGGGAAAAGTGGTCAAACGTTAAGAAATCTGTTCTAAAATATCTCGTGTGCGTCTTGACCATCGTGTATTCCAGTAACGCGAAAAGAAATTTTTAAGCGAATCGTTGCTGTAGTTAGTAGCCCCATAGACCGTCTAGGTAAGTACCTAAACGCTTCAAGCAAACTAAATTTACAAACAGTTTAACTGTATAAGAAATCCCGCACGTGTTGTTATCCAAAGCCCTCCCTATAATCCCTCACCGCGGAGGGAACCCTCCGCAAAACAAAAAAATCAATCCCTACAAAATGCCTGCACAATTACCTAACACACCTAACTTCACTTTATACACCCGAATATAAACCTTATACCATCACCAATAAGTCTAAAATCCTCTCACGACAGTAACGATATTACACTGACTGCGTACAAAAGAAATGAAATCTTAAATACACTGGATAAAGTCCAAATTGGATTGATAGGTAACAAATGTTTGCGTTGAGTAAAGCAAAACGCACTGAATACGTAATGAGACGTAGATGTATGAGAGTAGTCGTAATAGGATGCGGCATTACAAGGTAAAAATACTATGTTATATTATTGCGCATTTATGTAATTTGATTTTACAGCTCACAAGTTTTTACGGCAGCAACAATCCTTATTGATTATAGTTACTTCTGTATTAATATCACATTAATATCACTATTAATTATCCATCTATTTAATGAACATTACATTGTAAATAAGTCCTCCATTATTTAAATATGTCATAAAGTTCCATTGTCGTTTTAACTTGTAATACCGCATCTTAATACGACTACTTTCGTTCATCCATGTCTCGTTACATATTCAGCGCGTTTTGCGTTACGTCTTGTAGGCATTCCCTACAAGTCAAGCTAGAAAAGTACATCGATTATCAGTGAGTAGGTATCTAAACATCAGTTTTATCAACAGAATTGGAGTAAAAGCTATAAAGGCTTGTGGCTCACCTTAAAATATAGCTAATAGCTTCTAATAGCAGGCTAATAGCTTCTGAAAGTACAAATTAAGCATGGATAGATAGTAAATACTAAATAATTTCAGTATATAGTAATTCAAATTTTGAAAATGCTTTTTCGCAGATTATTTAGCAGCAACTGATCAATACATTTACCCCTTTAATGTTTTTAAACCTATTACCAATCACCCTGTATACATAATTTAGATGTTACTGTTTATTTTTATAGAGTTTTCTATTAAAATACCATTTTAATCTAGTAATATACTTTCAAGCTATTATAGATTCGAATGCGAGTAGGCTTATCGCATTTTTTCTCATCACTCGTTTATCGATGACAATAAAAATAATGTACCGCATCCAATAAAAGTCATGTTCCGTTTCACGCATCGACGCGCGGGAGACAATCGCGGTACGCCGGAGAACTACACATGTCAGAATGTTTGAATAGATTTACTTACAAATACTGTGCTATCACGACCATTATCATTTAGGGATGGACAGTGGCATTGCGTATTTTCTATTATACGCAACGTCTGATAAAAGTTCACGACGTTTCCCTTGGAATATTTACTGTGAGAGATTATACAAATTACTTTTTATTTTTGATTTTTTTCAAAAACAAACCTTTTTTTACTTCTTTGTGATCAGCATACATATAAATTTCCAAACTGTCTTATTGGACATCTATGGCCTTATTTCCTCTGGCTAAAATTGTGATGATATTACACCTTATCAGGGTCTTCAGAATACGTTAGATGTGTAACACGTTCAACCAGCTCTTTTGGAAATGAATGTGGGGGTATCATACCCACCACTGCACGCTCTATGGTAAAAATGATGATGTGGATACACCTTGTTAGGGTCTGGATGCAGGCCGCTTCCATCCAGTTCACATCTGCAAAATACAGAACACAACTATAAATGGGAGAAAGAGTTTTAGTAGGTACTGTTCTACCTCAAAAAGTGCCTTGAGCAAAATCCCAAAAATTATAGATAAAATAGTTACAGATATATCAAAATTAACTTAATAACAACAAAATACAAATACAAAGCAACATGCATTAGGTTAACAAAAAAACTTTTTTTTTTTTTTTAAATAAAGTCAATAAGATCAAAATCAAATTTATTTACCTTATAATATTAAAAATTAGTTGGTAATTGTTTTTATATAATTATCCATTCATAAATTAATTATTTATTAAATAATTGTTTATTATTATCAGTGATGTCATAGCCGTTATAAGTTCAATAAGAATTTTAAGGTTAGAATTCAATATGGGCGCGACAAAGGCACCGTCCGCCATCTTAGTTTCATTAACAACTGTCTATCAGCTGTTCATAATTAAACAAATAATTGCCACCATTTCCAGTTGTTCCTAGGATACCTGTTTCCGTTGACGCGACCTTTGCGTCTGGATGGATACTTAAGGTTTACGATAGTTAATTTTATTGCTTTAATTACGATTGCTAATTGCAATCGTTTTGCATAGTTCCACACACGTCGGTTTTCTATTACAAATACGTTAAACGTATACAAATAAGATATCAACGAAAAAGATTTTCATAGACATATTTATTTAAATTTATTATTTATAAAGACATCTTAGCAAATTTGTAATTAATATATCAGCTTTGTTTTGCGAAATCTTAGTCTAATTTCTAGTTCTATACAAATTATGTACTTATAAGTGTATTAAAATACTTTTGTAGTAATGCTAGGTAGGTAATATAAACTAAGTTGAGATTCTCAGGCACCCTTTTTGTCAGAATGTAAACAGGCATTACGAAGGAGTGTTACAAGCTGGCGTCCTTTTGATCTCAGAGCTCTTGAAATTGTAGTGTGACTCGAGCTGCGGTTCCATTTTAGGCTAAGCGCCCCCTACGTACTATATTTGTTATATATAAGCATTAATACTTACGCATGCGGATTTAAAAAAAAAAAGATTTGACGTAATAATTACAGTGCGACTCATGGCGCACGCAACTCTCTAAATGAAATCGTCGAATCGCGTGCCACCCTCATGTGTTACTTCTAATAGATTCCTATCTCAAAATATTTAATAAAACTGGTAATATTTCAAAACCCACTTCCTTATACAGTTGCTAATTAAAATGGAACAAACGTAACTGCTACCGCCTTCTGACGTCATAAATTTAAGGCACTTGCCCCAAACGTACTTAACGTTGTATTAAATTAATTATAAAAAAATATTTCATTAAAATCTTAACCTTTTTAATGAACATATATTGTTAATAAGTTTTACTATTTATTAACCTCAATTTTTTGAATTCTCCTGCACACAACTAGATACGCTTAACACAAAACCGCCAGAGAATCGTTTTAACACGTCATGTCGCCTTTAAGTCGCGGCGTAGAATGACTGCAACGTAAACATCGAGGTATACGGCACACTAACGCCATCTATTGACAAACGCTTGAATCTTTTTATCTTTAACAGAATTTGGCACAAAAAAATAATATTTTAAATGAAAATGGAACGATTACATTTATCGAAGGACAAAAATAATCCTTCAACTGGTGGAATACATGTTGAGTGTCTATTTAAATGTAATCTTATGTATACTATATAATTTAAAAGGAAAAAGCTCCGACATATTTCGTTAGATTTTCAATATATTTTAATAAATTTAATTTATTAATAAATTTAAATGTACATTAAATAAAATAAAATATATAATAAGTGTGTCCTGTGGTACATCAAGTCCGTTCCTGGATGTTTGGACATATCAAAAAACGCCAAAACGGCACATCTTAATTTTGACCGACTTTAATAATAAAAGACAATTTTTGAAATTGCATGTTTAAATAAATGCTTGTAGTCTGTAGCTGGATGCTACACAAGTGTAGAATAAAAAAAAAACATACACCTGACGTACAGTGAACACGCTAACCAGAGCATTGCGAGTGCTCCCAGCGCAATGGGCCGGTAATTGTGTAGAAGCGGGCTGTTAAATTAGCACTTTGTAAGCTTTCTTCGCAACTTAGCACTTAATATATTAATTAACAAGCAAACATAGTTGCGATGCGCTTGCGTCGATGTGGTCCCGATGCATTTTCTACCATAAATAACACACATTAAGTTCATATTAGCTTGACAATGTCGATTACAAAACACTTTTTTAATTCACGGCCAATTATTTCATATTAATTCACACAAAACCAATGTTTGAATAGTGGCTTGGTTAAAACTTAAGGCATACGCTTTTTGGACGCGGGTTCAAAAATTTTCTCTTATTTATATAGTCCACATGAAACCATATAAAAAGTTTTAATCGTGTTGATATTAGTTTGATAAACAAATCTTTAAGGGCATCTCGGTCAGAACAGAAGGTAAATTTTCTTAAAGGAAAGCTATGCAAAGAAAAAGTTATTGCACTAAATAGTTGTTTAAAGGTGCAAATGAATGTCTGAAAAAAAAACTTTCTAATCATCCTGTATAAATTGATCACTTTGATATATATTATATCAATTTATATTTTCTACTTCACAGCGACATGCGACAACTTCTAGCAGTAGAAAATATGAAATGACGGCTATTAAAAATGTAGTAATTTTAATATTGGAAACACTTATTCTTACTTTATTAATATAACGTTATTTATGATTAAAAAAAAACACTGATTTTAGAAAAGGGAGTAATGATAATAATTATTTATTATATGTCATTACAGACTTTACTGCCTGAAGTTTTTTGCCTGATGCATTCCAATAGAATTAATAATGTAACACATTTCAGAGTGTTCTCTTTGTACAGAATGATTAGAAATAAGTGTAAAAGTTTCAAATGTTTTTGCTGACTAATGAGCTATACATCCTTTATTAATGTAGATGGTAATATTTTTTGGTGAACAAATAATGCGATGATACTTATATGAATCTTGTTTGCTTTTACATATATTTAATAAATTTTCTTTCGTAATAAAAATCAAAAATATATCAGAGTACATATATTTCAGTTAAGCAATCTAGTAAATTCAGTATATTTAAGTGAAAGTTTAAACGATTACAAGCATCCGCAAGTTTAAACGGTGGTGTATTTCGCGTCGGCCATTACGTTTAACGCTGCCAATTACGAAAGTAATGAATATGTCCCGGCGCGCGCTATGAATAAATTATCATCCTCATTTGTCCGGGTAGCGTCCGTCGGGGTTGGCGGGAATGTTAATTGTTCAAAGTTGTGCCCGCTGAGGGCGCCTCCATGTTTGTCAGCTCCCGCTGTTCACGAATGCGTAATCTTTATTTATAAATGTTTCTATTTTAGTTATCGCTGTCATTATAATTACGTATTATTATTAACAATAAAGCCTTAGCCAATTGAAATTTTAGCTATAAATAAATTCTTTTATTTATGACTAATTATTTGTAAGTTGTTCTGTTTGTTACTATGGGATATAGACTCCTATTTGGGTGCAGGCCTTCTCTTACTTCTTCCATACGTCTCTTTCTCTGGCTAGGTTCAACCGAATTCTTCCGCTGTGTTAATGTCATCAGCCGATCGTATATTCGATCTTTCCAACTTTTTATTTCACGTTGGTTACTGCCAATATGTTTTCATAATACATCATTATGTATTTTAATGTGTTTATTATCAATAATAAATATTAATAAATGGAAGTATATAGAGGTATGTATGTTTATTCATGTAATACTATAGTTGTATGGAATTAATTGCCTTAAGTGATAAGACCGCATATTGTATTTTTTTCTAAGCTACTAGAGTATTAAATTAAATTAAATTTAGGGATATCGATTATTCTGTTACCATATCGATATTAAGAAAAATATAAAGTATAATATAATATCGATATCTCTGAAATAAAATATTGATGTATCGAACGATATGTAGATGTGGAATTAAAAATATTGAAGTTTTTTCAATGTAATATTTGTTTTAATGTTACTAACATGTTATCAATATTTTTAAAACTAAATATCTTTCTTATCAAAACTGACAAAATAAGTAGTCTTATCGACGATGCTAGAAATATTATAATTATTAAATAAACATGTAGATGTTTCTGAAATCGATATCTTTAGAATTACATCGATTTTCCTAAAAATGGCGAAATCGAAATTTAAAAATGGTTATCGTTTAAAAAAAGAATAATTATGTGAATAGATTTACCAGTTATACAAGACAGTATAATATTTTTTACACAAGTTTTTCTCCGGGAAATGAGTTGAGGAAACAATCAGGGATTTCTAATAGGTTACCTTATAAGGTAATATGCAAATCATTTCAAATGTCTTAAGCTATTCTCTTTAAGCCCATTATATCTTCATAATAGATAATAAAGAATCGATCCGTCAATCATTTTTTATAGTGGTATAATTATGATGGAAGATTATAAAGTCCAATTATAATGGTAAATACATATAATAATAGTATATTATGGTTATTACAGTGCTATTATATAGTAGTTGTATATATACTGCAGAAGCAAGTACCTGTGTCGCGTAGGCAGGGGGTCCTTAAACAATATGCCACCATTGTGGTAGCGAAGAGGATACAGTTCAGCACACGCTTGAGGAGTGTACAGCTTGGGAAGAGCTGTGTCTAGAACTCAT
The DNA here is from genome assembly GCF_028537555.1 of Battus philenor. Taxonomy (NCBI): domain Eukaryota; kingdom Metazoa; phylum Arthropoda; class Insecta; order Lepidoptera; family Papilionidae; genus Battus; species Battus philenor. Next base: position 11,093,473 of record NW_027181683.1, read on the forward strand.
CGACACTGAGGTGAATGACCTCTCGTTTTTGTTAAGGTGATGGTACAGAACGACCAGTCATGGAGCGCTGGTATAAACTTGCGAAAAAGTGATGTCGCAGGAAGAGGCTGCAGAGAGAGAGAGAGAGAGAGAGAGAGAGAGAAAGAACATCTGAGCTCTCCATTCGCAGCTGGAGACCTGGACGTCGGAGGGTGTTATACCGCGCCTTTCTATAACCTACTTAGCATGGTCTTGGTAAAGGAGGCGAGGTGATCTTCCGCAAGTAAGGAGTCGAGATACTAGGCCACCGCTGTTAAATCTGCGGTAGTATGTGAAAGCGTTCCCGAAGTTTCAACAAAAAGGCGTTCTAGAAGATCGAGGAGTTTTAGCTGATAGAAGTCCGGCTTAACCCTTTCATTGCCCCCGTAACGGCGGGGTATCCCATGCAGGATGCACGAGTAAAGATCGCTTTTATATAATTAGTATCAATAATCACCAATGTAAAGATATGTTTACATGTATCTAATTTTTATAAGGTATGCACGCAATATTTTTTTTTGATTTTTCATATCATCGTATGCTAGTTTTTCTTTTGTACAAAACGCCTCCGTGAAACACAAATTGGAGATTTTATAACATTTCATTGTAACAACATATTAAAATCGAAGAAAATACTCTAAACTATATAGTACACAGGAGGACATAAGAGAACACGTCTGCACAGCACAACTGACAGATGTCGACTGACATTTTTTGGCCGTGTAAACGCGTTTTGCTAAGAATTGACTAATCTATGAGTTGTGTATTTTCCTTGTCTGCTATTAACCATGTCCTGCTTATACATAGCTTATTTGTCGTGTATTGTCCCCCTCTATAAAGTTATCACTTTGAAAAGCTGCAGGCCAATAACTTCTGGTAATATAAGTATACGGGGGTTATAAAAGTAAGTAATAATTAAGTTAAAAATGTAAGAATAAGTATTTCGAAAGCTCTTTTTCTTATGACATTTTTCTTACGTTAATTATTATTTTTGAAATGTAATGATTTTTGGATAGGGTTGTACCAAACATCAATTGACAGCATATATTTACTCCTAGATTTTACACGTATAAGCGATTAAATTGTATAAATGGCTACTATTTGCACTTTTTACTAGTATTATAAAAAAATAGGGTTTTCACAAACAAGGTTCGCGTGTACAGTGTCATATTTAAGTAAATTAACGTTGATTTAGCGAATCTTAATTGTTTCCGAGCGGTCATTACTTTTGGTCAGCAAATGTGCACCTACCCTACGTTTTCCAATAATTAAAATTCAGTACACATAAAAGAATGTGCCCTAACACATTACGCCTCGTTACGTAAAATTCCCTGGCACACGATCCACGGGACTTTGTTTAATTAAAAACACGAATAAAAAAAAAACTTACCACCCGTTTTATCGGGTGATAAACGGGCGTTTGAAGCGATATCTCACCGGTCACATTAAAACAAACCTTATCTTCACTACACATGGTATATTTTCGCTTGGCTACGACCAAACATTTTTCAAACTGCAAAAGATTTGTGTTTACACCATTTCCCGTTCTATTCTTAAAACGATAAAACTCAATGTTCATTACGTACGTAACGCTTGCGTTTGGAAGACGCTCAAGCGATTTTTTAACCCAAAACCCACGTAATAGAATCCAAAATAGCATGGAACAATAATTTAAAAAACCGTTTACATGAACTGTTGTAAGTCACGTACGACTTGATGATCAAATCTGTACTTTACGTAAATTCGTTAAGGTGTGAAATCCTTTGACGTAATGGATTGGCGAATAAATTCACCGGTACAGGAAGCCACAGAAGTGTTTATAGTTGCCATTTTCCTCTGCTGATAGCGTTTGGCGTAGTGTGGATTTATTGCTGTGTACAGTCGCACGCTAAACTGTCTAGATCCCTTTAAAATGATTGCGGGTGATTTAAAATGGTATATATATTTATGGAATTAAATCTGGAGTATTGTAAGCGGTAATTGGAACAATATGGCGCTATGTGATCAATATCTCCTTACAGGGAAACGTTTCTTGTTTTAACAATTCTATATTCTAATTAACTATGAAACATGCCGTCGTTCAATGTCTCTTATTGGCTAAGACGAAGGTCTACGACTAATGTGTGTTATCGGTGATGAAACGTGGTCTTTCATTTCGGGTTTTGTCAAGCTTACGGCTGCTCAACAAAGTATGGAGAGGGCTAAGTTCCGAGTTACTTTCATATAAAAATATTTTCAATACAAGTTTAATGAATTTACTCAAGGTTTAATACTTTACTAATAATATTTAGACAATCACCACGGCAAACCAGAAGTCGATTCTTTTTTTGAAAATTTAAATCACATTTTATCGAAACGGCGGACGAATATTGTGATAATCACTTCAAGTATTTAGAATTTTAAAAAAGGAAGTCGATTGGTGTGGTTCTATGTGAACTAGGTGAATTGACGATATCATTCTTGTGATTTTTGGTCGAGGCCTATGCCAACTTTTATCTATGAATTATATTAGCTATATACAACTAGCCTATGTAAACTTTTCAACATTTCTTCCTACGATATAGATGCAGCTTTCGGGTTATCCGAAAAATAACCTGTGCCCGTTATTGTAGGTTAAAGGGTTAAGACAGTTCCATAAAAAATATTAATTGTTAAAACCCTTGATCTGATCGGCCGTTTTTAGCATATTCTAAATTTGCTATAGCTTCATTATTTCAGTGGCTGTATGACGTAATGTCAAGTTACATATGTTGTATAAAAAAGTTGTTATTATAACTCCACAGTATAAAAATTATTACTGAATTTTTAATAGTGTTAAATAAAATGTAGACTGTGTGAATTATTAACTGTGCAGTTTAAATAATTAAACGTGAGCTTGACTACGTGTTACGTCACTTCCGAACATGGCCGCCGTGTGACATGGCCGATGGGAAATATTGCTCTATTATGGCGGCAAGCATTTAATTAGGTCTGTGGGCGTACCTTACGCTAGTTAACTACATTTTCATGTAATTCTATGGGTTGAATTGTCACGGGAACATGCCCATAGACATTTCTTTTATTTTTATGTATTTAAATTTAAAAACGTTTACTCTGATTTCGAATCATAAACTGTTTTTATAGAAGACTAGCTGATCCCGCAAACGTTGTTTTGCAAAAAAAATTAAAGTTTTTAATTAACAAATGTAAGATAAGGGTTGATCGTAGAGAGGTGAAAATTTAGGTTTGTATGTATTTTTGTATGCTGTATCATAATAAAATAAAAACCAAAAAAATTGTCTAAAAAATTAAAAATAAAATTTAGGGGTGTACCACCCTTATCACTTAGGGGTATGGAAAATAGATAGTAGCCGATTCTCAGACATACTGAATACGCATGTAAAATTTGGTAAAAATCGGTCAAGCCGTTTCGGAGGAGTTCAAGTTCGAACACCGTGACACGAGAATTTTATATATTAGATTTATGTGAATGTATAGTTCATATGACAGCAAAAAAACTTTTTACAACTCAATCTGGTCTTCCTGTACAAAAATATCACAATGAAATATCCTATATTTTGCGACTGACCAATAACATCTGGCATTATAAAGTCCGCAATGACAGACGATAAACAATAATTAATTTTAATGCGTCATTCATCCGAATTATTAAAACCATTTTAATAATAAATAACGTAATGATAATATTTACTACATTTTCACTGCGTAATTTATTATTTCCGGAACAATTTATTTTTAACCCTTAACTATGGACGTCATTTTTTTGTCACACTACCACGGACGCACGGTCTCTCGGACCGCTATGTTCTAAAGTCCAAATATTACGTAAATATTAATTTTATTTGTACACTTTTGTATTTTTTGTTTTTTATGTATATTAAAATTAAATAATTTCGATGCTTTTAATCAATCTTTCTTTATTTGTAAATAAAATAAAGCATAATAACAATTAAAGACACTTTTTGGCATACATTTACTAGAGATCAATTGTAGGACGAAAAACTCGAACGAATTAAACTTTTTAGAAGAAATAACAATCAAAACTATAAATCTAAGGTTTAACCTAAAATAAAAACGAATAAAAGTCTTCTCAAATTCAAATAAAAAAATTTTGACATTGATCCAATTGTTTGAAATTATTGGCAGTCCTTGCACAAGGGTTTGGAACATTGTAAACATATGACCTGCCTACAATCTATACAAGTGTAATTGGACTTTCTTTTTGGTTTTGGTGGACAAAGACGACATGTTTTTCGTTTTAATGAATCACTCTCCTGGCTAGGGGGTTCATCTAGGAGCATATCTGTGCCTAAAACTCGCCTCATTGTCATTTTCAATTCGTTTGATTTTATTGCTCGTCTCCTTTTATTATTCGTTCCGCATGCATATATGACTAAAGATCGTGCCATTTTTTTAGGAATACTCCACTTTTTATTTTTTTGCTCTGATGCTCATTGTGTAGCACATGAGCATTTATACCACACAAGTCAAGAATGCGATATAAAATGATCAAAAGCCATCTTCTAGTTCAATATTCTTTGATATTTTGAAAGAAAATTACATAAAACAATCAAATTAAACAAAATCACCGTTTATATTATTTACGCAGGAAACGTGGACGTGCGGTCCGACAGACCGCGGTTCAAGTATAAAGTAAAATAACTCACCTAATTTGTGGCCGCCGACACAATCTCTTATCTCATCATACGTTTGGGCGCTAAAACTGAAGCTACTGAGAGCATTAAATGCGGGGAGCAAGAGGAAAGGGGTAAACACAAAAATTACAAACTGCAAGCGGTCTGTGAGACCGCGCGTCCGCAGTTAAAGGTTAAATACGGTGTACGATATATTAATTGACAGGAAATCAGTTTTTATTCCGATTCTTCCGTCTCTTTCTATTTTCCTTTTCAAAGATTTTACATCTCTTATAAATTACCCCGTATATTAGAACATTAAAATTGTCTAAATTTAATATCACACGAGTTAAAAACATTGATATGATTCATAGTATTGTGTTGTCATCGAGCAGTTCTGAGAATAAGTAATAAAATATGCAAATCTTATCAATCGAGGCATTCTTTCACTATAATATAATCAACTATTGACGTGAAATAAAGATTTATTCATATTGAAGTAGGTATATTCATTTATAATCTACCAAAATAATAATAAATAAATATCCAACAGTGTCGGCGCGGGTTCAATTTCCGCAATACATTCTTATATAATTTACATTTTGTGCATTATCAAGAGCAATGTTTACGTTTCTAACAGTACATTAATCTTATCGTTTCTGGCTTATTAGTATTTAACGGAATCAGACGTTACCTTGCGGAAGTCCATCCTAAGTATGAAAAAGACCAATATTTAGCCACATCCGCACATGCAGTGGTAGTCGTGCAACAAAGTGCACCGCCCGCCAGCCCGCTGATAAATGCGTATGCGGAAAACAATGCGAATTACACAACCGCCACCGCCAAATTACTCAACACGTGTTTCACCCCTCCACGGGGCATCTTCAGGAGTTATGTTACACTGATTAGTGCCAAACACAGAGACTCTGTGTTTTTATCAGCGTGCTGGCGGGCGGTGCGAATTGTTGCACGACTACCACTGCATGTGCGGAAGTGGCTAAATATTGGTCTTTTTCATACTCTGGCTTATTAGTGTTGTGTATGTGTTATGTATCTATATAAATATATATAATAATATATGCGAGGAGTTGTACGCCAGCGGTAGATAACTGAGACTAATGATCGTATGTCACAGATTCGATTTTCGGGATATAGACTTATATAATGAACACTGTGTATTAATTATATATGATTGCTACTGCTCACAAACAAGCTTACAGAGGATGCGCAGCAGGGTCCTCTGTGTACCATAATACCACACTGCGATCGCCAACCCACCTATCAAGTGTGGCGATTATGATGTGTTTATATGGTGCCCCATAAATATCTTTGAAGGAGGCATATTCCTAGTAGTCGGCGTCTATGGGCTGAAACCTCGAAGACGTCAGGATTTCAAACATCAAAGTTTCTATGACAAAGAATATATAAGTTATCTATACAACTATGCATATTTTTTTAATTATCTATACATATTTCCGGTGCACTTAACAATATAATATGAACATTATGGAAAAACGTGGCTCTGAAATGACTTGTTGTGATGATTGTGTAATCTTTTCGCTTTATAATAAACGGTCAGGTGAATTTCCTCATGGAATTGACCCTGAATCAATGTGTGAAGTGAGCCCTGGATAGAGATACAAGAGATGGCCGTGCAATAACCTCCATGATTATGTTTAAACTGTACTGTACAAAAAAGAAAAATAAACAGGAGTTGTTTCTACATTGTGACGTCATAACACATGCATAGGCATATCTAGATCGTTCTAGATTGTTTTTTTTTTAATTTTTTTTATAAAAATCAATTAATTAATTTATTTACTTTATTGGAGTTAAATAGTAACAAAAGGCAGTGAGAAAGTACAAATATAGAAACTTAGAAATATAAAATTAGTTACAATTGTTATCTTATAACTAGCTCACTAAGAACATTTAATGATTTGTAGTCAAACAATGACAAAACAAATAAAAACATCACTAAACAGGCATTCTGCATATCACACCGCAATAATTACGAGTCACAGCAAGCCGTCACGTTCCAATGAGGTTTAAATTGTATTGTGTGTACTCAATAATTTCAAACGATATTGTCTTTCAAACTTAATCTCTATTTCAAATTTGTATATGTTATACAACATCCTTTAAGAGCACAACCATTATTTTTCAGACCATTTTATCGTATTCGAGCGGTTTCATAACCGTTCCAGTTCAGTTTAAAAAAATTAAAAATAGAATTTTACAAATTAATATCTTATTATCCTACATCTTTGACAATTCTTTGTCACCCTAGTGTACTTTAAAACAGTATTTCACGTATATAAAATCCTTATACAAATCTATTATTGTGTTACAAAACATTATCCGATGTGATTTGATACTGGCAACTTGAATCGAAATGTCGAACGAGTATCAAGTGACAAGTCAAGCTGAGGTCACCTTTCGGAGCCCTTGCTATGAGAGAGCAACCTACCTTAACAGCCTTACCGTCCTGTTAACAGATAAAATCTGGTTATTAAAATAGGAAGGTCTGTATAGGCCCCCAACTAAGTAGACCGACGACGGTAGCGCAGGACAGCATGCTGAGAAGAAGAAAAAGAAAATAAAAAGAAAAAATTCTTCGGTGGTAATATAAATGAGGATTGGTTATAGGTGTAAAAGCAGTTTACGTTTGAATTTATTAAAAAAAGAAATCCAAAAATTAACGGTTTCAGAAATAATAATTAACGTAATGATATAGTAATAAAAAGCGTTTAAAAATTCAGATTTATACAAATTAAAATTAATTATTGTATACTATCTGATCCTACAGACTTTTTACTGGTATAACTCATTGGCCTGTATGCTAATAGAAAAGTTAAAATAATATAACGTATTTCAGTATGAGCACTTGATATATAATTATTGTAAAAAGCTTATCGCTGACAAATGTGCTATACATTCACCCCTTTAAAGCTATTACAGCTATAATTATATAGCATAAAAATCAAATCACGAAATGACATTAACACTCGCATATCAATTTCGTTATTTAATTATAACATATTCAAATGTAATTCAATTTGACGTTTGATTGATTATAAAAAAAATAGCAGGCCAATAGTTCGCTGCGAGAGATAACATCATAAGTGTAAAGCCGCCGGAGGCGTCGACACGGATTGGTCTCTCAATGCCCGACTCAAAACCGGTTATAACTCTAATGCTATATAGCTTAATTAGCGTTGCTACTAAATCATTATATTGCTATCTAATGTCATTGCTATCTATAAATTGATTTAAAAAATAAACCTGTCTGTTACCTCTATTTTGGCGGGAATCATTTACATTATTGTATAATTATAAAACTGTTAATTATAATATAGTTTAATTACTACATATATATGAATAAATTTAATCAAATTGGAATGCGTAATTTTAGATACGAATATATTAAATGACTAACTATGACACGTGGTGTGCCTCACTCGGGGCTCGGGATTTTTCTACGAAAGTAACGATACAGCTCAGTGGATAGGCCGGTTTAAGTGGCAGTCGGTTTTTGGGGCTTTAATGTTCTTGAGTGGTGACCCAGAACACAGGCACGCAGTGTAGAACGCCCTTTAACTTAAATAACCCTGTCAAGATCAGACTTGACAGAAGACCCTAGATGCAGAGTGCTTCCTAGTTTTTATTAGAAGTTATTGGAAGACCACAGAGGAGGTGTATGTACTTCTGTAGATATGCTACAGCTGAAATGATGATAAGTGATCAAATCATAGAATTCAGGAAATGTATGTAGTCTTTCGAAAATTGAACCTGAGACTTAAGATCGTAGTTCCTAACCGTCACTTTACAATCGATAGAAAGCATGTTTCAAATTTAAATGTATTTTTTATGCAACCTATGGTAGTGAAATTAGATGAAAAACAAGCTGTGATTTATATTATTTGAAATCGAACGTAATCTCTATAGTATGTACACACGCGAAGAAAAATCGTTATCGAAAAATATAATTCTTGATATAGACACAGGGAACGATATCGCCTGACGCAAAATAATAATTCTCTGTCACATTTATTACAGAATTTCGTGCGCGATTATACTTAATGCTAAACTGCCGTAAATAATTACTTAATACGAAACGAGTGAACATTACAATTTATTTAATTAAATTTAAACAGTTACGAATATAAAGTTGCAAGTAATAAAGTTAACAGTATATTTTCATATCTCGCTTTTGCTTTTTGACGTCATTGGCAGAGAGGTCAAAGATTTTTGTTAATTAATTATTATTATGTTAATTACATTTTACTTATTAATAAATTTAATTAATTATAATTAGAAATATATTCTATATGTAGTTAATTATGTTACAAGCAGCTACTTTTTTCTTAAATGTTACCATTCCAAATTTGAAAATCATCAACTAGTGTAACATAAGAAATAAATAATATTTATAATATTTATTCCACAGACATTAGCGTCGATGCCTTTGGTTTTACAATTATGCTAAATATTTCCGAATTTTTTTTGGACACGTTTTTGCAAGTCACCTTGCTTTAACAAGTCTTTTAAACTATTCCCTAACTTAAACCTTACGTTCTTAAATTATTGATCTTGTTTGGTTGTTCACAACGCCATAAAAATGTCCAGTTTTTAATATTACGTTTCGTGCGACCTTTTCTTCATCCATACACCATATTGCCTCAGGTTGTGCGCCAGTACCTTTGCGGTTGCCATATTCATCACATCGATGAACCTTGCGATCGCATCTTGGGTCGCGTCCGTGTAATACATGCAAGAGTTTGTGTGACATGATATTGCTAGACTGAGGGTATCTGTTGTTCGATGAACAAAAGTGATCGCTTCGATATTTAGACCCTGAGCCTCGTGGATGTTGAGCGTCTTTGAACCTGCTACCTTAGCCTTGGCTAATGAGAACTAATTTATCGGATTGGGTATAAGTTAGGTACCTATCTATATTCCGTTATATACTATAACAATTAAAGTATGTATGCAGTTTTTAAATATATTTTTCTTTTGTCTACAGGACCAAGAAGTAGAAGAGTCAAAAAGAAGATGAATCCAGAAGAGAAGAGACCGAGGACTGCTTTCAGTGCCGCGCAACTTGCAAGACTAAAGGTATTATTAACTTTTTGAATGTAACAACAATTCTAACTTCTGATGGTTATATAGAGAACGTATTCTGATTGCTTGGAGAGATTGAGACATCAAGTATATTCTTTGTAACGTAAGGATAGGAAAAGTTTCTTAGCCGTCGTTGTCGTCGTTTCAACTCAAAGATGCCCACTGCAAGATATGAGCTTCCTCCAAAGATATCTATGGGGGGATATCCTATAATCGGCACGCTTGGTAAGCGGGTTGGCGATCGCAGTGTGGTTTATGGTACGCAGAGGACGCTGCTGTTCATCTTCTGGAAACTTGTTTATGAGCAGTGGCATCTTATAAAATTATTGGACTGAGTGTAAATTATATCAGATTGTACGCGCGGAATCGAAACCGCGACCTACGAACGCAAGTCTCAATTCTCTATCGCTGGGCTACCACTGCTCAAATGTTAGGATATGCCAAACAGCGAATGAACTATACCTTCACTCTTTTTAAGCTGTTACATCCATAACTAAACACCCTGTATATTTTACCCTGCATGTAGTTTTGATAATGATGACGTGTGCATGTGCGTATCGGTTTGGTTTTCGAGAATGACAGGGGTGTTCTGTTGGCAGCACGAGTTCGCTGAGAACCGCTACCTGACGGAGCGGCGGCGGCAGGCGTTGGCGGCGGAGCTGGGCCTGGCGGAGGCGCAGATCAAGATCTGGTTCCAGAACAAGCGCGCCAAGATCAAGAAGGCGTCCGGACAGCGCAACCCGCTCGCTCTACAGCTTATGGCACAGGGTCTCTACAACCACAGCACGGCCACCGAAAGCGACGAAGACGAGGAAGAAATAAACGTCACATAGATATAGAAAGATCTAGAAACATCTAGAAACCTCTAGAAGCGTACTTGATAAATATTCATTCATTAGTTTCAGCCGAAAGATACCCACTGCATGGCATATGCCTCCCCCAAAGATCGCTACGATGACCCATTTTAATAAGTAATTTTATTAACTTGATAAATATTACTTACTAACTTACTTTTTGCAAGCTGTAAAATCAATACAGTTGAGGATCAAATGAGTTCTTGGTTGATTAACAAAACTCTATTTCTTACCCCATAGCTTCCAAATTCAAAATTAATTCATCAACTTTCTTTATAAAACCAACATATTTTTTTCGGATAGTACGTATTTTCTTTCAGACATATAACTGCTATGTATCCAATCTTAGCATATTTTTTCGATTACTATACATCGTATAGCAGTTAAAAATAGTAGACAAATGTCAAATTTTAAAAAATAAACATGGCGGATTTCTTTGACAGTGACAATATCATTTATTTTTTTAGATACAGAATATACAGTGTTCAAACTCAAATCGATTTTAAATTAGATGATCTCGATTCAACGGTCTTCTGGATTATCAAAGTGACTTTATATTCTGTACTATAACCGGATGTTCCTTTTTTTGTAAATAATGGTAACATATTTATTATCTATTCACTGTTCATAAGTAGGTTAATATTCGTCCAAAGTATTGTCGGTAGTGAAATGCTTCCGTAACTAACGATGCATAGATAATAAAATAAGAATTTTCTTTAACAATACGAGCAATAAATAATTTTAAAATTGGCTTAATTTATACGCCAAAGTCTAGATAAAATACAGATAATAAATTTGCATTATAGTGGAACCGAAACCGCTGTACCGGGTAGGAAACCGCAGTAAGGTGGGGGGTCGAGGAAACAAGTTCGTGATGATCGAGACGAGGCCATTAGCCAGGTAACGGATCAAGTCCAGGTTCAGGTAACTTGGACCCCCTTGTGTCGGAACACTAAACGGGTATTCTTGACGAGTGCCAGTCCAAAATGACTTCTCCTTGGAAACTCCACGGAGCGCCTGTCGGAGCCGTATAAGAACTCGATCGCCTGCAAATCCGGTGAAATAGTAGTATATAGCGCTCGGAGGTTTGGCTTCCCGGAGTTCACGAGATTCGCCAACTTAAAATAGGTTAATCGCCCTCTGAGTCCTTTCCCGGGCGGATCTGTGGAATCTACAAATGCTACTCGGACAGCAGTGTAAATATGGTCCCAAAAATAGGTACGACCGATACTCTCTCTCGTCCCGCCTCGTATATACCTAAGGCGCGGTACAGCGGTTCCGGTAACACTGTTAGAGATATTAAAAACCCACATTGAAGAGTATAAAAGATAAATTGAGAATTTCTCTGTATTATAAAAGTTATAGAATTTTCCAATGTTTGATATTAGAGTGGCAGTACGTAATAGGTATTGAATATTTGGATGTGTATTTACCTAAAGTTGAAGTATTGGCTTAGTACGGAGAGAACTTTTATTTAAAAAAAAATCTTTAAGGGAGCTAGAGAAACACAAACGTTGACTCGGACAGTTGGCTAACATAACTTGTTATTTCATGTATTTCCTTCACTTTTTTTAGAAGACATTTATAACCATATGTTCGCAAAATTTTTTAACAATTTTATAGCAGCTTAAATAGTTTTTCTGGATTTAGATGCGTACGAGTGCTCTGCGACAAACAAGATGGCAGAAAAAGGATTTGGATTGATGATATTTGAGCGTGAATTGCGTTCGTTTGTTCAATATGAAAAATGAAATAACTTTACACTACATTATAATTAAAAAGCAGTGCATGCGCGCAACTTGCAATTGCGTGGTAGAAATTAGAGCTATTATAAATTGATTATCTTTTAGTAGCTAATATTAGCTACTAATAAGCTAATATCTAACTAATAAGCGTTTTTGATACGTTACTATTCACAGTAACAACTTACAAATACCGTCTTTTGTCACTGTCACATAGTAATCAGTGAAAACTGTTATCGTGTTTATAATGCCAGAAGTTGCCTAGCGAATAAAACCCTGAGAAGGACGAATCTCGTCTTAAACGGTCGCTTTTCCCTGACTAACGCTATTGTCACTACATCCGTTTATTACTCTATTTATAAATCTATTAAAGTCGTCATTATTCTTAATAAAAATTAACTTCAAGTATATATACATCGATGTCCTGTCCTATGGTAACAAAAAAAGCCACAGAGTAAAATGTAAATTTTACTTAATAAATAAATGCACTGAATTCGACTACGTCATTGAAACGATGCGATAAAGTAACCAAGTAGTAATAATATTAATTAGTTTTAAATAAATGTTACATTGGAAATATTAGTTTGTCATCTTGTATGAATTTTTTTAAATTCTTAAAAACTTCATTTCCTTAAATTTTTACGAAATTCGAAATGAATTAAATAAAGGTATTCGATAGATTTTTTTATTAATTTTATCATAAATACATACATTGTAAATGTTAAAATAAACTTTTTGTGTATTAAAATGAAAATGTCAGATGTGACATTTCCCGCTAAAATTACTGCCGCCATTTTGTTAATACGTCAGCCGCATTAGTTCCGATGTTGTAATTATAAATAATTTATTATTGTTCTGGAATATATCAAAGACTTATTAAAAATTAAAATTGAAATGTAATATTATTTATGAATAAGATAAAATTGTATTTTTAAATTGAATTTCGGAGTCATATTTATGTTTAATAACATTCGTAAGTTGAAGAAATATCTTACATTGTTCGTCTATGTATTATTATTTCCAGTCAATGTTTCTTCCAATTTATATTAAGCTTTTTATTGTAAATATTAACAAATTTTATTTCATAGTTATTTGTGGACTGCATTACTTTTAAGTGTAAATAGAAATAAATTATATCTATGGTTAAAAACGATTGCATTTTATTTAATCGCCTTTCCAAAGATAGTTAAATGTTAGACAGTCAAATGACTAAATAATGTCTGCGTATTTTAAAAATTAAAAAAATAAATTGATTTAGATAGGCATAAAGGCGCACTTTTGAATCGTCGATTATATTTAACATTATTAAAAGGTGTAGTCAGACCGTGAGTAAGTTACCACAGGCTCGGAATGCTGATCAAATGAGAAGAGCTTAATTTTACTACAAATATAAAAGAAATAGTACAAAAGGCAAAAATACTTAAATTACACAGAAAATTGTGTAAATAGTTATTTACAAGTGATGCAACAAAGCCTTTAAGCCCTCAAGGACTGCAAACGTAGTCAAGAGAAGTCGCAGAAGAACGCAGAAGTCGAAATCGCTGAATTCTGGCAGGCGATCATTGCAAGAGAGCATTGCCTTGCAATGGACGTCTATGTTCTGTCATGATAATTATGGATTAAAAAATAATAATTTAAAAACAGAACCATTCACATCCACAGCTTGCACAGATTATAAAATATATTTTATCTGTGTCCTTGAACCATGACTAGTCGCGTGCCTATCTAATGATGATGCGACATATGGAATAGCATAACGAGCGTATTCTGTTATAATAAATTTATTATGATTAATAGTATTAATGGTAGAAAATAATTAGTGATATGAGTTTCATTTGGTATTATTTAAGAAAAAATAATTTCTTCCTGCCTAAAAGAACTTCTTATAAAAATGAAGCTTATGCGTTTAATTTCATTATATATAATAAAGAAATTATCGATATTTTTACTATAGAAGCTTATACCGCATAGTTTTTTCAATTTACTATTGTTTTTGACGGAATAATCTATTTTTAAATCCTTAGTGACGTCTAATATGCGCAAAGTGTGAATTTTTTTCACACATTAAAGAAACTTATAAAACTAGATACAATATAATAGGCGAAATACATACATGGGACATCATGTGCTTTCACAATTAGCAGACTTTAGATAGTGTTGATGTACAAAAGTATCAAAATCCTAGATAGAAGAAAGTTAGTCAAAAAATTGTTCAGCATACATAGGTTACGTAACAGTCTTAAAAAATACAATTACATAATCTTAAGAAGATATATCTTTTTTGTTTTCAGTTGATAGAAACACACTATAAGGCGAAGGCTTATCTTCTCCAAAGATCGCGACGATGACTGGTTTTGCGCTGTCTATATCTAGATTTTCAGCGACCTTAATTATGTCATTCGTCCACCTTTGGGGCCTGACTAACTCGTGGTCGCCACTCGTAACCCGGGCCCCAAGGCCACAGGTTGCACGAGCGATGTGCTCCACCCACTGCCACTTTAGACGAGATATTCTTCGAGTTACGTCGGTGATCTTGGTTCTTTTGCGGATCTCCTCATTTTTGTTTCGATCACGCAACGAAACTTCGAGCTTAGCCCTCTCCAATGCTCTCTGGGTGACCTTGAGGCTTGTTATAAGGCCTGTCATAAGTGACCACGTTTTAGATCATTATATATATAATTAAAATATATATAGTAAAAATCATATTTGATTTAAGAACGTCATTGCGTTTTTAATATTTGGTATGAGTAATGAAAAGCGGTGATAACTAGGAAAAACTTTTGATCATCATAAAAGTGGATGAACGCGACGACGAGTCCGCAGTCCAATGAGCTCGACCGATCAGGTTCGAAATACGCTTGATACAACAGCCGAAGCTATACAAGCCTATGATGACCAGTATAGAAGGCGTAACATAGTACGCGACGAAAGAGGAAGTTTAAAACGACATCTGTATATACCAATTACATGAGAGTATATATTTTAAAAGTAACCGTTTTTTTGAATATAGAACAGGAGTAAGACTAAGTTCCTGTCTCCGGGTGGGCTTGAACTACCAACTTTTAGGTTAACAGCCGAACATACTAGGTGATTGCACCACGGATTGCTTGCTTAAAATACATAAGTAGAAAATAACTGAACAACCTTCCAATCTTGTGTATCGGGCCCGTAGTAACAAACCGAGTCCTCGTTTAGTCAATATAAAGCAATCTAAGGTTATATCCTTCAGGGATCTGTTAAATCAATTAATGAAGCCGTAATGTTGACAACATATTCCTCTGTTTGTGGCTCTTTCATCATATCAGCCTTTAGACGCCCACTACCCAGCATGGGATTCCCCCAAAGATTACGACGATCGGTCATGCGCTTCCTGCATCTAGAATCTTCCTTCTAACCTATGTCTTATATAGTAATATATTTATTGCACACAACATAAATATGAGGATTTTAAATAAACCAAACATTAATCTACAGTTATAGTAAATACATATTTTTTTTAAAAGGATTGCTTCTTTTAAAAACAAGTAATTATAATAGTAAATTAACACTAGGCATTACTTCGCGGGGGTAGGGG
The DNA here is from genome assembly GCF_028537555.1 of Battus philenor. NCBI lineage: Eukaryota > Metazoa > Arthropoda > Insecta > Lepidoptera > Papilionidae > Battus > Battus philenor. Next base: position 11,109,419 of record NW_027181683.1, read on the forward strand.
AGGGATTTAGCTGCAGCTGTCCCTGAGATAGTGGCTGTTCAGGCCAGCTTTTTCCTCTCCTGCTCTCTTTTTCGCAAGTGCTTTAACACGGTCGTAGAGTACGCCCTCATAAGTTCCCAGGTCGAAGGTGAGGATAGCATTGTAGCTATCAGAGTTTCAGGATAGATTTTGCATCTTACACCTTCTTCCCAAGACCTCCTGGCTTCATTAAACCGGGGGCAGACAAAAAAACGTGCTGTGCATCTTCAATTATCCTGACACAATTAAGACACTCTCTCTCTGTGTTTGGCACTAATCGATGTAACATAACTCCTGAAGATGCCCCGTGGAGGGGTGAAACACGTATTGAGTGATTTTACGGTGGCAGTTGTGTAATTCGCATTGTTTGCCGCATGCGCATTTATGCGCGCTGGCGGACGGTGCAATTTGTTGCACGACTACCACTGCATGTGCGGAAGTGGCTTAATATTGGTCCTTTTCTTACTTAGGATGGACTTCCGCATAATAACGCCTGATTCCATTAAACAATTAGGACAGTCTGAGAGATCTTGTTTTATTTGAACCTATGAAGGTACCCCCGGTACATTGTACATGTGTGTGTGTGTGTGTATTTGTGTGTATATGTTCAAGCGGACTTATTCACGACGGGACCACGGGCGAGCCAATGAGCTTTGTTCTTCTATAGGCATATACTTCAGTTTATAAAGCCAATATAATTAAAAATATAAAATCTTAAGAAACGTTTGCGACTTCCTGTCTTTGCTATGGCTTGGCAACATTTGTGAATACGCGGAATTATTTGCGCTGACAGCGTATGCCGTGTGTGAAATGTAGCGGAATGTTCCCAGGCGTTTCCAGTATTCGAGTTATACTTCATTTGCTTCTCGGTATCGTTGCTCAGTTTAATTAGATCCCTTACACCAATGGTTACAGGACCCACGAATTGCGACATGTAGTTGTTTTCGCTAGACTAAGTTAAAGTTCTAAGTAAGCAAGCGCTCTTTTCACACTTTGCGGGTCGTAGTGCCTCGAGGTAAGTCAGTCGAGCACAGCTGACCTTCGTTGGTCATCGGAGACAATAATTTGAGATATATTTATATAACACAAACGCTGCCAGTCTTCTGGTAACTTATTTGGGAGTAGTAGCAATCTTATATAATCAACGCGCAAAGTGTGAATTGTAAAAGATTGTATGCCGGGAATTGAACCAACTACCTGCGATCGCAAGTTTATCTTTTATTACCACTGAGTTACCACTGTATGTTTTTTTTTTCATTGACCGTTTGTCTAACTCGCTCTCTGTCTCTCTTTCTCTCTCTCTCTCTCTCTCTCTCTCTATATATATATAATATATATACACATAGATATTTTTGTTTATTAAGGAGTAACCAATAAAATGATTTTATGCCTTAATAACAAACGACCATTATCTTTATATTTTCATTGTGAAGCTGGTACGTTCTCTTGGTATATCAGTAGATTCATTCACTAGGTGGTTTAAATGGAAAAAGAATAATATATTCTTTTTATTTTCTTTCCGATTTTTCAATTTTTTTCCTTCTATATAACAAGGACATAGGACATCTACCATGTCTTCCTACTGTCAAATCCCGCTGAAGTCTTTAAGTTCTGCAGTGGTGACCAGGTATCGAAAAACGCTGCGCGGGTCATCCGCTCACATGACGGACAGATGACCTTGAAAAGGTCATTGGAAATTGTTGAATATAGACCGCTAAATCTATCAAGGAAATCTATGCCCAGTTGTGGATCTACCTCGCTTCTTTAACCTATCAACTACCTATGGAAATATCTGTCCGTAATCTCCGGGTGCGTACGGGTCATATCTGCCTGAAATAAAGTAGGCTACATTATACCAAATCCCCTTAAAAATACAGTTTAAAATCACTTGCATTGGATGTAATACTGACCACAGAATCATAAACAATAATATTTCATTTATCATTATATAAAAATATATTTCCCGACACTAGCGCCATGTTGCGGCAAACGAAGGGTTAAGTCGAATCATTCGAGACTCAAATTTCAAATTTATTTACTTTTGACTATTCATTTTAATTCATCTATCTAGATCAGTGATTCCCAAAGTGGTCTATATCGATCCCTAGGGGTCTATGGCAACCTCCAAGGGGTCTACGTCAGCGAAAAAAAATTTGGGGGTCCATGAAATGAAAATGAGGGTCTACGATAGTGGATCTCAACACATACACTGATAGTACCTATTTACTTACATCATACTATCTTATAATATCAAAACATTTACGTTATTGGTAAAAGTACCTATGAAGTAAAAAAATTATTATATATGTTTATAAAATTGTGTAAGTTGTAGGATGTTGGTATTCACTAAAAATATTGACTTATTGCTTATGTTATTTTATTTATAGTTTATTTTATGCTTATTTAATGTTACGTATATTTCACATAACAGATACAAAATTTTATTTTGAGTAGTTTTAATTTAAATTCAATTAATAATTGTATAAATTAACATGTGTTTTTACTTTAAGTTTTTAACACTAAACTTCACTACAGTTAGAAATTTTCAGGAAATCAATATCAGGTAAGTAGGGAGTCTATCCAACACGGAAAAACATGGCAAGGGGTCTACGACACAAAAAAGTTTGGGGAACTCTGATCTAGATTATGTGTACACTATATCTAATTATATGTTTAAACAAATTAAGCGCGCGTTAAACGTGGCGGTAAATCACACGCTCCGTCCGCGACCGAATGATTTACCAGCACTCTACCGGGAACCGAACCCAACACTACTAATTGCTCCGTAGAACTCAACGCCGGCTCATCTATTTAAGATCACTGGCACAGAGCGGATATTTTCTCGGAATGTTCTGGAATAATTTTAGACAAATTAGACGTGTTTAATTATATACAAGACATCTATGTCTTAGTGATAAGAGTCACAATTATTGAATAACCTTTCATTTATAAACTAACTACACTGCTACATTTAAAAAGATAATAATATTTAAATATTTATATGTATAAAAGTAATCATTATGTTTATTGGTTAAATATAAAATAAATAAATATATTTTGTAATGAAGAAGTACTGATCAATGTTGAACGACAATTTTAATTTGTAACAGGTGGAATTATAACATTTCCTGATAACTATCAAGTGTTTATAGTTTTTTTTCATAGGTATATTTACTTCTGCACATATGGAGTGAAATCAATAAAGTAGTAAGTCACATCGTGACTAAGCGAGAAAAGAATCATTTGCATATATATAGATAGCGGTTCAACAAGAATTTAATTATTTAAATAAATATAACACAAATAATTTAGTGTGAAATAGATCTAAACTCTTATTAATTTAGAAAGAATATATTTTCGTAAATTTTGTATATATATTATTGTATAGTTATAATTACGCATACAGCTGTTGATAATTTTAGTTCACGGAACCTTCCGTTCCGTGAATTACCCCTGAAGCCTCCCGATTTTACAGTTTCATCGAAGCTAACAGCATCAACATCTTTAGAAACAATACGTGCAGATAATTTTATAAAAAATTCCAAATGTGCGGCGTGATAGTCCACCACTATGTGGATCAACGTGGGGCGTGCAAGACCGGACATGGGAAACTATCGACTAATAAAAAGAAAAAAAATCTATGCAATTGGCTCTAAATACATCACCTTACACTTACAAAAATTACGTTTAGATGCATAATGAAAGCATCCAATTAACTTATTTATTTAACGTAGCGCATTTGTGAAATTATCATAATCATAATCAATCAACAGTAAGATGTCCACATCTAGACGAAAGCCTCCTCCATAAATTTACAAAAGACCTGCCGGAAACGACTTGCATCGAACATTTTCCGGCGACATTAACAAATTTGTCTGTAAAACTTTGATCTTGGTCTGTGGTCTCCACTTCAGAATCTCAAGACCTCAGCGGCGATCTTTTCTAAGCGCTATGAGACCTGACCAGTTCAGTCCATGATAACTGTCAACAGAGTCTTCAAAGCTCATTTGTTTTTTGTCAATAAAAAAGATAAATTACGTAGAACTTGTTTAATAATTTTATAATATAATTTTCTTTCCACTAAATGCTCTGTCATTTGATTTAGACTTGACTTCGATTTATGTGACGCCCTGTATACCACGTATTAAGATTGCAATCTACCGACATTCGCAAACAGTTTTGATAGGAGTCAACAATTCGTGGAGCGGTCCCAATTATGTTTTTTTCCGCCCGAGATATATTTCAGTGTACGAATTACCTCGCGTTTGACTGATGGACCGACAAAGATACAAAACGCACCGGAAATATTCAAAGCGCTCCGTGCACAATGAAGCTAATTAATTTTACTGCGATTCGAACGCGGCCGGACCGCGGAATGCTGACGGCTCTTGTTTTCCAGTTGAAAATGACATAAAAATGCCGTCAGGAATATGATGATTATTGTACCCAACCTTACCTCGTCCCCGACGAGCTAAACGAGCTAAATGTCACATATCGACGCACAAAATGGCGGGAACGCAACGTAAATTACATTTCGTCGTTCCGAAACCGATATTCTTTTTGTTTTTAATATGTATTATATTGTTTTAAGCACAGTAACAAATATGGTATTTAATTTTATCAGAACTTAATATCTACAATAGTTATATTATATATATTTAGATAAAGATATTAAATATAGGTACAGAACTGTAAGATAACAACGCAAAGTTTTAATAAAATTTGCTTTTTACATCATTATACTAGCCGGAAGACATTTGCTGCAGGATAGGCCTCCTGGAAGATCGCCACTGTGACCAATCTAATGTTGCCTGATTCCAATGACTTTCATTCTCTCTTTTCTCTTTTCAGCTGATAGACGCCCACTGCACGGCAAAAACTTCGTCAAAGATTACCACATTGACCGATCTTGCGTTGTCCATTCCCAACGACTTTGCTTCTCTTTTCTCTCTTTTCAGTCGATAGACGTCCACTGCAAGGAATAGGCGTTTACTAAAGATATGTATGGGAGGATTTATCGTGATCGCCACACTTGATTATTCTATTAGTATGTCTTTGGGGAAGGTGTTGTCGGGTCCTCAGGGGAAACTTATTAACTTATTCTTTTCATTATTATATTATGTAAATGATTTGTCGTTTGCCGTCATTGCTTCAGTCAATAGACGACCACTACAAGGAATAGGCCTCTACTAAAGATATCTATGGGAAGATTTATCATAATTGCCACGCTTGATTACTCTTTTAGTCTGTCTTTGGGAAAGGTTTTGTCCTCGGGAGAAACTTATTAAGTTATTCTATTAATTATTATATTATGTAAATGATTCGTCGTTTCCCGTCGTCGTTTCATCCAATAGACGACCACTGCAAGGAATAAGCCTGTACTAAAGATATCTATGGAAGGATTTATCATAATCGCCACACTTGGCTAGCGGGTTGGCGATCGCATGGTAATATGATACGCAGAGGGCGCTTTTGCTCATCCTGTGTAAACTTGTAAGCAGTGGCAATATATAATTAATATATAAAGTGTGAATTACATATTTAACCCTTAATAGCCTGATTTACGAAAGTGATTTTTTTTAATATTACTGTGTTTGCTTGAGGGTCTAGATGAAGGGAAAATTAGATTTTTTTTAATTTCGTTGTAAAGAATATTATAGAACAGTAAAATTCGTACAGCCAACCTATAAAAAAACTTATAGTAATGTGAACATTCAGTTTAAAAGATTGGTATCAAATTTGAAACTCTAGGCTATTAAGGGTTAAGATTGTGTTCCAGTGATCGAAACTTTGATCGCGAGTCTCTGTCCTTCATCCTTGGGCTACCATGGAGACAGTGGCCTCCCACAATCTTAACTAAGTCGTCTGTTCCTCTAGTAGGGCTTCTTAAACTATGGGTCGCGACCCCAAATGGGGTCGCGGGGCAAACTTCTGGGGTCGAGGGATTTTAATGTCAAACAATTTTATAATTTTTTGTGCAATTTTAAATTTTAGATTTTTTTTATGTTTCAAAACGAATTCTAAAACTATATATTTTCATATGTATGCATATACATATGAAAATATTGTTACCTAGTAAATAAATCATCAAAAAATATTTTTTTTATATTTGTATGGGGTCGTTAAGAAACTCGCAATCATAAATGAGGTCGTGAATGACAAAAGTTTAAGAAGCTCTGCTCTAGTGGTTAGACTACGCCACATCTACCGGCTATCTCGTCGTCGTCTGGCCTTCTGTCACCTTTCGACTCCAACGGCCCAGGGTTGAAAGAGTTACGTGCTTCGAGCTACGTCGGCAGCTTCGGTGTTTCTGTTGATCTCCACATAATAATAATAATTTATTGTTATTTTGAAATTATTACTATTTAATTTTATTTATAGATGTAATTGTAATTTACGACTGTTAGTTTTTTTTAATAATCTACAATTAATCTGGTATTTTTCATTATTTTAATTAATATTTTTAAACATATGTACTATTTTTCGTAACTCTAGTAATTATTATCATAATATTTGAAATATACTGATACGAATGGTGCATATGCCAGAAAGAAATGTTAGGTAAATTAGTTGTACAGGATGATTACATTGTAAAATGTTTAGAAATGTATAGATCCTTTGTTAGCGAAAAGCTTTTTACCTATTCCTAGACTTCCTAAATAAAATGTATATATTTTTGTATGTATGATGTATATATGTTAAAAATAAAAATTGCTAAAAGAGCACTTAGTCTCTAAAATAGGATATAGTGTAGCATATATATATGTATGTGGAAAATGTCATATATATGTGCGTAAAGTTGTAGTATGTGTTTGTATGTATGTACACCCTTAACTGCCCCTTCTTTCATGTCTCTCATCTCCATCCAAAGGTAGTCTGGTAGAGATCGCCTCGAGCGATAAGACCGCCTCTTGTATCTCTTTATGAACTGTTTATTTATTTTTCCTTTTTTTCTATTTATTGTCTATGGTGTACTAGAGTGTAAATAAATATAAAATGATACCTGAAATATAATATAAAGTTCGCAGGAAGACGAAGAAAGCAGCGCCAGATCGGTCGTTGTGGCGATCTTTTTTTTTGTCACAAACACAAATATTATGACTATATTATAGAATTATTTTGTGTATAGGCGCTAACATCTATATACAAAATACAATAACATTTTAGAACTCTGGAGGGAAAGCGAAGAAAGTGAGGAGATGTATGGAAGGAAAGTATGGATAGGAATTAAAGCTATTGTAAAGTAAATTAGAAGAAACAATGAAAGATATTGAGAAATACGAATGGTGGGTATGAAAATAATTAAAATTATGTAAAAGTAACAATGTAAATAAAGGCTGTCCACTTATGAAAGGAGTTGAACGAGAGGCCCCAAAAACGGGTCAATTAACAAATGTCCATACAGAACGACGTCACATTTAATGTTTGTCATTATCTTTGCTTTTGTTACAGCGTGTAACAATGTTGTTTTGTATTAGTATTCTAATAATCTTAAACTATTTTAATTAAACAAAACTAAAACAGTTTTTATGCTTTTTATGTTTTTTTTTAAATATTTTAGTGATCTTTTTTTTAAACGTTCTAGCAATGTCTAGAACCTTCGTATAGCTGGCCACTATGGCGACAAGTTTTTACATAAAATAATCTTTGCGCTTTCGAATTAAAATTCGAACGAGAATTTGAATTTGGATGCATTAATGTTACCGTCGTCTTTGCATGTGCTAATTTTTGAGGAATAAATACCTACACGTGTGGTAGTTTCCAGTCAATGCAAAACGCGCATATTGGTGACCATGAGATGATTAATACGATACCAATATACGCATTTGGCACTCAGCAATTTGAATTCGAAGCGCCCAAACGCTTTTTAAGCCTGTTTTAAAATATTTCAAATTGTATCCAAATATTTACAATTTTTTTTAGTAAAAAAAAAACAAATGAAAAACAGCTCGCAATGATTCGTTCTAAATAAATCATGCCCTAATAGAAGATTACAAAGGTTACGCATATAATAGAATAAAAATAATTTGAAAAAATTAAATTTAGAAAAAAGAATACAGTGCAGTGTAAAATCAAATTTATCAAATTGAAATTATCTCTAAAAACGAGTCTTAAGTACTTAATATCTGTAATATTACAGAAATTATTTAAAAGTTTCTATAATCGATAAGTTGGTGGTTTTTTATATCACTTAACGGTATGATTAACTTAATTAGAGATGGATCTCGCAAAAACAATGCTGATGACTAAAAGTTTAGAAAAAACAATCTCTGTTGATAACAAAATACTGAAATTTATAGATAAACATGTCTATCTAGGCAAGCAAATCAACTTTGACAAGGAAAGCAACTACTTAGAAACCAACTCACCTGGAACAAGTTATAGGATCCTGAGAGAAAATTTTAAAAGCAATATGCCGGTATAGATAAAGACTAGAGCTATGCACCGTTACCTTCTATCATGCCTGACTTATGCTTGTCAAACCTGGAAGCACACGAGCAAAACTAATAAAAAAAATATCACATATCAAAGAGGTCTAAAAAACAGCATGCTAAAAAACCTTAAAATATGACATACACAAACAAGGAGCAAAACCAAAGCCCAAGATGCGCTCAACCTCACACTAAAACTGAAATGGAAGTGAGTGGCATACATAGCAAGGCTGAGAGACGAGAGATGGACAATAAGGATGACTATGAAAAGGCCCTTGGGGAAAACGTCAAAGGGGCAGACCGCTTACGAGATGGGCAGACGATATCAGCAAAGTGACAGGTCCGAGCTGGAGACACAAGCCAGAGAAATCTGGTATACTTTGGAGGAGGGCTTCACCCGCGGAGGGGTTCTTGTATATTAGAAATTAGATTAGATTAAAGAAACAAGCTAGTAAAACAAGAAACTCATAACTCTGTAACTTTTCACTCTGTGTTTGGCACTAATCGGTGTAATATAACTCCTGAAGATGCCTCATGGAGGGGTGAAACACGTGTTGAGTGATTTAGCAGTGGCAGTTTTGTAATTCGCATTGTTTGCCGCATACGCATTTATCAGCGGGCTGGCGGGCGGTGCGCTTTGTTGCACGACTACCACTGCATGTGCGGAAGTGGCTAAATTGGTCCTTTTCTTACTTAGGATGGACTTCCGCAAGGTAACGCCCGATTCCATTAAATCTGTAACTTTTCTTTTTACAAGAAATTAAAGGTTTTATTATTACAATTATGAATGGTATTATGCCGGTCCATCGATTTAGATCAAGTGTAAGAAATAAAATATTTAAATAGCTATCCTATGACCTTTGTAACTAGGATAACAGAACCGAATCATTTTTTGTTAAGCCTTAAAAACTATTTTGTAACTGTATACCTTCAAGTGTAATGGATTGTCCAGGATACATTAAGAATACCTTGAAAGATCATAAACATTCCGCACACTAAAAAGTGTCGTCAGGCATTGTTCAGGAATCCTTAATTCCTGTACTGGTAAAAAGTTATAGCTAAGCGCTTTTAAGTTAAACATTTTTTTTAACTTCGAAAATGTTAGACTGTAACAGCGCTGAGGTGTTCTATGTTGAGCTTTAAGCTTGCAATTCGTTTTTTTTTAAATTTTTCTTCCAACCGTCGCAACGTGCCAGCCCTATTTGGTTTGACTGTTTAAAAAAAAAAACTTCGTATGTTTATTACCGTGTCTGAAATACGCTGTTGCCTTTTGTTTCTTTTTAAAGTTTGTTGCATATTGACCATAGTGCATTTTTTTATGGTGCAGTATTTTTTGTGTACAAAATTGTTGTCCATGGTTTTATTGACGGCCAAACCGGGGCTATTAATCGATGATCATGTATGATCATGAACTGCTGATACTATCTTCGATAAACGCACACTTGTCATGGCTACACAGCCAGAGCTATAGATTCTCCAATAGAAAATAATTATATAGTTAGTATATAGTCGATAAATCTATCTATATAGAAGAAATTTCCACTTACGACTAGAATTAGAGACTTGAAATTTTTTAGAAATTTTCCTTTCGTCGAGTAAGAGTAAATCAACTAAGGATTAAGTTTATTATTACTTAGCTGCTCTCGCACTGGTAGGGACGAGGGGTGTACGATGAGGTGCCGGTCACGCGCCGGCGCGAGATGGCTACCAACCAACTTTTATGAGCCAGTACGACACGGCACCTTGCGAAGTAACATTCAAATGTATCTGCACTGTGCTTCAACGTTTTGTAATACGTATGGACTATACTGTTTTTACTATAATTATATATGCTATGTACGTATGTATGTATGTTTTGGACAATTTAACTACCCGTTATTTATACTTCTACTGTTTTCATTCATGTCTGGAAGAAATTGCTGTGTGATAAGACCATCCATTGTACTTTTTTCTTTACTATTATAATCTATCTACATATTTCCTAGCGTGCACAATGAATAATATTAAATATAGATAATAATATAAATAAATTATTAACCAACAAATTAAAAAAAAATTACAAATATGAACATCTTTTTAAAATATTTTTTAATGAGTTATATCGCAGTATATATTTCCGATGATTCGAACTGTGTATAACAATACATTGTATCATTAATTTTTATTTTTGACTAATGTTTGTATGCGTATTATTTATTTAGACAGTTAGTCATATGTGTTGGACTAGAAATGTGGTTTAAAGTCATCGGAAAACGTTGGATGCAGGTCCAACAGGCTCCAATGGGCTCTATGGAGGAAACCTAAGGTTGAAATGGCAATGAGGATGTTGATTTATTTATAGGTTGTATAGGGTGTACATTGATCATTTGCATTAATGTTTCATTATAAGCTATATGTTACGGATGGCCAAGCTCTTTGATAGTTCGAGCCATTGTTCGAAATTTAAAATTTTTCGTAAACCGCAATTTAATACACATTCAAAGTACAGAGTTTTTTTTAAATTCTATCTACGAAAGTTATATGACAAAAGTATAAAATATATGTATTGAAGTCAGATATAATGGCACACGTATATGAGAGCACACCTAATAATACTTAGGATGTCGGTTATTTGGTAATTGTCGGTATTTAGATTTCACTAATTATTATATACGACCTGACTTAGGTAATATAAAATTAAATATTGAAATAATTCGACAATCAATCGGTGCCAAAAATAATCGTTCAAAGTGCTGGTTGCTGCATGTGGCTGGCCAGCCGCAATTTGGCTACTCCTGATATATGTGTTTTATTTTTCTCTTATTACACACTTATTACATTTTTATTAATAACCTGAAAATCTAATGTCTAATTTTTTTTTCTAATTTCCTCAGATTGTCGGGCATGGAATCGTTATATTTAATTTTAATTATTATATACAGTTGTATTTTATAACATATTATATATATATATATATATATATTTATATATATGTCACCATGTGTACCAGCTTGTTATATGTATAACTGTAAATATTTACTTTATGATAAGGACAACAGGCTTAAAAGTTCATTGTTTTAGTACTCAAACTCAACGCAATGTTTTTGTTTGAATATTTTGATTCTACTGTTTTGATACAATATTAATTTATGAAATATTATATATGTGTTAAAATACTAAAGTTTAATTGACAAGGCTTGACATCCCAAAAAGATCGCTACGGTGATTGGTCTTTCTCTGCCTGAATCCCGTAAAATCCCGCTATGTATGACTTTGTTGTCGGTCCACTTGGTTTGGGGCCTACCCACCTTTCGACCCATAATGTTCATCCCCACCACCGCCATTACCACTACCATTTCAGACAAGAAACTCTTCGTCTCCTCATCTTTTCATTTATATTTATTAATATCCACTAGGTGATCTTCATTTTATGGTACGAGGAAAATTAAAAAAAAAGGTAAGACACGTATCGTTTAATATTCATTCAAGTTACAAAGAAAATTAATAAAAAAATAGTTAAAAAAAATCGATGTCGTAAAAGCAAAAGGTTTACGAGTACAATTCACAAGCAATTGATTATGTATGAATAATTTTGTTATTGATTCTTTGAAATGTATAAAATTAATTCAAACACGCCACCAACAACAATAGCAGAAGAAACAGCGCGGCTAACTTTTTTTCCCGCCATTTTTGAATAATGTCACAGTTAACGCGCATTTTGTTAAAGCGCTCACGTTTCTTTTTTAAAACAATAAAAATTACATCCATAACAAACAACGTATTGCCTTTTAAAAGTGAATTATATCTATGGTCATTGGTTATGGTCGATTGATATTTGACATAAACATTCTAGAAATTGGCGCGTTTTTCTTTTGACGTTTATGTCATTGCATAGAGTAAAAAAAGTTAAGCTTTATTTGAATACAAAAGGGATAGCATAGCGTCTATTAAAGTTGCAATTCGATTTGTTTATAAGTAAAATTCTCCCGCCGATATGGACATTATAATATATTAAAGGGACTGGAAAGTAATGTAGCTTACTTAAGTTTAATTCACACGACTACATTTTTAACAAGTTTTATTATTTCTAATCAACGATATATTCACCTGCGTTATCAACAACCTTTTGACATCTAATATACAAATTTTTAACGCCGAAGCCGCAGAAATCAATCGGATTTCAGTAAAATATGTCGACAGAAACGATATTGCTCTCCGGTCCCCCTAATATATATATATGCCATGGATATCTATTATGGATATGTCCTTGCTAAAGGAAGGCAATATTTAAATTAGGAACACATTTTATAGTTGCTACCAATTAACGAATACGTGGCATGATTTTTATGAAAGATTTTGTGTTAATCTGTGGTCATATCACGAAACATAAGACGTCTGAACTTGTAGATATCCTATAAAAATACCCCAGGCCACGTCGGTTACATTCGTTTTCTACAGATCTTCTCATTCCTGATCCAATCTCACTTTCCAGTTTTATTCAGCGTCGTCGACATCGTTTCAGCTCATAGGCATCCATAATGTGGAAAATGTCTTAGATTTCAAAGTACATGTCAAAGAATTTTGTGTAACGGTGACGCTCTAAATTACTTCATAGATATATTTATTTCATAAGTAGTAGAGCTTTGGAATGTTGTGTTCGTCTCCAGGCTATGTATATATATACTTTCGCTGGTTCTTGACTGAGACATTTCTCATTTGAAAAAGCGGTAGAATCAACTTGACGTAAAAAAGAGATGTACTGTGTTCAAGAAGTAAGTCGAACTAACTTATAAAATCTTTACATATTCTTCCAAATCAATTTAATCCCCTTCAAAGTATTGCCCGTCTGGCAAAACGCACTTTTGCCAACGCCTTTTCTAGTCCTTAAAACGGTCGGGATAGTCTTTTTTCCGGGACAGCCTTCAAGAGCTTCTTCGACTCGGTTTTGATTTTCTCAATAGTGTCAAAATAGCACTCCCGCATTAGCCTTTTAAATTTGCAGAATAGTCACAAGTCGCATGGAGATATGAAACGAGCTTTTAACGCATTTTTCCAAAAAAATTTTGCACCAATCAAGACGTGAAGCGTTTGTGATCAAAACATCCTTCAAAAAGGTTTGTCTGAGCCAAATGATCATCCAAATTTGCTTGGTAAATGTTATAGACAGTCCTACCAATCTAAAACAAACTAACTCGCCTTCCATTAGGATCAGTCAGTAGCCCAGGAGTTTTATATGACAATTTCACCTTGCTCTTTGATTACAGAGTGATGTGGAATAAAGAATTTTCGTATTTAAATTTAAATCTATGAAACTACCAACCGTAAACCCTTCTGTTACATTTATTTGTACTATGGGCACAGATAACTAAAACCAGTGTTGCAACACAAAATAATTATTAACCTCTGCGTTGTCTTACTGCGGCTAATTGGCAAAAATAAACATTTATTTGTACTTTAAAAACTTAAACGGCACATTTGCTACAAACGCTTTCTCGGTTAGTTAGCGGTGATATATCGTCGGCTTCGCTACTAATTGGGGTCCAATTTTGCTTGTCATAGCGCTTGAGTTATGGCTTGAAAAACAGGATGCTGCCAGTGCAGTGGTGATGGTGCTGTCTTGGTTTTTGTTCACTACATCTTGTATCTTTTTACATTGATACATCGTATGTAAATTTGCATTCCATTCTAAACTTTGCAAATCTATTTTTATTTTGTCGTTACCTCTTATTAAATTAGTGCAGTTGAGATAACCCTGAAAATATTTAAGTAAATTGCGCTATGGCTAAGGGTAATCCAGAGAGCAATGATATATAGGCTATGCTCAGAGATTCAATGGGAGATCGAATCAAAAATATGGACTATGGTCATCGAAGTACCTAGTCCAAAGATCCTTGAATATCAACCACGTGCCAGTAGATGCGGCGCGGGTAGGCTCTCCAATAGATTGATCGAGGACATAGTCAAGACCGGACGTTATAGCGATATTTGGGGGAGAGCTATACCTTGCAGAATGCATCTATCGATGAATAAATATGACTAGTGAAGTTTACATCAGATGATTAGACTTCCGTTGTATCACGTGTCTTTCAATTCAAGGGTTTAACCTAAGATGCACTGGCCAATAGGCGGATAACTTTATTTTCGAAGATATAGTCATTAACTCGAAGATACTGTCATAAAGTTGATCTTAGTGGATGCCTTTGCGTTGCAGCGAGCGTCTATCGTCTGACATGATAAAGATGATCAAATTTCCCTATACGTTACCATTCTCTTGGATACTGGTGGAACTGCAGATATCTTAAAAAGTGTGCTCGTAACTCTATAGATGCTTAGGTAGAAAATTCGTAAATTTACGTGGATGGAACACGATGTCCAGCTTTCTGGCGGAGGACAAGTTTATGCGAGATTCCTCACTAAAATCCCTTTGGCGATCATCCTCTGCTGTAAAAGACAAAGGTAACTCCGTCTGAAATCGTACTTTTTATTTGTAAGGTGTGCCAGTTTCAGTTAGAAGAAAGAATAGAGAAGAAATATGCTACAAGTCCTAGTCAGGTAAGAGTGGAATGAGGTACAAATTGGGAGAATATGGGAATTTATAACCAAACAAAGTGAATTATAAAAATTGTGAAGTAAAAACTGGAATGCAAAATTAAACAAAAGTATATCTAAAATTAAAAACGAAAAAAGTAGTATTCCGGAGGTGAAGGCACAGAACGGAAGGCGATGTAAGAAAGAAAAAAATATAGTATGGAAAGGAATGATTGAATATCTACCCCAATAACGGGGGCCATAAAATATATATATATATATATATATATATATATATATATATATATATATATATATATATATGGAGTAACAAAACAAAAATTTTCGACAGAATACGTGGTGTGGTTCAAATCGTACTGATGCTTGTAGTAAATTGCGTCTGAAATGGAAAGTTTCACGCAAATCGTGATGTCTAAAAATATTAGTAAGCAAATTCGATACAAAACATGATACATTTCTGGTACGCAATACTTTTTCAAAACATGATATTTACATACAGTTTGGTATATTTCGATTCGAACAAAAGCAAAAAATAATAAAAACCTACTTGATAAGCTTTTACAGTTATCTAGTCATTAGAACCCATATATTATTATTATTTTAGATGCACAAAGACTTTTTGATTTATTCTGATACACCATGGACTAATCATGATTAGCTTTGTCACTCCTCATATAAATAAGATATCTCGTTCCAATGAATGTGTTGTACCTGTTACCCCTGAAGTATAATATAGTTCGAGACAGGAATGAGAAAGTCAGTTATATAGTCCGCTGGCAAGTTAATGTTGCAGTCGATGTTCTCAGGATCAGGACAGATCGGATGGCCTCTGGAAGGTTCTAGAGTAGAGACCTCTGATCTACAAATGAAAGACGTCCACCCTCAAGGTGGGCAAGTGTTCCTGGAACCTGAACTTGACAAGGCCTATATCCAACAGTATTTAGAGGTTATAGCTCAATATTTTTTATTAAAAATTTTAGTTTTAAATTTACAAACATCCTGTATATGAAAATGCACTCAATCAACATAACAGAATCGTATCGGTGCGACATCTTTTGGCACCGGAGTCGAGTGCGCCGTGAACTATTTTGAGTGAATATTTACGCCCGCCCGAGTTTCCAACGTGAAATTATTGTGCGTAAAGCAGTTTGAATAACTTCACTAATTGGAACACCCTTTATTTTGTTACACTTTGACGGGATTTACATAACTTGAATATAAGTTACCAATAAGTAAGTTGACAAAGGGATATAATTCTTACTTTAAGAACAGGTCGAAGCTTTTTTGTCTTTGGCCGTTTTTCATTTGTAACTTCACCAAGTTTGGGGAAAGACCGCTTAATCTTAACCTTGAGAGCTTCTTCGAAAGCCTTGGTTCATTTCTCAATTCTTAAGCTCGTTTTTGTAAGTCCTCACGAGCTACGGATATAGCTGTTAATTTATTTTTGTTTTATCGAAATAGAAGGCCGCCAAGCTCTTGGGTGGCAAGAGATGCTGTTATACCATATTGCTGCTTGCAACTCCTGAGGCGCTTAGCTAGTCAAACAACAAATATAGATGAAGAATGGAACGAGACAAATGGAAAAAAATCAATTTAAAACTAAAAACGGTAAGTGAAGACGAAGCGAAGCAGATAGAAGAAAGTAGAAGTGAAATTATGTATGTCTTAAAAGTTAATATGGCTGCAAAAAATTAATGTTCATAGAAACAAATATTTTCATTTGGACTAAATTATTCTTTATGTTCTGATATTTAGCATCTTTTCTCTGATATAACCTTTTTTATTTCGTAAGAAATTTTATGGGTAATTTCAAAATTGACTCAACGCGAGCATTATAAACACAGTTTTGATCAGGAGACATATTTCTTCATTTGTGCATACAATTTAAAATTATTCATATAGTTTATAAATAAAACATTTATTTTATAGGCCTAGCGTTTGAGCTCTGTTTCGCCTGAAGTTAAACCATGAGGTCTACCATGCTACATGCTTGCTTAGAAGATATCTTTCCACTCATGTGTCGACGTTACGGTTGTAGCGAAATAATTACAGTTGTCAAAATGCTTTCGCTTATCTGTCAATCCATCTGTCTACGCATGCGCAAAATGTAAGGACGCGCGGCATATGATTTGTAGGCGGTTGTCAAAACCGCGTCTAACGCCGAAAAATATTATGAGATATAAAAATGGCGAACGGCGTCAAGTGACATATGTGTTGTTGTTAGTGAATTTGTATTAAATCTTAAGTGCTTTGATAGAATATGTAATTAAAAATTATCTTATATCAATTTTGAAATAAATCATTTAATCAATATTTAATGCTTACAAATGAGTGGTGAAAGTTTTATAAAAAAAATATTTCATTCGCATGACAAATAATTTATTACGGCGGTGGTATATCTGAAATTGTAGGCGGATGACTTTTAAATAAACTGTGTCTATCTTTCATCGAAGCGTTTTAATTTTTGTGCTCCAGCTCGTTAGGTGTTGTCTCTAATATTGCCTACCTAACCTGTTAAACTTCACCACATGGTAAGATTCATTTCAAGCTTGCTTGCTGCTTTTCGGCGACATACTTGACCAGATTGACCTTGAATCATTAGGAGACTGCCGGTGTGGACAAGTTCTCTGTACGAGACACGTGTCTTCCTAAAATAAATTATAAAATCATTTTATATGCTTTCGTTTGTAAATCACATTTCAACTTTATTTTTACTAAACGTCGGATAAATTGACTAGGTCGCAAAAAATGTTTATATCGAGCCCCATGCGACCACAAGTCTATCACCTCTGGTGTAAAAAGTTAATAAGTAGATGAATTGGGTGATTTAACAACAAGTAGACAAACGTAGCAGATTGGTAAAAAGATGATTATCGATTGAGCGCCGTACGATTAATGTAAACAAGCGAAGATCAGGAGCCCTGTGTAATATTGAAGTTTGTTCAGATAAAAACAGAGTATTCTCCTGATCCCGAACATTAACGCCTTAACAATATTTCAGTGGAAGAAAGAGAAGCTATAGAAAGTTTAAAAATTCAGAGGCAGCCAAATTTTTCGTTGGATAGATAAGGAACCTATGCAGATTCGCTATTGAATTGAGTTCGAAATACATCGCAGTGAAAACCAAGTGATCACAAATAATGGAACTTTTAATAGAACTGTTACTGATTGTCAACTTTTATTTTGACTCCACTCTGCTTCGTAATGTTTGTGGATGGAGCAAGAAGAAACTTCTTAATAACACATCCTTTAAACAAAAGTTTAACAATATTAATTTAGGTATACATGTTTTTTTTGTCACATATAGCTTAAATGAAAACTAACCAATCAAACAACGTAATTGCCAGGGATTGTCGTAATTTAAATAAAAAGGAAAATATAGAAAGAAAATGTTACAAAATAACACACAAGTCACAAAAAAGTAACTATTTATATATAGGTACAAGACGTGGTTTTATCGCTCGGGGTGATTTCTACTAGACAACATTTGGATGAAGTTGAGAGACATGAAGGAGAAGGCAAACATACAAACATACTTATATAAATATATAGACACATATACATAAGTTATACGTGGAAAAGGTAATACATAAATACGAGTAAATAACAAATGCTTTGCAATATCCTATTTTGGAGACCTAGGAAATGCTCTTTTACCATCTTTTAAAGCTGCCAGCGATTTAGCGCATCTAATTGCTTCTTGTAATGTTATTTTATAATAAATGTGTTTCCGTTTATTATAAATGAATTAGATATTAAGATATTACATCAAGAATCAAGTAACAAAGTGAACACGATACTGATTTTGGTGTCATAGTGTATGTTGAATAAAAAATGTACTTTTTAGTTTTGTTTCTCTTGACGTATATAGTTTTTGTTTCGTATAAAGGAAATATCCGATGTCGCGGTTTTGCGGTTCACGATATTTTGAGACTGCGAATTTCGCGGAAGGCGTGAATTGTGGTGTGGTATCAAAAATTGTTTTATAATCCTTTTTTTGCAACGACACGAGGAGATGATACTTGATTTTAATAACAGTGACAATCTTTATTAGTGTACATAATTATACTGTAGATACAAATTAACTAAAGCTCGTTGCGATAAGTCAGATTTCAATCGAAAAAAATCTTTATTAATTCAGTCGTAACACGTTCATCATCCTTTGATGACTTTAACAAGCCGAAACACAAGATGGTGGTTTTTGGCTCCGTTTTTGAAGCCTCTAATTTAACCCTTATCATCGGTGAATGTAGTCTTTATTCTAATTATTTCATCTTTCGTCTTTATAAAAGTCTTTGATTCTTTCATCCTTTACAATTTCTTTAATTCCTTTCCATACTTTCTTTACATATATTGCTACACTTCCTTTACCTTTCCTACAGAGTTCTACAATATTACATTTATTACTACAAGCTTAGATATGATATAATGAACAAACATATATGATCATTACTTCATATAAGCCTGTGTAAGTGTAGGCGTCCACACTTAGATTCATCCGAGGATCCTGACTAACTAAGATTATCTATTCACCTTATAAAAGAAATTTTACGTTAAATTCAGCTTCTCCGACGACCTAAAAAGGTAGTCTGAACACGTTGTAGGGGAACGTCCTATAAGAACGACACACGCCATCAGTTCTGCGTTTTGATCTATATTAGTTAGTTTCTTTTGTCTACGGATCTCCTGATTCGATCTCGTAGAGAAATCCGGAGCATAGCAGCTTTCTGGTGCCCGTTGAAAGACTGCCTTGCACAAGATCATTGCATTATAGTCATCATTTCAGCTGCAAGACGTCTAATACAGGAAATCTCAGGTTATTTTTCCATCTCTTCCCCATGGTTCTGACGTCAGCTGGACTACGTATGGGTAAACAATCTTGTCGTAGAAAAAGGCTATTTTCGATGTGTGCCAGGAGTTGTTAGCCTTCCTGGTTTAAAAAGCTTGTAACTATGTTATGTGTGAACCTTTCCTCCTAAAACGTTTTAGCGGAATATTAGAGTTGGGAGAGGATTGATTTGAGTCGCCGGAGGGACCCGAGAGAGCGTTTCAAAACTGATTCGGTTGTCTTTGTTTATGACCTCCGTTATTAGGGACCACTGGTTCCCCTATCTTGTGGAAGGACAGGAACATTTCTTTTTGTTAAATAATTTATTTTTCACATCTTAATTTATTTCCGCACTCTACATTCATTTATCTCAAGTTCTTTCATTCTCTTTCTTACTTTCCACATTTCGTCTGTCTTACCCTTCCATTTCATTTCTCTCTTCCGTCACCTAAATTCTTAGTTTTAGAATTTATTTATATTTTCTTTTATTTTACAAAATTTTGTTTAAAGTTGTTGTTTTTTTTACAATTTGTTTCTTATTTGGTTTTAAAATTTTTCTCAAGTCCTATTTCGTTTTATTATATCTTTTATAATTTTTCTAAGCAGTTTTAGGAATGTTGGTCTGGTATCATTATCTATTATTAGTAAAGCCATTGTTTTTTCGTCAACCTTCATACCTAACCGGCATTCGGAGTCGATCCGAGGTTGTTCGAACGTGGGACAGTGGGCTACAAGGTGGACCACGGTCTGGTCCAGTCTTTATTATTCCGGTGTCGTTCCTTCGCCGTGAGACTTGTTCGGACGAGATGCGCTTATAGCGTGGTCGACACTTTTGTGTAGACGAATTCGGATCGGGTTCGTAGTTAGCTGCGTTAACCAATGGGTTTGTACGAAATAACAAGACAATGTCTTGCGGAAATAATCTGCGATTTCTGGTAGATCGAGGTCACTTTTTGTGTTTATAATATTTTCTACTTCACATATATTTTATGTGTATTCGCGATATTTAATGCGTTTTCTTGTATTATATGGTCCCTTTCCACCGCACAAAAACAGTTTTGAGAGTATATTGTTTTTAAAAAATCACAGAGTGTTCTCTTAAGTTGGTGAGTCACAGCGCGATGATTGAAACATTTACCATAGACAATTTATGTAGTTTAAAGTTAATAGAAGGCGACGATATCGGCGCTTGCGCAGTTAAAAACTAAACGCGTAAATCACAGCGCTGCGACAACGTCTGTCATGAGCCCACTAAAGCACGACCCGATGTAAATTTAAATTGCTCGCGGTTGTCTATGGTATGTTTATGTGTGTCTGTGTGTTTGTGTTTTTTTTTTAATACGTTAAGTAAGATAAGTCAATGATATGAATATTTTTTATTAATGGTAACAATGTGTAAACATTTTTTGGGTAAAGACTTTTTTATTCTGGATCTATAGAGTGATTGTCATCTTCTTTTCAGTCGATGGACGCCCACTCCAAGGGATACACCTTCCCCATGGATCACCACGATGATCTGTCCTATGCTGGCCGTATCCAGCGACTCCTCACTACCATAAGAATGTCGTCGGTCCTCCTTGTGATCCGACACTTGAGGACCTTTCGGCTCCAAAAGGAGATGTGACAGGCATCAGTTTCTAGAGGATGGGCAGCAGCGTCCTCTGCATACTATACCACACTGCGATCGCCAACCCGTCTGCCAAGCGTGGCGATTATGGTATATCGCAATGGTACACTTAGGGTGACTGTAAGGTAATCAAAAGATAAAAATGTACAGCTCATGTGTCAGCAAAAAACCTTTATAGCTTTTACACCTACTTCCAAACATCCTGTACATAGTGATCACTATGAAATATGTTACATTATGTTTTTTCTTCGGGAACTACAGGCCAAAGTCTTGTGGCAGAACAAAATCTACAAGGACAGTGTGAACTATATATTATTTTAACGTGTAATTATCCGAATTTTGGAAACGTATTTGTTAAAACGTTTGATTTTCGGTGGAAGTTGTAAAAGCATTCATGCGTACATTCACTTCTTTACAGCTTATACACTATGACCATTCAACCTGTGTATTATTGACATTTATGGCACTCCGCTGGCTTGAGGGATCTGAAGGTCTTTGGCGTAATTTACCTCGAAGACTTCCTTTGGGTACCGTGGCTGGATTGGGAGGTCACCGAACTCTTAGATTGCTTAAGGTGTTCTATGGAATGAACTAGTACAATGGCTTCAAGGAGGGGAACTCGACTTTGGCTGTCATGGTAACATGGTAGATTCATGAATGGGTGAAAAATTTTTTTAATATTTACTGCATCAACTTCTACCATCTTTCTTTAATAAATATTCAGAAGTTTTGATGTTCAGTAATTTTTTTAACAAATTTAAACACCTCTATGTGAAAAGTGTCGGGAAAATGTTGCAAAGTCGAAAGATAGAGAGAGTTTTCTTCTAGAGTTTCTTATTTATCTATTTTTACATAGACTGTTTTATTTTATTTTTGCCTAGGCTTAAGTTACAAATTATTTTTTAACATGTTCTAAATGTTATTTTGTAATTATTTTTTGTGTAATTTCTTTTGAAGAATTCAAAAATAAAATGAAATCGTATTAAAGAAATTAGCCTGAATTATTACTCATCTAAGTGACGGTGAGTAAGCACATAGCTCGTGCATCCATTGACATAAGCGCAACAATCTATAATGGGGTCAGAAATTAGGAGATTTGTAAAAGGATCAAGATCACCGCTGTAGCACAAAGAATTGCTCTTTTGAAATGGCAGTAGGTGAGGCAGATCGGTCGTGTAACGACGAAGATCTGCCCATCTGGACTATCTCAATATGTCATATACAGATTCTTATCTTGAAAGCTCTCTGTGAAGTAACGTCGTTAGTATAAAAAAGTCTAAGTGAGAAGCAAACGGAGTAAGGTGACTGTACTATACTCTCGAAATGAGTACCGATGACATGCCGACAGTAAATCTGTCGACGTCACGCATCGATCACTGTAAGTGGCGGTGCAGTATTTATAGGAAACATCAAAAATTTTCGCATCTCCCTCAACATTGACTTATAAATAGCTAGCTAGCTCTCTGCCCTCCGGCTGCACATGTTTCAGAATTGACCGCGGTTGATATTTAATTTTACTTTATAAGGATCGTACAACATTATTTACACAATCATTATCATAGATATTATAATAAAACGAAATAAGACTTGAGAAGAATTGTAAAACCGAATAAAAAAAATTGTAAAACTAAGTAATTAGGTGACGAAAGAAAGAAATCGGAAAAGAGGGAAATAGAATGAAAGGGTAACACAGACGAAATGTGGAAAGAAAGAAAAAAAATGAAATGAATTGAGATGAATGGATGTAGAGTGCGGAAATAAAATAAGCTGTGAAAAAATTATTAAAAGAAAAGAAATGATCTTGTCCTTCCATAAGATAAGATAACAAGAGGCAAAAATATAAATAAAAAATCCATATCAAAGCTATTTATGTGTCACAATGATTGTAAATGAATATTTAATATCTATTTCTGTCGAAATATACAAATGGAATCAAGAAATGAAATAATACAAAATAATAGTTAAATAACTGTACATTTTTAATTTATTTACTGTAATATTGAATAAATTAATGAAGCTATAGTTACATTTAGTGTTTCCGTAAAGGCAGTTGTCAGTAATTTCTTTTTATTTGATTTGGGTGAAGGCAAGGCTTCCCGTCTTTTGGCCTTGTTCACCCAATTCCTGCTTGCGATTTCAGATATATCACCTTTCCATTTCGATGACAGCTGTGACCACCTTTTATCGTGCCCATCACCACTTTGAGATTAGATCCGGGGTGGCATCTGATTTTTGGGCCTTATGTCAAGCATGCTCCTCTGCATAGATTTTTGTTCAGCATTTAACTTAATCAAATACAATCAAATCTGTATCATATACAATGTTTTTAAGTTTATGCTGCATATTTCTCTTACGATTTCTTGCGTTGTCCAGAACTTCCTCCAGGCTATGTTAATACGTCTCTCTACCTCAACTTCATTAGTCTCTAAAAATTCTACAGGATGTTAGGTTATAGATATAAAAGTTTTATGGTATTAAATCTTTTATGTCTCTTCACACTTCTTCACACTTCACACGATCACACTGTGTATATGTTACATTAATATATCATTTCTATTGGAATGCGCCAGACCTATATTCTCTGATTGTGAAGTTATATTTTCACCTCTTGCAGTGGTTTCAGTTAGATTTCCCACACTTTGTGCATTAGTTATACAGGATTGCCACTGTTCACGGATGGGCAGCAGCGTCCTATGTATATATATACATAATACCGCACTGTGATCGCCAACCCGCCTGCTAAGCGGGGCGATTATGGTATTCCTCGATAGATATCTTTGTGGAAGGTCTGAATTGCAATGGGCGTTTATAGTAAACGATAAATCCCTTTAAAGCTTTTACATAAATAACCAATCACCCTGTATAAAGGTTAGTTATGCTAGTATATACTACCTAAAACATTATATACCTATGTTTTAGGCATCCAGAACATTCTATCTCAACAATTTTTGTATGTAGAACTCTCTGTATCGCCGATTTGTATCTATAAAAATCTCAAACTGGATGTTGCTCCTCCTAGTCAATCAAAACACCTCGTGACCCGGCTATAAGTGAAAACAAACTTCGTCTGTAAACGCTACATCGGTCTAATTGGCACAACAACCCCTCACAATGCGTTACTACAGCTTACGTCAACATTTGAACTTAAATATCAAACACGCAACAATACACATGCGGCCCGGGAAATTTTATTCCACTGCTAAACGCAAAAAATGCATGAATCTCGACCGCAAATATAACTTTGTTTTTCAACAAAATTACATTTGCGGTCGATGTAAAGCTGTTACTATACATTATTTAAAATATTTAGTCTATACGGCCGCAAATGTGTCGTTGCGGAGCTCTATGAAAAACTATAATATTGATTGTGCAGTTATGTTGATCATGATCGGTAAACTTCGGTGTTTTTCGGACAACATCGGGCACTTTCGGCAAACATCGGGCCAGTTCGGCAAACAGAGATGATTGGTAGTAATGAGAAAACTGTAACGGCCATTATTTGTTTTTGGTAGTTTAGACTTGTTTTAACGTGTACAAAAAGATGGGAATTTTGGTAGTTTTAATGTTGCTTTGTCTTGATATGTTTTTCAAACTTATTTAGATGACTACCGAAATTGAAATGTCTATACAAACTCACAATCGAAAGCTTTATAGAGAGCTATGATTCGAACATCTTTCTAGGACATGGTTAAAGATACTTATTGACGATCGAAAGAAACTGACGTGGCCTAGCGTGTTGGTCAGGTCGAAGTGGCATTAAGCAGGCCATGTAGCACGCAGAGCGTATGGACGTTGGTGCTTTAAAGTTCTGGAGTGGAAACCAAAAACCAGCAAGAACAGGTCCCATTCCTGACCTTTAAAATCTTCGAGGTAGGCCTGAGTTCAACATTTGAAGTCTGATCTGAAATGGTAATGAATTGTTTATTTAGTATTTTGTTCAGATTTAAGTATGAAGTGAAAGAGAATGCGTATGTAATTTTTAAGGTTATGTTTTTTTGGACTGGACTGTCGCTTCCCAGATGTTATTTGAGTGCGCCTAGTCTTAAACCTTTTTTAAAGTTGGAGGGTTTCCGGAGGAACTTCGGCTCGGGCAGACTTGTTCTGTTGTATATTTAATTGTTTTATTAAACATGGCGCATGTTATAGTTGACTATTAAAATTAATTTAGTGTACAAAAAAAGATAGAATTTAGTGTGCAAATTAATTATCATTAAAAAAAAAGAACGTTTTAAACTTTGTTCCTTATAACTTTTTAAAAATATATTAATATTATTGAATTTAATCTTAGACATTGTGTCAAATAAAAATGGATAAAACTAGATATGTTGATCGATCTTTCTATATATATTTATTGATTTTGTATGAGTTTCACGAATTACGATTTTGATTTTTGAATGTTTTGATTTTATATTTTATAGCTAGCGAAATTTATTTAAATATCTATTTTTTTAACTAAAGGTCGTAAACTATGACGTCTATCGTTTCGATTGTTAATGTATGTTTTGCAGTGTATTATATTACTTTCCGTATTCACACATATTTTTTCCTAACTATAGTATATTTTGTACTATATTTAAATGTCTTTATGCCAAATATACTTAAATTTAACTCATTGTAATAATACGTAAATGATTTATCACCAAAACAAAGTCTGAAGTAAATAAATAAATTTAATCTATTCAACTGTACATTTAGATACATTATGTACACATATAGATAATTATAACATTTATCTTTCAATATAAATTGAAATAGAACATGGAGAATAAATAAATTTAATCTAATATGATATAGTATTATCATTTCACTCATAAGTCGCCCATAGGTGGGCATGGGATTCCTCCATAGATTTTGTAGAAAAAGATCTTCTTTAAGGCTCCAGTAGCTATATGTTCTGCGCGATATGTGGCTTGCTCTAGTATATATTGGATAATATAAATTGGCTAGTCTACATATATCTATATATGTATAAATATACATATTTTGTTTCAAAACAAATTACATTCTTTATTCAAACCATCCGGTGAAATCCATAACCTTTAACGTCATAAAAAATGACGTTCGATTTTCGCGCGCATTTCAACAAAATATAGATTATAAATAGATAGAATAAAGCATTCGAAATTCGAAATTATATATTAAAAAAAAACTAATGTAAAGAAGTGACGTAAAGAAGCATTTGTTAAAATTCCAATAGGATTCGCATAAGAATGGCGGCTAGAATAAATATTGGTATGTGAGTATTTGTAAATAATATAACGAAGTAGAGCACGCTGCCGACCGGCGGACCACACACGACGCGGGCCGCTGCTTGCGCATGCTATGGATACGAACATACAACCATAGTTTAGCTTATCCACGTTATATTGCGATACGTCAGGCATCATATAAATCTTAATGAAAATATATCAATGTAATTAGCTCAAATTATCAATTTATTCATATAAATGTTAATTGACAAATTTACTGAAACTTTTGTTGGATAAAATTAAAAACATTTAGAACAAATAGGTCGATTAATAGTGTTCTAAATTTAAAATATCTCTTCAAATAAGTATTTACACGAATTTTTTAATTGTTAAATTTTTTAACAACAGGACAGCGTGGTCAGTCTGTGGTTAAACTACAATAGGCTTGGAATGCTGATCTGTTGAGAAGAGCCGGACAGAAACTCAGCAGTTGCTCTTTTAAAATGAAATTTAACAATTTTTAACGTGAACATCATCAAATTTATCGCATAAATAAGTCAACAAACTAAATTCCACACATTTCGACCGATTAAAAACTCTTTGCTGTAAAAAATAATTATGTAACTACAATTTTAGATTAAAATTAAGAAGAGGAAAATCTAAGATATAGTGTGAAACTTTACTATTATATGCGCGTGTGAACACGCACGTTCAGAATTTTTTTTTCAAAGATTTTTCCACAATCGATGATTTTATATGAAATAATTATATATTATTTATGTATTTATGAGTGACTGCATTTTGGGCAGTTTATATAATGGGTTAGTAATGCAACTATTGTGGTTTTTTTTTAAATGAAAACAATTAAATATTATTAATCTGTACAAATGTTGTAGTAGTGCTATGACCGCGCTTTCATCCATGTGAAATTATTGAAAACAAAAATATCTAGTTTGTTAAGTTTTTTTTTGTTTATTTATTTTTCTTAAATAAAAATAGCCTTAGTTACTCCTTATTACATCAGCTATCTGCCTGTATAAGTCCCGTCAAAATCGGTCGTGCCATTTCAGAGATTACTCAAAACATATAGACAGATAGGCAGGCCAAAATTAAAAAAAGAAGTGATTTTGGTATATATATATATATATAAATATATTATATAAATATATTCATATGTGTTTAGTAAAAAGCGCTAATTTTAATATCATGTACAGACACTTCAATTATATTTATTTGTATAGATATATAGATATGTATCCAACATATATAGTAACTGTATGGTTTTATAATACGTAGTATATTGTAATCTGAATTATCATGCAATGAATTATAAAGATATTATTTAAAAGAATCTGACAAAAACTTCAGTCGAAGGATTTTGAAAGGACGATAAAGGTTGGTAAAATTTATAAGGAAAAACAGGATTCCGTTCGTTGTGGTTTCAAATCACGGCGTGTTTGAAAGTTTCGCTATTGTTTTAATACGCCGTGATCACATGTATTTTAAGTTGAAAGAATCCATTTAGTGATTTTACTTTCAAATTAAGCTCTCCTATCATTATACTTTTGTCGAACACAGGTGATCAAAATATGTTATCAAAATTTAATAATAACAAGTATAAATAAATACGTATATAAATATACCACAAAAACCTCTAACGGTTTAACCAATTTGGTTATTTTTTTCATTATTTCGATATATATGAGAAATTTCTGGTGGAGATAACAAACGGAAAATTTTCTAGAATATAAATTTAAATATCTATACAACATTTAACGCCAATTGAATAAAGTCATTTTAGGATAATATCTAATCAAAAACAATATTAAATAAAGCGTTATAACGAAAATTTTATATTATTATGACTTAATTATTGTAAGACACGAAATACGTTGTTTACATCATTAAATAAATAAATAAAGTTATCACTGTGAAATAGGTTTTATTTATATTTTTTTTTAACTTTTTGACACACTGTTGATTTTTGACCGTACAACATCTACAATGTCGGCGGGCACGTATACACACACACACACGCACACACACGCACGCAAACACACGTACACACGCACACGCAGACACATATATTTTTAATTTTATTACCTATTTCAAAATCTGTGTGTATTGATCACTCTGACATAAGTTACATTAATTAATTTTTTATATTAGAATTTCGACAGGATCTTCTTGCAGTACCAAAGCTTCAGGGACAGATAGTAAACAATAGTTAATTTTTATACATATTAATTTATTTTTTATTTACGAAGACACTTTTTATTATAAATCTAATATATAAAATTCTCGTGTCACGGTGTTCGAACTTGAACTCCTCTGAAACGGCTTGACCGATTTTTACCAAATTTTATATCCGTATTCAGTAGGTCTGAGAAGCGGCTACTATCTATTTTCCATACCCCTAAGTGATGAGGGTGGTCCACCCCCAAATTTTTTATTTTATTTTTTATACAAATTTTTTGGTTTTTATTTTATTATGATACATGCATACAAATATACATACAACCCTAAATTTTCACCCCTCTACGATCAATTATTATTATCTTTAATTTGTTAATTAAAAACTTTAATTTTTTTGTAAAACAACGTTTGCGGGATCAGCTAGTATTTATATAAATAATAAAACCAGCGTTTTATTAACAAAAGATATACTTTGTAACAACTATGCCGCCATAGCCCATGTATAAAGTCACATATTTAGTTAATGACCGCTATAAATATGTAGGTAGTTCCATATTAGTACTCGGGTGCAGTAATCGAGCGATATTAATAACTTTAATATGCGAAGAGAGATCGTTAGGAGGTCGAGACGACCCCGGCAAAGTCGCTTGAAGTTCACACGAACAAATTATTCATAACTTTCTAGGAAATGTATATAGAAATTACTTCATTATTTCAATAGTAAGATATCCACAGAGATAGGCCATTTGATATAAATCCAAAGAAACCATGGAAAGCAGTTTCATTTAGAACATTTAGTTGTCTGTACATTACAAAGGAGAGTATAAAAAAAACTTACATAATTATCACTTAGATATACATATAAAACAAATAACAAATAAATAAATATAATAGCTTTTATTGCTAATAAAGGCTAAATAAACATTTTCACTTATGCTAATAACGGACATATGTTTACATGTTCGAAAATGTTCATGCAAAGATTTTCTTTTTCTGGGTTTTTAAACATATTAAATATAAGTTTGTTAATGAACCATAATTAAAGCTGCGAATACCCTTTACTATATAAGTTTATTACCATAGTATATATCTTCCTATAAATAAACAAGTAATGCGATGCGAATTTTATCGTGCTTAGTACGCTATTAAATGAATATAATCATATTCTTATGTATAGTATATACAGTGGTAGCCCAGTGGTAGAGGATAGACTTGCGATCGCAGGTTCAATTCCCGGCATACAATCTTATATAATTCACACTTTGTACTTTAATTATATATATTTATAGGATTACTACTGCTCACAAATAAGTTACCAGAGGACTGGCCGCAATGTCCTCTGAGAACATAATACAGCACCACGATCGCCAACCCGCCTGCCAAGCGTGACGACTATTCCCTCATAGATGTCTTTGGGGAAGGCCTGTGTCTTTGGCTGATCTGATGTGATCTATGGGCTGAAACGACCATGTATTTATATTGTATCCGTGCATAACGTGTTTGTTAAGTACATAAGTTAGTAAGGACGTTTAGCGCTGCGTCTGCCGATCCTTGGTCACCAAAACTAAGAATCCAGGTTATCGGTTCTATGCTTTATGTGGTCTGGCCACCGTCACTTCAACTCGACAATCAGCTGGGCTCATTCGTGCTCATAGAGAAATCTTAAATTTGAACTTGACATTGAGGCGTGTGAAAGACCAGGTTTCCGTACCTCAAGTAATACTATGGTTGTTATAGAAAAGTTGTCTTGAGTAATGACATCGCCTATTGTAATTTTTTATGTTATTATTACTCTATGTTTTTTCTTTCTGTTGTTATGTATACAATAAAGCGTTTTAATGGTGTAGAAAATGTTAATGTTTTCAAGTGGCGACCAGGAGCTGTTAGACGTGGTGTTTACAGGCCCTCCACTGGGGGGTGGGTGTGGACTATATAATTAAGGTGGCAAAAGTCGCTAGTTGTAGGCAGCACATGACCGATTATCGTGGCAGTCTTCTGGAAGGGATATGCTTTGTAGTGGGTGTTCATCAGCTTAAAAGAAGAAGTGTTCATGACCAGGTCCTGTGCTGTGATCTTATTGTCACCATTATAAACATCATAAAGGTTTTAGTAGAAACACACACAGGTATAAATCACCTTGCTTCTTGGAGATTGTCTCTCTTCAAAAAAACTTAATAAAGGACTGTTTAAAATCACAAATATATAATGTGATTGCTCACAATTGTAAAAGTTTTAAAGAGGTGACTATTTAGCTCATATATCAGAAAAAAGCCTTAAAATTTTTGACTCCAATGAAGCACATTATTCTTTTAAATAAGCATTGCTAAGTACCTTTGAAAGATCGAGACAATAATATAACAAATATTTTAATATGTATTTATACGTACATCACTGCCAGATTTTTCCGATCACTGTATATAAAGTGATCACACTAAATTATGTCACATTAATTTATTTTAATCAAAATCTATTATACAGTCTCCAGGAACAATGGAAACAATAATTAATTTTAATATTTTGTAATTTGTATTTTGTAGTCACTGGCTTTATCTTAGATAAAAAAGCTAAAATTAATTTATTCAACAATGAAACTTATAATGATTGTCAACTTATTATCTGTTTATTTTTTTAATCTATTTTATTTTTGACTCTAGTCTGCTTCGCAAGGTGTTGTAGTGAAGAAGAAGCAGGAAGAAACTGCTCTTACTGTAGCGATATTTATAATTTTTAAAACTATAAAACGACTTAGAAATGGATGTCGTCGTCGTTCCTGTCCTAGTCTGCAAGGATACGCCCCTAAAGCCCCTAAAGTTATCAATGGAAGGATATACCATAATCATCACACTTGGTAGACGGGTTACCTATCGTGGTGTGGTATTATGTTACCCAGAGAACGCTGCTGTCCATCCTCTGGAAACTTCTTCGTGAGGAGTGTGAATTATATAACAGGTTGTCAAATATCTCCCTTCCGCTTTTTTGCTCTTTATTCAATGCTTTATAAAAAGTGTTACAGTGATCGGATTTAGTTCAAATATGCGCCGTTTTGTTCGATAATCTGTTTCCATCTAGACGGCAACTTCATAATACCTCCCTCGTAGAAGCCCCCCTCCTTATTTGCGAAGAACTCGGACAGCCACTTTTCACAAACCTCTTTTGAGTTCAACTTTACACCACCAAGGGCGTTCGCCATGGACAGGAACAGGCGGTAATCACTTGGCGCTATGTCCGGGCTTTATGGTGGATGTGATAAAACCTCCCATCCGAGCTCCCGAAGCTTCTGACGAGTCATCAACGAAGTGTGTGGTCTGGCGTTGTCCTGGTGGAACACTACACCCTTCCTGTTGGCCAATTCTGGACGCTTCTGGTCGATCGCCTGCTTCAAGCGGTACAGTTGTTCGCAGTAGATGGTAGAATTAAGCGTCTGGCCATATGGGAGCAGCTCATAGTGGATGATTCCCTTCCAATCCCACCAAACACACAGCAAAACCTTCCTGGCCGTCAATCCCGGCTTGGCCACTGTTTGGGACGATTCACCGGCCTTCGACCACGACCGTTTTCACTTGATATTGTCGTATGTGATCCATTTTTCGTCGCCAGTCACCATCCGCTTCAAGAATGGGTCGAGTTCGTTCCGTTTCAGCAGCATATCGCAGGCGTTGATTCGGTCCAGAAGGTTTTTTTGCGTCAAATCATGCGGCACCCAAACATCAAGCTTTTTTTTGTATCCAGCCTTCTGCAAATGGTTTAAAATGGTTTGGTGACTAACTCCCATCTCCTGGGCGATGTCACGAGATGCCACATGCCGGTCTAACTCGATGTAGTCCATGATTTGATCGGTATTTGTCGTCACAGGTCTTCCGCCGGCTGGCTTATCCATGGTGTCGTTTTCGCCGGCTCTGAATCGTCGAAACCATTCTTCCGCGGTTCGAAGTGATAGAGTACCATCTCCCAAAACACCATTAATCTCACGGAACGTTTCTCTAGCGGATTTGCCTTTAACGAAGGAAAACTTTAAAATAGCGCGAATTTCGGCGTTAGTGAACTCCATGTTTACACGTCTATAACTGTTGAACGCAATATCCAAACTAATCACGCATAGCGTAGTTTTGTAGGTTATGTCAAGACCTTTCAAATGATGTATAGTATTGCCAGATACGAGCTCTGTAGCGCTTTGTACATAGCCGCGAAATTCAGAAGACAAAAAGGCGGAAGGGAGATATTTGACAACCTATTATATGACTACATTCCAGGAATCAAACCCGCGACCATTGATCACAAGTCTCAGTCAAAGGACAGGATGTATCATACATTTAAAACAGAAGCTTTTATATCTATAACCAAACACCCTGTATACTCAGTTGTTTGCGTGCACATCATTATTCAGTTTTAGTTATTTGCGATGTTTATTCTATAGTCTTTATGCAATAAATTATTATAATTAGATATATAATGATGTTCGGTATGTGTTATGATTTAGATGGAGCATTAATAAGTTTTTACCGCTTTTCAATGTATATTTACCAATTATAAATAATTTATAATTTTAAAAATATTTCACATTAGAAATTCTTATATTATATATATCGTTACTTAAGGTTAGTTCATGTTAGTTTAAATTATATTAATTATTAACTAACGGCAAAGAAAAATAATATGAAAAATCGATTTTTGTTACAATAATCCTTAAAGTTGAGTAGAGATTAATATTTAAACTATTAAAATATTATAATGTTACTAACAGCCACTATTTTGATGTATGTAACATATATATGTGATCTATGTATAAGAATAACCATTTAATATATTATTTAAAGCAAAATTCGGGAACGAATAGTACAAAAGCTATAGCTGGCAGTTGAAATGCTACATAGCAAACCGGTCAAGGCGGTGAGCCGCTTTAAGGCTCTGTCATCAGAATATGTCGCCTTAAGTCGTCATGTATGGCTCATAATTAAATGTTATATAAAATAAAAAGTTCACTGGGCTTTTCTAGGTGGAAGTACACAGGGGTCTGTAGTACAACACCCATTGATTAGACCTTATGCTTATGTAAATATAGTCTTCCCTACTTGTAGTCTTTAAGGTTCAGTAATACAGCATCCATTTTTACATTTTAGATTTATGTAGATGTCACCCGGCGGGAATGCACAGGAGTCAGTGGTATAGCACCCATTGATTAGATCTTATATTTATGTAAACGTAACCTTTCTCTTGTATAATTCATGGTACAGTAGTACAGAATCCATTGTTTAAATTGAAGATTCATGTAGATGTTTTTATGTGGAAGTACATAGGGGTCTGTAGTACAACACCCATTGATTAGACCTTTTGCTAATGTAAATGTAGTCTTCCCTATTTGTAGTCTTTAAGGTTCAGTGATACAGCATCCATTGTTTACATTTTAGATTTATGTAGATGTCACCCGGCGGGAATGCACAGGAGTCAGTGGTACAGCATCCATTGATTAGATCTTATATTTATATAAACGTAACCTTTCTCTTGTAGACTTCATGGTCCAGTAGTACAGAATCCATTGTTTAAATTGAAGATTCATGTAAATGTTTCTATGTGGAAGTACACAGGGGTCTGTAGTACAACACCCATTGATTAGACCTTTTGCTAATGTAAATGTAGTCTTCCCTACTTGTAGTCTTTAAGGTTCAGTGATACAGCATCTATTGTTTACATTTTAGATTTATGTAGGTGTCCCCCGGCGGGAATGCACAGGAGTCGGTGGTACAGAACCCATTGATTAGATCTTATATTTATGTAAACGTAACCTTTCTCTTGTAGACTTCATGGTCCAGTAGTACAGAATCCATTGTTTAAATTAAAGATTCATGTTGACGTTTCTAGGTGGAAGTACACAGGGGTCTGTAGTACAACACCTATTGATTAGACCTAATGCTTATGTAAATGTAGTCTTCCCTACTTGTAGTCTTTAAGGTTCAGTGATACAGCATCTTTTGTTTACATTTTAGGTTAATAAAGATGTCCCCCGGCGGAAGTACATAGGCATCAGTTGTAGATCACCCATTATTAAGAATTTAGATTTGTGTAAACCTAACCTTTCTCTAGTAGACTTTAGTAGTAAGTAATAATAACGTAAAAAGTAATAACGCATTATATATTTTAGATTTGTAAAGATGTTCCCCCGGGAGAAGTACAAAGAAGTAGACCTTATGTTTATATAAACCTAGCCTTCCAGTCTTGTAGTCTTTAGGGTTCATTAGACAACATTCATTGTTAACATTTAATATTAATGAAGATGTCCACCAGTGGGAGTACACAGGAGTAAGTTATACAGGAACTATTGATCAAAACTTAGATTTATGTAAAAGTAGTCTTCCTCTCTTATAGTTCCTCAGTAGTGCATCTAGCATTGTTTAAATTTTATACTAATGTAGAAGTATCCAGGCGGAAGTTTACCAGGATCAATAGTATACTTTGTTTACATTTTATATTAATGTAGAAATCTCAAGATATACAGGGGTTAGATTTTATATTTATTTTTGATAGAATTTTATAGCATTTGTACAGCGTCTATTACATTATTTGAGATTGATTAAGAAATCTTTAAGCGAAAGTTTTCGGGGTCAATAGTTTACAATTCAGATTAATATAGATAATCAATAACAGCTTAATAAGTTCGAGGGCGTTTAGAATTTTCGTATAAGTTTCATATTTAGTCTGTGCAAATATGACTGTTTCTGTACTTCGTAATAAGTTCAGGTGTTTGCCGATTAGACTTCGCCGGAATGCCCCTACCTGCTTACTCCCTCTTATCTTAAATCTAGATTTCTTTTCTTACATGACTCACACGATAAGTTGCTTAGATGACCGGAGAACTTGAAATTGACATCTCATTCTACTATGTTTATGGAGAAATCTTTTACGGTTGTCGCTGTTAGGTGATAGAATGAGTTACAAGAACGATTTAGATGTGCTAAATCACTGTCAATATTTTAAAAATGGTAAAAGAATCTTCCTTGACTGCCAAAATAGGATACTGTGTAGTAAATACATATTTTATTTCTATATATTATATCTATATATAGTAATGTAGGTATTTGTACATCCTAAACTGCCCTCTCTTTCATGTCTCTCATCTCCATCCAAAGGTTGTCTGGTAGAGATCGCCTGGAGCGATAAGACCGCCTTTTGTACCTCTCTATGAATTATTTTTTTTGTTATTATCGAAGATGTACAAAATAGTTTAAATAGACAATATAGATATATAGGGAACATATATCCATCATTAGTTCAGATTATGTCTTGAAGGAGTTCTGATGGCAATAGCATAGAAGTCCAGTAGTAGAGCATCCATCTGGCACCGAGTCGTGTTTACAGAGCGCTCAACTTCCAGGGCGCCGCGTCTAGGACTCCGCAGCGGAAGTCGCCGCTCGGCTATCGGGTCATTAACAAAACATTCTTTTCAGATCTCCAAACACACGCCACATCAATCAAATTATCAAATGCGTACAAAAGTTATTAAAGCCCACTCCACTGTTATGGAGAAGTGTTAAACAAATAGTCTGTGAACGTACGTAGTGAAATTCTGACATCGGTCGCTTTGATTGTCAACATTCACTAAATACTGATTAATACTGGAACAAATTTTTAATATTACGACTGTATTCTTCGCAATATACTACCAATATCCAAGTTGTGATGGCCAATTCACCTGCATTTGTATCCAGATAACTTCAACCTACTTGTTGCAGTGAATATAGACGATACAAGACTATGAGAACGATCGCATACGCTCTTTTTTAATCGATTTCTCTACAATATTTAGTCAGGTATTGTGTAGCTAGATTGTCAAGCTCAAACAACAGGCTGCTGAACAGACCACGATTCGATCAAAATAAGGTGTCCACTAGCAAGATCGTCGGCAACAAGACGATCTTGTTGAGGTCGTCGGAAGATGCTATACATGCTGTTCATAAACAGTATAATAGTAATTCTATACGACTACGTTCATCTAGCTGTTGACGTCGGTAATATAACACAACTATACCAAATATGATGCAATTATTCTCTTCATATATAGAATGCGAGCATATGCTTATAAATAAGATATTCCTTGCAAATTTTGTATATAATTTTACCAAGAAATTAAATATATATAGGATATTTATACATACATGTAAAAGATGTATATATATATCTGTATATGTATAAGATAGGCAGAGACAATGATAGTAGACAATGTGTCTGTACATAACTCCATATATATCTTATTTTTGACATGGCCTATACCACGGCCTAAGTGACATTTGCAGATTCCACGAGTTCAAGATTCAAGGTCCAGACGATACCTATCTTCATCGGACTTGGTAAATAAATAAAAGTTTAAAATAAAACGCAACGGTTGCCAACAAATTATAGACCCGTATGTTCTCACCAATGTTCGTGTATAGAGCAGCGTGTACGTACAATCATTGGTTGAGATCAAAAAATGTATTGGTGCAAAGCTCTTGGCCTATTACCAGTTGGTATACCGCGACTGAGTATTTTGATACTTGAGTGAGTCACTTCGATGTTTAACCAATATTATTTTAGTTTAAAAAACATTGTGTCTTGAATATATTACATTACATTTAATATGGAATATAGTTAGTATTTAACAATTTATATAAAATAGAAACAATAGTGTATACTAGGGCGTAAGATTTATAATATTTAGGGGAATCAACGACTGTATGACTGATTTTAAGGATTAAATTTAAAAACATATTTAAACAAAATATACAATATTACTTTCTAATCAATATTGGCGGTCAATCAGGTGGCTTGCATCCGTTACTATTGGAAATCTGTGGGGTATGTCCAGCGAATAAAAAACTTTGATAGTTAAAAAAAAATTAATCAGCTTGTAATTCAAAATCAATTAACACTTGAATTTCAATAGCACTTAAATTAACGGCATTTTTTTATAATGTAACATACCATACCTAATTGGTTTTTAATATTCACACACGTCGACCGGTAACATGATAATTGACAGTATCTATCGATAAATAAATCGAAGGCGAAAAGTATGGAGCATAGACGTAAATAAAAAAAAAAACTGAAAATTAAACGATCAAGAATCACAATACGCAATCAGAACGCATTGTATGAATACCGCACCGCGTCTTGGGTGGTCCGAAAGTATCCCGTTCTCTCCGTCCCTCTCCGAAGCGGGGGTCCTCTCAATTAGCCCTCCTTGTCGCCAATTCGGTTTGACTGGCTGTGTATAAAATACAGACTGTGCTCTATCGACTAATCACTACGCAGTTATATTTATTCAAAAAGTTATTCTTTTGTCTGTTCTTACAAACGTCATTTAAATATTTGCTATTTGAAAGAAGTTATATCTTTTAGATTTTGCTTAGACCACGGAACCAGATGTCTAAATTCACCTAGAAATCTTTTATTCACGCATTTTCTTAATCAAGTAATATAATTCAAAATGTCGACATAATAACATTAATTTGAAAGTTGCCATATATTATTAAAATCTTATTTTCAGCCGATAGACGCGAAAGAGGTAGAAATTTCAACTCCCAGCCAAACTTTTTAAATTTTTGCTTGGTGGCTAAAAATCCGTATGATGTAGCATCAATTATGAAAGATAACACTCTTTATATTGATTAATATCCTTTATATTGGATAAATCCGGTATCCTTGTAAGTGAGACTATAGAGAAATATTATATTTTGCCATTCGATATTAATTGTTAAAAAGTTATAACAAATTCAAATGTAATTATTCGTATAGATTAAAGTTATTATTAATAGATTAATTTTGATTCTTCTTATTTTTCTTATCACCTGATAGATGCCCACAATAAGTCATGGGCCTCTTTGGAAAATTGCAGAAGCGATCGTTCTCGCGTGGCCCGAATTCAGCGAGTTCCTGTTATCTAATCTATGTCGTCGTTGCCCCTAGTGGTGGGTTTATTCATGCTTGGTCTACTGGGTCATGGTCTCCACTTACTAAACCTAACGTCTTCAACAGCCATCAGCTGCTCAAGACCCGCCTACTGCTAGTTTTGATGAACAATTCTTCTATCTATTTCATTTTAATTATGCGACACTAGCTATACCCGCGACTCTGTCCGTCTGGAATTCAACAAAAAAAATGTTTAGTTTATTTACTTTTTTTCATTAAAGATTTTTTCTAAAATAAAAGCAGCCTTAGTTAATCCTTATTACACTATCTATCAGCCAGTATAAGTTCCGTCAGAATACTTCCAGACATTTCAGAGATTAGGCAGAACAAACAGACAGACAGATATACAAAAATTTGACTATAAGTAATTCTGGAAAATGTACTTTATATATATTCATATGCATGTATTGAAAAGCGTATTTAACGGAAATTAAATTACAAACATACACTTCAATTTTATTTATTTGTATAGATTACAAATAAATTTCATGATTGGTTATGTATATCGTGGTTCGACACCACGATCATAAGTTTCGATGAAAAAAGTAAAAAAAAGGAAAGTCTCAAGTAAACAAAGTTAAGATCGGTAAGACAAGCAGGTCGCTTCCATTTGGTTCCAAAGGAAATCTGTGGGACAGGTCTATGTCCACCAGTGGACATAATACTATAAAAATTATGTCAATAAGGATATTTACAATAACAACAATCTTAACTTTTCTATTTGCGAAAACATTTAAAGCCCTTCTCAAATTTATTTTCTGTTAATATTATTTAAGATATCTGTAAATTTTCTTCAAATAATAAATAAATTTAAACACGGATTGACGTAATTCAATATATACTTTATTTGTAATTAATGTATAATTTTCAATTCTTAATATATATGAGTGATTTAAATTCTTAAATGCGATTTTTTTTAACCAACCAACTGTTCACTGTAATGTTCTATTCACCGGTACACTATGAGATGAGATTTTTGGCTCCAGGCATTAAGTTCTTTATTTAATCCCCTTTTGTAAACAAGGGGGTTTAGTATGTTGTACTATACATAGTATGTTTACAGTATGAAATTAGTGATGTAATAAAAGTCTTTATTCTTAACTTTCTACCACAATTGTCTTTGTTCATAAGTTATCGGCCAATTATAACCCAATAGATAAATTAATAAATAGATAAAACTTATTTCAGAGTGCCAGTAATAACTGGTAGCATTCGCAGTCAAGAGGTAGATGTTTGGGACTTGTAATCTTATTTCGCGGATTCGATTCTTGGGATGCAATTTTATATAATTCACACTTTGTGCATTAATGATTTGGAAATTCCACTGCTCACAAACAAGGTTCTAGAGGAGTGATTCCCAAAGTGGAGTGACTCCTAGGGGTCTATGACAACCTGCAAGGGGTCCACGTCAGCGAAAAAAAATTTGGGGGTCCATGAAATGAAAATGGGGGTCCACAGACTGGACATCATTAGCCGAGGAGATTTAAGATTAACCCTAACAAAATTGAAGCCAAATGTTGATAATTTATTAATACAGCATCAGGTTCATCTTTCTCACTAAAAATATTGACTTATTGCTTATGTTATTTTATTTATAATTTATTTTATGTTTATTTAATGTTACGTATTTTTTATATAACAGATACAAAATTTTATTTTGAGTAGTTTTAATTAAAATTCAATTAATAAATGTATAAATATCATGTGTTTTTACTTTAAGTTTTTAACACTAAACTTCACTACAGTTAGAAATTTACAGGAAATCAATATCAGGTAAGTAGGGGGTCTACCCAACACGGAAAAACATGACAAGGGGTCTACGACACAAAAAAGTTTGGGGAACTCTCTTCTAGAGGATGGGCAGCAGCGTCCTCTGCGCACCATAATACCACTTTAAGGTATATCTTCCCATATATACCTTTAGGAGAAGCCTATACCTTGCAGTGGGCATCTATGGGCAGAAACGGCGAATAAGCTACAATTGTTTATAAAAATGAATTTTCTATTTCATACGAAGTAAAATTTTATGGTACATAATATTATTTGTTCTATTACATCCCACCTATCTTATCTCATCGTCTTTTTTATTTCAATTGACATCACACAAGTTTTAATTTATTCGTAGATTTTTGGGGAAAAAGAAATGTATTGTTTACTTTTTTATTTTTTTTTGGCGAAGCATTTGACCTATGTCTCGCCTGATGTTAAACGATGACGAGGTCTACGATTGCTTACTTAGAAGAAACCTTTTCACTCTTGACTTGAAGACTCCTAAGTTGTAACTGGCTGGAAACAATGACGTCGGTAGGTTGTTCGCACTATAAAAGTATTAGCAAAACTTAGTTTGCTTAAGAAGGAATTTCAACGGTGTACGGATATCGTGAATCCGTACATCTAGCACTATTTATGTCGTAATTTTCTCTTTTTTCCCTCGTAAGAACCTTCATAGTTTTAATGAAAAGTATTTAAAAAATATCGAGTTGGTAGAGTTGTTTTCGAGTTTTGGCAATCCTTTTAATGATTCATTTTTATATACAGGATGATTAGTTACAGGTGTAGATGCCTTAAATTGTCTCATTCTTCAGTATAAAGCTTAAGCGCTAATTTTAAAACACTTTGTATAAAGGGATTTCTGAAAACTGTAAAGTTAATATAGCTTATCTATTGCAATGCCAATAACTTCTAGCAGTGCAAAGTCTGCAGAACAAATTGGTAAACAATAATTGATTTTAATATGTAGTAATACGTATTTTTAAAACACTTTTTCGTACTATATTATCATTAAGTTATTTATTATTTCTAAAAACCATCGATTTTTGGATAGTGTGTACAACGCGTTTAACGAAGCAAAAAAATATACATTTAGGCATTTACAACTTTATAGCCTATTATTAATCATCATGTATATACACCGTTGCAGTTTATTTACAATTAATTTATTTTAAATATAATTTTCAATGATTTGTCACATTATTGTAACAGGAATAATGTCAATAATGAAGTATATATATCATCTGTTTACTTTGATTTTCGAACATTAGTTTTCGCGATGTCTCTTTCGCACAGTTCTTGTACCGTGCCCTTTTCCGCTGGCCGAAAGACTTATGCTATCTCCCTCGCACAGCATATCTAAAAGTGACCAAGATTGACTTATTCCTGGATGCAATTGAAAAAAGGTTCTGATCAGATTGCTGGAATCCGGGATTCGGTTGAGGTGCCGAGATACCCTATCCTTGAGTTATCTTCAAGGTTAAGACAGTTGATTAGAGTTAGGTTATGGGAACCTCACTGGTGGTCTGTCCCGGAACACAAGTTCTAAGTCTAGCTCATGAAGAACTTCCATTTACTGGACATGCAGAGTTGTTTTGCTTAGATAAATCAATAGATGATGCCCTATGCAGTGCGAGGAAAGTTCCTCAAATTCAAATTTGATGAAGATTGAAGCTAGAAGCAATAGGATGATACATTTCCAATCATTAATTGAATATATTGATTTATCCTACCGTTATATACCAGGACAGTTTTCTTATTTGATAATAGAATTGCTGAAGTTTCTTTCACCACTTCTTCTACTAGTTCTACCGTTATGAAGCGGTAACAATTTTAGTTGTAAATTATCTACGATATTAAAATCCGACTATTTAATTATTCATTTTACACTTTATTGTACACATAACACTCTATAAATAATCCAAAAGTAAACGTATCAAAGCATTATAACATATAATAGATAATGAATAAAAAATAAACAATTTATATAGAAGTACAAGAGGCGGTCTCTACCAGACAACCTTTGATGGAGATAAGAGACATGAAGGAGAGGAGTTGGGAGTGCATAATACAAAAAAACATTAAAAAATATTATTATTTTACTTTTATATCTCATTCCCTGAAAATTAATTTATGGGCACCCTATTCAACAAATATATTATAACATATATACATATAAAATATAATAAAAAAAGAGTTTAAAAATTTCGATAACTACATATATAAAAATCAATAAAATTGGAGCGTCTGTTTTTAACATTAAAATTACCGCCTTTTACTTTATGTTTATACTGATATATACGGTACATATACCAAAATTACATTTTATTAAATTTTTGCGTGTCTGTCTGTGTATTTGCTCCGGCTAATCTCTGGAATATCTGGATGATTTTGACGGGACCTATTCCGACAGGTAGCTAATGTAATAAGGAGTAATTTAGGCTATTTTTATTTTAGAAAAATTCTAAAACGAAAAAGTCTTATTAATTTTTGTTAAATTCCACGCGGATGATGTCATGACGAAGATACAGACTGTGCTGCCAGAAGTTCTAGGCCTATCTTATTTTAATAGTGTTTCAAATTTGGTTTCAAATCATTCTTTGTTTTGTAGTAAAAACTTGATTTATTAAAAATCCTATATTGTAAGATGGCTCTATCAAGTTTTGCATATGTTATCTGTATTAACTACTGTTTAGGACTTAATAAAAAATGAAAAAAAAAATGAATGTATTAATGTCGATTGTGAAGATGTATTTTTTTTCTAATTCGTCATGGTTCACGGAACGGCCAAAAGCTTAGAGCCAAACACGTCCGTGATTGGTAG
Organism: Battus philenor; assembly: GCF_028537555.1. Lineage (NCBI taxonomy): Eukaryota > Metazoa > Arthropoda > Insecta > Lepidoptera > Papilionidae > Battus > Battus philenor. The sequence continues at coordinate 11,152,770 of NW_027181683.1, forward strand.
AATGATCTCCGTTAAGATCAATTAGACTGATAGGGCGCTGTTTTGACAGCTCCCTCCGATTTGACAGTTTGACAGGTGTCGTGACAGGCGAGCGTCGTGCGCAGCGCTTTTTGGGCGCACACAAATATTTCAGCATAAGCTATTTAATATCGATTTTTTTAATTACATTATCTTTATTTAAATATATGAAGCAAACTTTTTGTACATTTTTTTACCTAAAAAAATAAAACAGTTTTTACGATTACTTCATATTGAGAATATAAAGTATGTAATTTTGTAAAACAAATAAATGTGAAATAATTAAAAAGAAAAACTTTCCACATCCTTCCATTCGTTTGACATATTGAAATATACAGTATGATTGTTTATTGCAGTATAAGCTTTGAAGCGGTGAATTTATAACTCCCTGTATGAAGTGATTATTTTGAAATATTTATTTTTTTATTCGGCATATCAAAGTATAGATAGTAAAAAATAACCTTTAATATGTGTTATTTAGAACACTTTTTGTTACTATATTAACATTTTTTTTCTGAAACTTATTTTTTGGATAAGGTGTAACATATATTGACAACCAAAGAAGCTATAAAATAACTCTTTTAAACTTTTTACACCTATAACCGATCAACCAGGTAGTGCCTTGATGACGTTTAGATCTAAAACAAAAATAAGCTGTGATCGAATATCAACCATACTGATAGTAAAATCAATGTTAACAAGATTAAGCTAAATATTTTTTTTATCTGTGCATAAAAAATAAAAAAAAGAGTTTTAAAAGATCAAAATACTTTCTGCATATAGTTGAACATAGTTTTAACCATGTCTATATCGATTAATGTTAAAATATATCAGAATCGATTTCATATCGATGTGTGAATATAAATCGTGCATAGTCTTAAGTCAGACGTTGGTGTTAGTTACTCACACATCGCACTGATTAAAATCTAAATTGTAAATTGATATATTAAGATGGGCGACCACCCATCTCGATGCAGTTGTTTATTTTTGTTTGTGTCCGGTGCGCATGCGCCCGTAACAGATAGGCGCGCGCCGCGATTGGTCGATTAAGGTTCACGGGTACAGATAAAATATATTTTTTTAATCTGTGCAAACTATGGCTGTGAATTGTTCTGCTTTTAATTTTTTAATAATGCTTGATAATCATGTCAGCCTATAGACGTCCGCAACAATGCATTGGCCTCCCTCAAAGATCACCACTATTATCGATGTCCACGTCCAGAGATTTCCTGTGACCTTGACTATATCAACGGTCTACCCAAGCCGCATCTACCGCTTCTTAACATTCGTAACGGCATTCGAATGCTTAATTAGATGAAGATCAAAAGTAAAATGACTGGTGCTTCATTATCCAAAATGTTAGCCTTCGCAAAGATCTCCTCAATGAAGGTGAAATACAAAATAACATAAAATGCTTATACCTGTGGTCTACATCGCATTGTACCCCTTAGTCGTTTCTTCGTGACTCGTGTCAGTCACTGGTACCATTTTTCTATAGGCTTCTAGGTTTTCGTAAAATTTTATGAAGCCATGCACGGTGGTATTACGTGCTTTTATAAATGCGTCAATTCAGTAAGCAGATGACCGTCTCATTCCCACTTTTTCTATTACATTGCTATAGGATTCTGCATATTTTCTATGCTCTTGCATGCAATGTGGTTGAAGTATTAAAGGGTTCCTTATAATACAGAATACATAATAAATATCTCAATAACAATACAGGTGTCGCAGTTTTATCGGATTTTGCAGTATTACATAATTAAAAAGAAAACTTTTAACTTACATTTATGAGTACTTCAAGGATCTTTATGTAATGTATTTAATTAAAAAAGATAAACAATAATCATGTAATGAATTATCTGCAGCGACAACAACCGGATGCATAGATCATTGCGTGCTACAAAACTAGGAGCATTCGTACTATTATACGTACCTATCTTTGTCACACATCTTCCGTCGCTCTCACACAAACGACTCGTGTGATTGGTTGTAAAGTACGGCTTGTGATTGGTTGTATAAATAAAGTTGCTTTTAGGATTCCTTAACGTATTTTTAGGGTTTGGTATAAATAAAGAGTCTAGGCAAATAACATCCTCCTTCCTTAGATTGCCAAGTGGTCCACGCTGCCCTCCAATCCGCACTCTTCACTTACCACACAAACATCAACCCTGACACGACCAGGTAAGCCTTGCCTTCTCCGCTTCCATCTCCGTCAGAGTGTCACATATAGGTTTTAAACACGAATATTTAGGTTTATGGTATAGTTAACGATCCCTTCCGTTCCGTGATCATGGCAGATGAAGCTTTAAAAGCCTTAGGGCTAGCAGCATTAACTTCTTCGAAATAAAATTCAATCTGGTCTATGGTCTACTAAAATCCTTACTTTGGTCTCTACGTGACCAACTTAAACAGATAGTATTAAGATAGATGATATTTTCAAATGGTTTTCTATAATGATATATATAGATGAGTGACATTAAGGTAATTTCTTTTAGCATCGGTTTATTTGTTCCAGCGTCTCCCAGCGACCTTAACTATGCCGTTCCTTCATCTTAAGTGAACGTCCTGTACTTCTCTGATCAGTCCGTGGTCTTCACTCCAGGACTTCACAGCTCCAGTAGGCACCTGTTCTACGCGTTATTGGTCCGCCCAACAACACTTCACCTTGCAAATCTGGCTGCCCATGTCGGATACTTTCGTTCGTCTTCGGATCTCCTCATTCCTGATCCAATCTTGTTGAGATATCCTGAGAATCTTCCTTTCACGGCTAATTAAGTGATTGTTAATCAAGTCATAAGTTACAGACCACGTTTCAATATCACAAATCGTCACACATAGGTTTTCTATTGAATGATATGAGACTGCAATGTAATGTTAAGTATAAAAACATATTACAAAATGATAATAACATTTTTATCCATTATCGAGAAGCGGTAGAGAGTGCTATGTAGCAGACGCCTTTGTAGTTGTCAATCGCAATTTGCCACGCAAAAACCTGTTCGGCGAATAAAAATAAAACTTGTAATTTGACATATCTCGTACGCCGGCAAAAAGTTTACACTGATAGTCGTGGACGATAAAAAAAAAGTTACAATATCTGTGCGAATATTATTATGGCGTCGGTAACCCTACTCGTTGATTGGCCGGCGCCTCGCGCATTCTATTTTCAAAATTCCTCCTTATATTGATTCCGTTCGATCGGCTTCAACTAATTACAAAAATAAAAATGTATCTATATTAATACATTCCTTTTAATTTAAACCTTATTGCTATATACTTAAAGGTTTTTAATATTTATTTGGAAGTAATAAACAATTGTAGAATTATATTCGAATTTACAAATGTTTATTATTACCTTCAGAGCAACGGCCATGCGATTTATTATATTAATTTTCCGAGTATAGAAATCGATCATTAGCATGTCAGAGCTGTTGTCGACTCGATTAGATTAAACTATTACGATTTAATTCTAATGAAGTAATTATTTGCGAATTATTTATAATGAAATAACTTTGATTTGCATAATCTATTACTCAGTTAAGCCAACATACCAATGCAAGTTTAATTATATATTTCCGAATATAGACATATTTAGGTTGATAAAAAAATTTGAATAAAGAATAGTTTAGTGATGAAATATATCCATATATTTTTTATTCAGTCATGTTGATTTATCAAAGCTGTATTTACTCTATGGTGTGTTTCAACTCTACAGATATACAATTATGACATTTCTTTATTTGAAACACAGTCTACTATATATTTTTAATCATTATATGCATCTAAATTAAATATTCATTACTGTGACAAAGAATTCTACTTGTTCTTCTTTATAAAAATGGATTCTCATTGCACTAGGCTCGAAGTTCTGTAAAGGGCGGTTTCAATTCTTTTTCTCTTTCCACGCTTCCACTTACTGCTACCATCTTTTTTCCGTGCTGTTCTATTTTTGAAAATTTTAAAGAACCGTGTATATTGGTGTTGCAAGATTAGGTATAATCTGTTTATTATTAACATAACATAAAATATTACATCATTTTCCAAAGAGTGTTGCAGTATATGAGTACAATGTATCATATTACATTATATCTACAGTAAACTTATTTATTCGTTTAATAAATGCTGCTAATTTTTAGTCATAAAAAGTGTTCACTTTCTTCTTCGATTTAAAATGGCTCCATGTACTTCAATTGGTGGAATGTTTCAGTGCCGAGGTATGACGTCTTATAAATTTTATTTGCAGAATAACTCTACCATTATAATTTTAAATTATTACACCATGTCTATTAAATAGAGTTGTTCTTCTATTTTATATCTTAATATTACACTTTATCATACATGTAGAAGAAGAATATGAATTATTATAATAAGCAAAAGTATTAACGGCTGTCACCTAAAATGGCGATTTCTTCCAGACTATCATTACGGCTATCAAATGAAAGAATGAATTGGATTTTCAAAAATTCTAAATTCAAAATATCTTAATTCGAATAGGTATTTATAAGCGCTTTTGAATTGTCGACTATTTTAACATTATAATTAGTACGTCGATTAATCGTATTCGAAATTCGAATATCTCTTTTTAAATAAGTATTTGGTTTTTTCATTTACAAACACTTTTTTATCGTTGATTTTTTTAACATTACAAAAAGGTCAGCGTGTTCAGTCAATGAGTAAGCTACCACCGGCTCGGAACGTCGATCTGTTAAGAAGAACCGGCCAGATACTCGACTGTTGCTGTTTTGAAATGACGTAAATAAGTCAACAGATCAAGTTCCACACATTTCGATTAAAAACTGTTGAATGCTATATGATTTATTTAATAATAAACCTTTAATGTTAGATTTTATACTAAGAAAAGGAAGTAGTGAGATATATTGTGGAACTTTATTATATATTCCTACATCCAGACCTGTGAAGGATTTGTTTACTTTTGAAAACGAAGTTTAGATGTTAAAATATAAAGTAACTAATTATACATATGTCTAATAATAAGCAAAAGTTTAGAAATATGACACTGATAATTTTATATGTTAGTATTTTAGTTACCCCTTGTCCATTTCGCGGACCTAAACAACGTCAACATAACCTTTATTGCTAATGACATTTAAAATCCCTTCTTAGCAGACTTTTACTAGATAAAATCAATATTCTCTCCAAATTTCAAGTCTCTAAGCCTTATAGTTCAAGAGATATGGTGATCATCCAGAACACAGACAAATGATTTTTCGATTGTTTTTAATTAATATTTTTATACTTTAATATTTTAACGTGTATTTGTTATGTACTTTTTACGTAACACATGCTGTGATTGTTTAGATTTATACACATTGTTTTGTACTGTATTTTCAATATTAAGTTGTAATTATTACTCGAAACAAAAGTAAAAGAAAAATAAAATAAAAAATTACATAGATATACGGTAGCGTATAGTAATGTAATATATGTGTGATATTTACGCAACCCGCAGCCAAGTATTGAGATTATGATATATCTCTCATGTATATCTTTAGGAGAGGCCTGTGCTTAACAGTGGACGTCTAAAGTCTGAAACCACGGCGACGAATTCCTCACTTTGCCTAGATATCCTATGAAAAATACTTTATATATCATCTGTCTGTAACGACATAAATTTTATATATCTCACTGAATTTATAGCATATATAATTGTAGCATTCACAATTCGTATTTTTGGCCATTTTATAAAATCATTTTGTGGCGTTCGAATTTTAAATTGACAATACATAAAAGTAATGTGGGTGTGTGCGCTGCTGTTGTGTTATGGAGGTGTATGTTGTAAATACTCTTTTTACATATGTGAATACACCCCCTTCCTTCTACTCTTGGCTATCATCTTCCTCTCCAACGTGCTTAGGAATTAACTGACGTCCGTCCGCTAATTGCGTATGCAATGTTTTCAAACACTAAGTCACGTAGTATTTATGTCTTTGACACATCGATTTGACAGATTATAAAAGAATGAATTTATGTACTTGCTCAATATCTCTAAATACATACGTTAAATTACATGTCATTTATTTCGTATGTAATGAGCAGTGGTAGCTCAGTGGTAGGAAACAAAGGCTTGCGATCGTATGTCGCGGGTTCTATTCCAAATTCAAATTCCACTAGGCCTCTCAATAGAAATCCAAAGAAACAATTACACAAGAGTGTATAAAAAAAACTTATACAATTATCACGTAAGATAGACGCATTAAATAAATATAATAGCCTTTATTGCTGAAAACGGCGTAAATAAAATTAATAATATAATATAAATATCGGAAAACGATCGTTGAAAAAAATTAACAATGGTAATACAACGATAGAGAACGGCAACTTTCGATCTTAGGTCGCGGTTTTAATTCCTGACATACAATCTTATATAATTCACATTTTGTGCTTTCATTATACAGGATTGCTACTGTTCACAGACAAATTTTCGGAGTATAGACATAGACATCATTTGTGTACCATAATATCACACTGCGATCTTCAACCCCCTTATCAAGAGCGAGGAATATGATATATCCAACACAGAAATCTTTTGGGGAGGCCTATACCTTGTAACGGGCGTCTGTCGACTGAAACGACGAAAAAAAGTTTGACACATTTTCTCAATAACACTCGATAAATAGATAATTATTATTTTATATATAGAAAAGTAGTGGCCTAGCTTTAAAGACTGAAACTTGTGATCGTAAGGAGCGGGTTCAATTCCCGTGATAAAGTTTTATATAATTCACACTTTGTGCATTAGAGGAATGCTGCTGTTCTTCATCCTCTGCGTACCATAATACCATACTGCAATCGCTGACCCGCTTATATTCCCCCATAGATATCTTTGAGGCTTTGCAGTGGGCGTCTATCAGCTGAAATTAATTAAATTATAATTATTCCTTATCTAATTTTCTTCATTTTGTTTGCTTCTAGTATTTCAATCATTGTTTATTCTCTGATAGCATTTAAGCTTGTAGTTTGTTTTTTTCAGATCAGAACATGTTAATAATCCTTGTAGCTAGCTTTAAGTTGAAGGATGTATTAATAGGAGAGCTATATCTGTTTCTAGTTCTAAAACAAATTCAACTGTATACCACATTACTTTAAATTATTAAAAAAATGGTAGATGTTACGCAAATTAAAAGAAACAGTGTGCATCTCAACATCGCTCGAAGTGAAATCCACAGTAATCAAGTGACGGGAATCGCTTTGTTATCTTGATAAACAACAAAAAAATATTATTAATAACAAGATGTAAGCGAACAGTATCCAACAAAAAAAGACCTTAACAGGTGTGACGACATCACAGTAATCGACCGGGTGAATGACCTTTTGACGGTTAAATAAAAATGGCCGACCACCCACGTCGCCGACTTACGTATTACACGCCCGATATTAGTTGACCCTTGAAACGCTTCGGTTGCATTAGACAACGGGACCATTCATTTGTGGCTTCATTTAACAGCCAATTACGCCGGAGCCACTGTCGGATGCATTTTTTGGGGCACCAAAGATCTAATTACGTTGGATTATTAGTTTAGCGTATAAATATAGGAACAAAAACGAGTCGGCGTCTAGGCCACACACCAAGGGCAAAGTGTAAGCACTAATTCGGTTTTAGACCGCAGACGTCGTCTGAAATGATTTACAGTGAGTTGTCAATCCTTTTGCGACGTTGACATATCTTTTGTGTTATATTATCTGTAAACTGCAATTTTTTACAGATATATGAGCTAAAATGGCGTAAATGTATAGCTCATTTGCCAAAAAATTCTTTGAAATTTTTACATCTAGTTTCAATAACCTCTTATGAAGTAATCAGTGGTACATATGTTATATTAAAGCATTTTTATTGCACTTCATTTCAACTTGTAATAATCCTAATTTTATATGATTTCTGAAACTATCGTTTTTTGAATAGAGTGTACTAAACATTAATTGACAGCAAATGATTTTTACATTCACGCTTTTAAAGCTCTTATCTCTGTAACTAACCATCCTGTATCTAAAAAAAACGCGTCTAAAATTAATTTTATTTCCTTAACGTATTTTATTTGTTGTTAATCTTAAATGCCCACAAGTGGGACCGGACTAACTCACAAAGAAAAAATACAGAGCGTAAACAAAAATGAACAATGAACAAAACATTCACCCGTTTAAAACTTTTACATCAATAACGAATCATCTGTATAATCTCATTATTTATAAACTCTTGTGTCCGAAAATGTACGTAATTCAAGAGTTACATTTTTAATTACTGTTTATTATTAAGACAAACATTAAATAAAATCATTTCAATTACTGTTTTTGTTCTTTTTTTAAGTAGCGAGAAGTTTTTAGGGTGGCCAGTCTTATTTTAAGAAAGGGGCGTGAATATACAATTGTTTGATTGCCGGAGAAGCAATAAAAGGCAGCTGGGGGGCCCTCGATTGAGTGCAAGAATATTGCAACTCACCTCTCTCACACTGTCGGCAAGGAATTTCGGAGTTGTTTCGCCTTATGCTGGGTTTACATACAAGAATCTAGTATACGTAATTTTTTTTCTTATTTTAATATATACAAATAAATGGAATTGGCCTCAATTTTATATAAAAATTATAGATAGAATTATAAATGCCTTTCGAAGATTTACTCGCCTGATGTGGAGGTGGGCGGGCTCGTGCAGTCGGCGGCTGTTGAAGCTGAAAGGTTCCTGAGTACCAACAAGGAGCCAGTAGACTCCACTGGGTAGTTCACAGCCAAGGTCGCGAGATGTCACTGGGTTCGGTCAGAGCAAGGCCGGTCACCAAGCGCGAGGCAGAAGCCATAGGCCAAAACGCGTCTTCCGTGTTTCACGGTGCTGATGATAAATTAAAGTAACATCAGTCCATTCCATTATTATTATGTGGGTGTCGAAATTATCGTGTTGTTAGAAGAGGCGCCGGATACAGTTCTCTGGTGCAATCGTACCAAAATAAACGACTGTCTTTTTGTAATGAATTGAGTTTCACCATATCTTACCCCCTCCACTCCTTACTTTATCAAAATTTAAACGATCATGCCAATGCTGCTTTGGAAGCCTGTTCCAGAAACGATATGATGTCCGCTCTTGAAAGGCTTAAATTCTTCAACAGGTTATAGATAGATTTCACTATGATACCACTCGCTCCTACCTCCATCGCATACAAAAACACTTTGAATTTCATCATTATCATCGTCGTTTCAGTAGTAGAACCTTCATTGCTGGACGTAGGCCTACTCAATAGATTTCCAATAGAACAGGTCGGAAACATTACATCAACCGTCTTCTGGAAACCTTAATGAGGCTTTCCAGAAGGATGTGTTCTTCAGCATTAAAGACTAACGAGTAGGAAGAAGCTGTTATACGTATATACATATATCCTCACCTTCTCAACCAACTTGTGAATAGAATTTCGTAAAATCCGCACTTAGCCGATCTCTACTTAAAAAAGTAATATCGTTACGGAATTTTAACTCTCTGAGATATGTAGTTTCTCAGATATAGTGATGAGTAAGTACATAGGAGATCTTTTATGTATATACAGGTATATATATTTTATATATAAATACTATGTATGTTATCATATTACTGATAAAAACTTACTTAAATAGGAGGATATAATATAAATAAATTATACAAACACCTATAAATAGAGTACAGATAATTAAATCAATTTTACCGCGATTTAGTCGCAACCCTTTTCTTGAAATTGAACTAGGGAGAGTTTATTTCAAAGCAGTATATACATCATAATAAGCATTTGATTTTGCCCAGTTGATATAAATTGCTCTGAAGTCTTTTTCACGTGCATGCAAACCCACCCTTATAGACAGCTATGCGAAATACGCGACGCAACGACATCGCCCCAAATTAACCTTTTTTTTATGCCGCTCTAGTAGAATTACCCGCCACTGGTCTTGAACTTGCATTCGTACGATAAAATATAACCAACCAACTTGTTTTTTTTTAATTTGTTTAACTTTAAAATTAAAACAAAACTCATTTTTTTATTTGTGCGTAAGTGTACTTTAGAAACATGTATATTATTTATTATTAATAAATCAGTTAAATAATTTGAATTTGTTATTTCATTCTTTCATTCAGTATCACTAAATGTCTTTTAAAGTGTAAATACATGAATCTCTTTGGTTCTCGAAATTTAAAAAAAGGAATTTTTATTTTGTTGACTTAGATAAATATTCCATATACGCTTTAAAAGTTGTTGAGTCAGTTTGTATGTTCACACTATCGTAAGGCAAAACATTTGTGACGAACTCTTGTCTTATAACTCTGCTATTATGACTTTACTAGCTTTTTATATTTCCTAATGTCTGTTTTTATTCTTTAAACAATAATATTTTAGATGTTAAACTCGTATTCCTTCAAATGCACGTGCTGTGTGCTGTGTATATTTTAAATACGATAATATCCCACTTGCGTATATGACGTAATGTTCAGTGTTAATTAAATTTTATGGTCTAGAAATAGAGGAAAGTAACATCGCCTCGCTAGTTAACCAAGAGGGAGGAAGACTGATCTTTCTCGAATACTGCATGAAGATAATCTGAACAGTTATTAAAAGCAATAAGACGTAAGTCAATAGAAGAAAGATAAATTTTTTGAACAAACCGTAAAAAAACCTAAATTAAATTGTGATTTAGAAATGTACAACAGTGAAGAATAATAAAATAATATTATAAGAAAATAGAAATTTTACCGTATTATGGAGGGAAGGCGTAGGAAGAGACGTGATGATGAAAGGAATGGAAGAGAATGAGAATGACGACAAAGGAATGAATGGTTTTAAGGACAAAGAGGTATGTGGTAATCACAATTTTTTTTTAATTTTTTGAATTTAATATCCCTGCTTACATAAAGCAGAAGTGGACGAAAGGTCCCCAAAACGGGGGCTATAATAAAACTTTTACGGTAACAACTTGAATTCAGCGTTCAACGTTCTAGAATCTTCGACCTATATATAATATATAACCTCTAACAATAATCACAACAGCAAATGTTGAGGCCTACTCCAGGCCCCCAGAAATATGCTTGTATTAATTTTCATAAAACAAAAATTACAATAAAACTAACTAACTTAAAAAACACTATACAATAGGCACCGATGATGCTGCAAGGCTGCGTTCCCCAAATATGTTCATGAAGGAATATACCATAATCGGCACGCCAGGTGGGTTTTCTATCACCGCGTGGTACGCAAAAGAGGTTGTAGCCGATCCTCAGTAAGCTTGTCTTAATGCACAAAGTTTAAATTGTATAATATTATATACCGGGAATTGAACCAAAATCCTTAAAAAAATGATTAAAGTTCTATCCTTACCACTGGGCAACCACTGTTCAATAGAAGAATATCGATGCTAACAAAAGTAACTTTGTTATAACTTTGGTTCATATTGACTAGTAACTCCTTTGTTTGCAACTGTGTATGGTATTACAATTATCTCATATATAATATCTCTGAATGATCATGTATTAAAAATAAGAATTTCTAATTAGCCAAGACTGTGGTACAGAAGAAGATTCAAGAACGCTTACTATCAACAAGACTCAGGGACTAAAGAACGAGGCGGTCATCGTTGTTGAACAACAGACACCCACGGACTGTATAGCAGCTTGCGGATGAAACTCAAGATGCGATTGCAAGATTCATCGACATGGCGAATACGGCAATCACACACAACCTGAGGATGGTAATATGGAGTAGGGATCAGGAAGTGGTCTAATTTAGAGCAGTAGGACTAATTTATTAATTCTTTTATATCTCATATATATCTTGGAGACCACAGTCCTGTAAGCATAGTGTAGGACAGCTAACAACAAGGTGGTCAAACGATCTTTGCAAACTTGTTGGAAGAAGCTCGAAAAAAAGAAGTTGGAAGATGCAGACCGCGTCCAACCGGTCCTTTTTGAAAACGATAGGAGAAGCCTTTGTCCAGCCGTGGACGTCCTTCTGCTGAAATAATGATAATTATGGTATGAGATTAGCTATGTCCATTAGTGAACGTGCTGAAATAACGATGATAATTATAGTGGGAGGTTGGGGCTGACATTTGTTCTAAGTTAATTTTCATTTGTGTTTGTCCAAAATGATTTGTAATATAATGTATACTTTGATAAGACTTAGATACAAATTGGTTTGACGACTAAAATGATGATATCGATAAACTATTTATGATATTGTTTCTTTATGATACTTATGCAAATGTAAATACATTTGATATATTAGAGCCAAAATAGAAACCGATCAGACTGCTGTCTGTTTGATCATGCAAAATTGCGAAATTCTTCGCGTCTAGCGCAACCCCTTCGGCAGGCGCAGGTTGGGGGGTTGGGGCCGCGGCTTCAAGAATTTTATTAGAATTTTTGCGGCAGCGTCGCGAATCGGGAATCCCCGGGTTCGGTTCCCGGGCGAAGAAGTTTAATTTACTTATGTTTGCTATCGTTTTTTTTATAACTTCAAATCGAGGGGTGACTTTGGGGGTTGAAAAACATGTTATATTTTAGCACTTCTTTTACCTTTTATTGATGTTAACTATTTATTTATACGATGGAATGATACAAATTTGACATTACTCTAAATTTAATCCAACATCACGTCATTTAATTTTTTCATTGACTAGAAGCATCGTATTTCTCCTCTGCCTTGCCTAATGTTAAGGGATGACGTGGTCTAGGTCTACAATGCTACATGCTTGTCTAGAAGAAACTTATTCACTCTTAACTTGACTCCTAAGTAAATGTTATCTGGAAACAACGTCGCTGTTGTTTCATAACTTGGCTGTTTGTATAAAGGTAGTAACGAAAAGCCTAATGAGGGTTGATGAGATTTTAGACGTGTAAGGATGTCGTGATGGGATAATTAATTGATGTAACTCTGTCGCACATTCTCCTAAACGCATTCCGGAGAATACCTATAAACTAGCAACTCGCTGATGCTCCAAGCTCGGAAGCTTGGCGTTCACCAATGAACCTCTTGGATCGTTTTTGTATTTTGGACTAGTATACAATAGGTTTTTTAAAGGCCTCGCTATGGGGGCCTCCCGTAATTCTAACTTATTTTTGGGTTAGTGACTTTTATTTTTCTTTAATAATTTTTCCATTTAATATTTATATTTTCGCACTCTTCTTTCATGCATCTCAGGTTCTTTCGTATTTTCAATTTCTTCCTACAATTCATATCCCTTTTCCCTTTTATTTTATGCCTTTCTTTCATCTCCTCAATTTTATATTTCTTCATTTTTATTATTCTTTCTACAAACTTATTTAAAACTTTTCTTTCAATTTTCTAATTTTCTCTTACATTCTAACATCTTTTGATATATAAAGATTCTAGATAACTATAAAAATTTAATTCATCGTTAAAATCATTTTATTAATACGTCCACTGCTGGGCATGGTCTTTATTCACATATTCCCAATAGGACCGGTTGGAGATGGCTTATATACAGACTCTTCCGACAATCTTAGTAGGATTGTTTATTCTTGCGGTTGAACATTTTACTTGCTGGTTCCTGATCTCCACTCCAGTATCGTATATCCCCAGTTGCCATAAGGATAAAGGCTGGTTAGAAATAGGTATAAAATTTTAAAGGGGTGATTGTAAAGATTATTTGTCAGGAAAAGGCTTTAAAACTTTTATATCTATTTCCAATCATTCTATATAAAGTCATCATTCTGAAATATGTAACAATATATTTTTTATTGGAATGTGTTAGGCTAATAACTTTTGGCACTACAAAGCCTGCAGCGAATTTATAAAACGATATTTCTTCTACATATAAGAGTATGAATGGCAAATAACACAACTATTTATGTTATTTATTTATTCAATGATGTAGCATTATTTTGTATTTAGTTTTAATTACACCTAGACCTATTTTAATTATAATTATAATTCTGATATTAATATAGATGACAATCGTACCACTGATAGCGTTTACGTCGCGACAGAAATGCGATAATATTGCGTTTGCTTCGCGAAAAAAAAGTCCTGTGCGGGGGACCTCAAATAGAAGATTGTTCTAGAAGCGAAATGTTTTATCATTTGTACTTGATAATTAATAGCAAAGGGGACCTATGGGATAAGAAGGTAAAGTGAGAGAAGAAAGTAAAAATAAGTAGATTTAATAAACGCAATTTATTTTTTAAATGGTATATAAAAACTTTTTTACCATCCGTACATATTTAGACTGGCTACATTCGATTGCTGTTGTACGGTGTTAGCCGTTTTGGCTTTTACTGCTCCTTTGGATTCAGGGCTCGCGGGTCCCAAATTCGCGAGCCCTGAGTCAGATGCATGGCCTGACATATTGTATTGACTAATTGATATCTACCCGGTTTTCGGAGAAAGGTGTGATTGTTTTCTCCGAAGACATTTTAGCTGAATAGATATCGGAGATGGAACAGGATCAGTTAACTACAAGGTAAAATCTTGCTACAGAAATACAAGTCCAATTATGATCATGTTAAAGACGTTTTTACAATAATACACTCATTAGATTAACACACAATAGTTGCTTACGATTAAAAGGTTTAGCGCAGTGTTTGTCAACCTTTTTTGTTGTATGCCACAGCTAAGCATATATAAAATTCACATGACCTCCAACATAACTTTCCAAAATTTATAAATTAAAATGATTACCTTAGAAACTTAAATGATAAGTTTAAATAGGAAATCATTAAAAATTGTTAACGAAACACTTTAAATAAAATTTCAATGTATAAAAAATATTAAAGATTTTATACTCATAATTATTTAATGCAACTATTAAGGAATTTGCTTTCTTTTCGGTAATTTTGGCACCGAAATCTAGCGTTGTATTTAAATGGACCCGGAGCAAAAGGCTTAAACTCCAAATTAGAATTGCCCTTCTTAACAATAAAGTTTATAAAATACTGGTTAGACGTAAATGTTTACTTTTTTACTACACTTTTATATTAACATTATAAATAGTCATGTATTTACATAAGAATAGTAAAAAAAATACGTTCTTTATTAGGCTAACTTTATAAATGAAAATAAACTTGATATGAAAGGGCAAAAGATCAAATTATATATTCAAAATTAGAACTTTTATTAGATCTCCTATTGATCGACAGCTTATTTTTTAAATCTATTTTGTTTTTTGTCTTTGTTACTCTTGTCATCTTTCTATAATTACATTTCCATGTAATGTCACTAAATTCTCGAAAAATCCCTAAAAAAATTCTCTAATTCCCTAAAAAAATTAGTGTATTAAATCTTTAAAAAAAACTTTTATAATGTGAAGATTTTATAAGTGAACAAAAGGTTGGCAATAAATTACATAACTACTGTATTAAAGATGTATTATAAAAATAACCTCAAAATAAAACTTATCCGGTTTTGTCGCAAGTTCTTCTCCAATTGGGCTTTATGGCATTCTTCCCATGAAGTATGTTAGTGGTCACAGTAAATTATTCTATGGTGATGATATAACAATATAAAAAAAAACAACAATTAAATTTTATATTCATTTTATTAATGATACTCTGTAAATTATCACTTCTACGTACTTTTTACGGTTGACAATATTCTATTGAAACAATTCGTAACAATTATGCTATTGAATTACAGTAAATAATCCTTACTATTGTTATCCTTATTAAACATAATTATAATACTTCTGTAATTATTTCTTAAACGACAAACAAAGTTAAATACAAATTTTAAAAAAGAAAGAGGTTATAAATTTTCGTGCGTAAATTGTGACATTACTTTTTTTTTTAAATAAAAGCAAAAGCCGAAAGTCTCTCAAGAATATCGTCAAACTAAATCCTCTCTACTAATACTGCTACATTGCACAATAAATAACTTAATTAATTTGTTATTATAATAACTAAATTTATATTTACACGGCGTTCGTATCTATACAAATCGAGTGGGACATGTAACATCTAAATTGAATTATCAACAAATTGCTTAACTAACTTCAAGTCATAGTCGCTGTTACGTGATTGGATAATTGCAATGGACCTATTATATAATTATTTCATTTGTATTTCCTACGTGGTTTTCGTAACAACAGGTATAAAACAATTGGTTCGAATTAGATAAATATAACACAACACAAAATTGTTTTTAATTTTTAATCTGTTTTATATAGAGTCAACCGTTGTCTTTGCTTTTGTAGCTATAAAAAGAACAGTATTCTTGTATGATTGGCAAAGAATTGTCAGCCAAACAATGAAGTTGTAACATTAAGAATATATATATTACAATCCTTTTGTCTAATATATCGTTGACATGTATGTATGTTTATTTTATATATGCTCACTACCTTACACTCAGAGCCGGAAATCATAATGAAGTCTCTGTGGTTGTAAATATGACATAACCTACAGATCTTTGATCCTATGTAATATACTCTATTGAACAGTGGCAATGTGATGTAACTGGTTCAAAGTATGGCACCTTACAAACTCTTTGAAACTATGATCCAAGATATTAAGTCGAAATTCATAATACTTTTAATATAGCTTTTTAATTGATTAAATGGAAAAATGTTGCAATGTGTAAATACTGACTGTTTTTCAAACGAAGATTCGAACGCAGCTCGTTGCTCGCAACTGTCAAACGTGCGAAGTTCATAGCGAACTGTCAAGCACGCGATTTTAATAGCGTACTGTCAAAAGCGCGTTGTTCATAACGATCTGTCAAAAACACGTAATGTTCATTGTGAATTGTCAAAAGCAAGTACGAGTATACATTATTTTTTTCTGTAATTATCTATGATTTTGCACTTTTCCCTTTTTTTATCATTAAGAAACCTACAAAATATTAGGAAACGAGTTAAAAAAGGTGATGAAAAAATTAAATCTTGTATAAGTCTTTCTCAAGTTATGACGTGATTAAGGGAATCAGGGATGCTACCTGTTACAGAGATCGGTACAAGTTTGAGACAAGACGTCCCGGTTTTGTGGTCACTGCAACACAGCTAAAGGTTGTCTATTACAAAACTATTACGAGTTTCTGTTATCTATAAATAATATATGTTTGGAATAATATAACTAGGATCTGTGACCTCTATGAAACTTTAAAAAATTATTCAGGATCTGTCACCATTATGATATTGGTACAAGATTTTGTGATTACTTCAATAGAAGTAAAACGTAATAATAATTTTTTTTTTATTATCACATAGCTTTAGACAATTCCCACGACGACAACGGCTAACTATTTTGTAATGTAACGTAATTTCATGTTCTAATAAAATAGCCGACTTATGTACATGTTTTTATTTAATTAGTTTGACATTTTTTAAATAACAGATATTAATTTTATAGATAATTACTGTGATATCCTTTTAAGTTAACTTATTGACTTTAATAGCGAAGCCGATCGCCGCAGGGGGCTTGGCCATGGATCGACTACATAGTTGTTCGCGGATGTCAGGTAAGTAAAGTGCGTTTGTCTGCATGTTTTTACCTCACGCGTTTAATGCGTCACAAATGTTCACCGGTATTTCCTTTGTTAAACCCCTTATCGATATCAATAAAATAATACCATACTAAATAAATGTTTTACATTAAAAATTACGAAACCATATTCAACGAACAAAGTTAAAACAGCCCTCTTTTAACCGCATGCTTGTATTTATTCATAGTGTCATGCACTAAGAATTATTAAAAGTGATCAAAAGATCGTGAGCAGAGAGCAAAGCCAACTGTCTTAAAGATTCTGTGTAATTACAATATTTATTTATTTATCATTGAAATTAATTAACTAAATAAACAGGAATAAGTCCAAAAACACGCTAACTTAGAGTAAATAAGAATAATCAACGTTATAGCAAGCGAATGAGTCCAGATTTTGCAAAAAGCACATGCGTGTAAACACATCCTTACTTCGTTATCATTAATCAAAGAATTGAGTTGTCCAGTATCTGGTATTAAATCTGTCAGCTGAATACAGTATATCATCTGCTCGTAATCGACAGGACAATGGGTTGTTGTATTGTCTTTTATAATTATAAAAACTGAGCGATGTCTTATGTATCAAACATATTAATATCAAGTTATATGACAATCTATCAGTGAATAGAATTGTTCCTTATGGAAATTTTCTAACATCTTCATATTTATTTACTTATCTAGGTACACTAAGTACACGTTTAAAAATAAAAATTTCCTGTAGAAATGATGGTCATAGATGTGCCTTCATATGTGAAACACAACCTTAAAATATATATATAAAACACGCAAACAAAACTGATCATATTTGAGAGGAAACATTTAGTTTACAATTTTATACTGCCAAAGGACACTTAATGTCAGTGTTAGGGACTTTCCTTGAAAATGATTGCATGCCGGAGGTTTCTTTTTTTCAATTAATATCTGTTATAGATATAGTTAATTATTAACAAGTTTTTTGGAAACTCTATAAGAGCACAAAGATGCTTCTCTTTCTTCCATTTCTCAATCTCTAGTTATCTTTATTTAACCATGGAACATAGCAAAGATTGTGGGGCTATTCACTCTTCACTTGTCTTCAAGTCAGGAATGAATAGGTTTCTTCTAGGTAAGTATGTAGCATCTTAGACCTCGTAATAACTTAACATCAGGCGAAACAATGGAATGGAAGACCTGAAAGATCCCTGATGTTCCTCAATTGTTCTGTCCATCGTGATCATCGTGAAGCTAGGCCAGCTAGGCTTCATTTACAACCTTGACTAAGTGTCTTTCGACATCATTTTATAATATATGAGACTATACGAGACTAAACGAGTGCCAGAAGCATTACTTGACCTTAAGATTCCACAGAATGGTACCATTAATACAGTACATTTTATTACCAAGTCATCAATGAGCGTCGGATTTAAGTTTTAAAATTCATTGATTGGAAAATTCGACCTCCATTACGAATTGAAACGATGTTTTTTTTCCTTCTGTATACTTTGTAATGTGATAATGAATCTAATTAGGTATTTTATCTCCCTTTGTTAACGAACTAATTTATTTAAAACATTAAGTAAGAAATCAACAATTGCATCATCTATTGCATTTATTCTTTCATTCAATAAAAGAACTAGTGTTTTTAATGTGCTCATCTTTTTCTTTCTCAGACATTAGACACATATATTTTCAGATGCTATTTTGTATTGACTCTCACCAGGTTCTGGATGTTCTCAGGTTCTTGAGGGATTCACTCTACCTTCGACAGTACTTATAAGACATTTAGACCTAAGAATTGTTAATACGAAATACGGTGCTCTAGAGAAATGGTATTAAGGAATCTAAAATGTAAGTAACTTTTCTTTTGAGATTATTCATATCATCTTTTTAGATATATGACGTCCACTATTGTATATAGGCTTCCTCTATAGGCCAGCATTAAACGTCTTCCGATGACTTTATCAAAGTTATCTCTTTGTCTATTAAAGTAAAAGCATCTATTACCGAAGTACGCAAATTCATTATTGATCAGATACTACTGTTTTATCAGCAACAAATGGTTCAATACAAGAAAGTGTATTAGAACTTTCAGAAAATATTATGGATTGTTAAACGAATGTTTTAAATGTCCGAAAGGTGGTTCTTCTTCTAGGTGGACCAACATCCTTAAGATCGTGGTAAGTCGCTTGATGCGGGAAGAGTAAGACAGGACACCATGGCAAATTTATAGGAAGCCTATGCATCGCAGTGAGGACATGATGTTGACGATGAAAGGAATAAAATGATATGCAATCGTAAGTAACAATATTTTGCCATCACCATCGTACTAAAGAAGTCACTTATACTATACTTGAAATATCAATCACTTGTTCTAATGCTTAAAAAAACAATTGCAATGTTCAATTGTTTTATTGCAAAGGATCGCGTGATTGTGCGCCATTTGTCGCATCAGAACACGTCTGTTTATAGTTGGTACAATTTTAAAATTGCATCGTTTATGTATTAGTTACAAATAGATTTTCTATTGTGTTATCTTTTAACATTTTTTGAGTTTAGAACGCTCTATTTCGATTCCTTGATATTATTCAAATTTAAATTTGGATTATCATCTTGTTTAAAATATACCGAATCATTTGAAACGTTCATATAAACATATTAGTGGTAATTAGTGCTGAACTGTAACTACTGAATGAAGGTATTTTTTTAAAGTGTCCCCAAAAATAAATTTGTCGAAATTCGTCATGGACTCTTCTCAGGATTCTTGTTTAAAATCGTAGCTCTATTTTAAGTCGACAGATAATATTATAGAGGAGTTTAATTTGAATCTGTTGTCTATCAAATTTGGTCCTTTCACATTTTTCTTTTAACGCACTCAAGTGATCATAACTGCTGAATTAAGGACCTTGGTGAAAGTGACCACAAAAAAAACTTTGTCTTGTCTCTTGGAGAACTTATTTGGGATCCCCGTAACGTTATTTAAAGGTCGAGGAATGTTTTTTGTTTATTATTAAAATTAAATTTGCTCTTTTAGGCATTCCTGACATTCACATTTCCAAAGGGTAAATGATCCAAAATGAGGTATGAATTAATAAATATGGATCCTAACCCATAAACCTGAACACATATAGGCGATAACGAGGCTTTTAACCAAAGAAAAAAGATGGATTGCCTTGTAAGCAAACTCGATTTCCCAAGAGCTGGCATAGGTTATATAAATTTTAATATTGAAATAATTCGCCAATCAACTGAAGCCAAAAATAATCGTTCAAAGAGACACATGTGGCTCGCGGGCAACAGTTTGACCGCCCCTGTTATATAACATTGGCCAGAATTGGTTTAAAAAATATGAGATAATACATAACATCGGTTGTTTAAGTTTAACTACGAGGTCGAATTAGAGATGAGCAGATCCGTAGACGAATGCAAGTATCTGATATAACCTAGCGGATTAGTTGAAGGCAGTGGTGAAATACTGCACAGAAGAGGTGAACATTGGGACCCTGAGGTGCTGTAGTGGCGACCATCGACCAGCAAGCACAGCATAGGACGTTATCCACAGGTGGACATGACCTTCTTAAGTCGGTAAACCCTGGATGCATGCCGCTTCTAACTGATTATTGGAAATCTGTCGGGTAGATCTTTGTCCAGCTGTGGAAATTCTATTGCAGAAATGATGTCTAATGAAGAGTTCGTTTAGTAGATTACACTCCAGTATCTCTCCAAAGAGGTTTTACTCCAAACAGTGGCAATTTTACTAAGCGAATACATACATACATGTCTTTAATATATTAGACTTTTTAACGTGATCTGAAATTGTTTAATTAAATTTGAAACCCAATTTCGGACCTTATGATAAGAAAAATGTTATATATAGATTTTATTATTTTCAAATATCTGTTAAAGTAACTTGATAAAATTGTTCAAAAAACTAATCATTAACAGAAATATTACTTGTTTTTTATCGACTTCTTAGGTTTACGCGGTTTATTGATAATATACCAGAAGTTTCGAGTGGTTTTTAGCACCACGTATGGGACTGTGATATATACGTCTAAATGACACAGTTATTGCGCGACATAATCCATTAAAAATATGTTTAAATTCTTAATTTAAATTTGTTACGAGATTTTTTAGTAAGTGGACAGTTCTTTTAATATTCGAAACTTTTTGAACGAAAGCCTATCGAAATATGTTTTTAGTTAATTCAAATATATAATAATTGTGCATTAATTTGTACAACACGACGTTAATTATGCGTTTCGACAAATTGAATCATCACGACTAGTCATAGGTTTTAGTCACATTTATAATCAAACACTGCGATTTATACTAAATTAGGATAAGTTCAATGTCGGCTTTGCTGTTCTCTTTCTCTTTCTCTTGCCTTCATCTCCAATTCCTCTTCTTCTTTAGTTAGAGGCACCGTGCTGTGGTTGTAGAGACCTTGCGCCATGAGCTGCAGAGCGAGCGGGTTGCGCTGTCCGGACGCCTTCTTGATCTTGGCACGCTTGTTCTGGAACCAGATCTTGATCTGCGCTTCCGCCAGGCCCAGCTCCGCCGCCAGCGCCTGCCGCCGCCGCTCCGTCAGGTAGCGGTTCTCCGCGAACTCATGCTGCGAACAGAACATCCCTGTCACTCTACAACCACCAAATCGACACACACATACCCATATCACCACTAGCTGATCCCGCAAACATTGTTTTGCAAAAAAAATATTTTTAATTTTCAATTTAAAAATAAGGGTTGATCGTAGAGGGGTGAAAATTTAGGGTTGTATGTATTTTTGTATGTTGTATCATAAAAAAATAAAAACAAAAAATTTCGTCAAAAAAATAAAAAAAAAATTTTAAGGGTGAACAACCCTTATCACTTAGGGGAATGAAAAATAGATAGTAGCCGATTCTCAGACCTACTGAATACGCATATAAAATTTGGTACAAATCGGTCAAGCCGTTTCAGAGGAGTTCAAGTTCGAACACCGTGACACGAGAATTTTATATATTAGATTATTATAACAAATCGAATCATTTGCCCAAAGAGTAAAATAGTTTTTTAGAAAAAATGTTCATTTATTTCCTCATCATCATTTCTGCTGTATTTTCATCAACCACAGGCACACCTTCAAGAGGCCTGGTAGAAAGTGGCCTGCATACATCTCTTCCGTCGACCTAAATAAAGCCTGTACACATTGTGGGTAGACGCCTTATGCTGCTCTTGCCGGCCTATGGTTAACCTTAAAGTACCAGCTTCCATGTGTTCTGAGCACTATATATGGGTAGGTCTAATAGCCCAAATATATTTAAAAATATATTATTTTTTATCTATATTAACTTTAGTCTACTAGCCTATTTAAAAAAAGAAGACTAAGTTATGCCATAATTATGGTTACCTTTAGTCTAGCAAGCTGAGGTCCGGAGAAGGCGGTTCTGGGTCGTTTCTCGTCGCTCGTCGTGCCTTCCCCGGGCGGTTTCTTCGGCCTCCTTGTACGCGGACCTGCCCACAGAAAGCACACTTTTTTGGTGACCTCTGGGTAATTGAAAAAGTATAATATTTATATGTCTAAGTAAGAGCTAGGTTGTACTAGAACAATGGTCTTCCATATTTGGAACCCTAAGGGATTCTTAGTGGGATTCTTAAGACGCTAGTAGCCTATTGTAATATAGTCCGCAATATTTTCGGGAAAACAGGTCTGTGGTGATGTTCACGACATGTGTACAAGGTTAAAATTCTTTCCACCAGCACTGAGCGTTTTGCTAATACTTTTATAGTGCGAACAGTCATGGAATGAAACAAACTACATAGTAGCTGTTTTCAGCTACGATGGTATTTACCTTAGGAGTATTCAAGTCAAGAGTGAATAGGTATCTTCTAGACAAGCATGTACCATCGCAGACCTAGTCATCGCTTAGCATCAGACGAGATAGAAGTCAAATGCTTCGCCTAAAGAAGATAAAAAATGTCTATAGACAAGGAGTCCTCAATGTGGTCCTTGCAAAACTCTAGAGTACTTTATTATTCAGGATATAAAAAAAAAACTTGTAATGTTGGTCAATTGCAAAGACATGTTAACGTTTATTAATTTTTTTTAATAATTTATAAGATCTATTAGGCGGACCGGAAAGTAATGTCGTTTCTGTCGACATGTTTTACAGAAAAACCGATTGGTTTTAACCGCTCAGGTACTGAAAATTTGTATACTGGATATCAAAAGGTTGTTGATAACGAAGGTGAACATATTGTTGATTAGAAATAAAAACCTGTTAAAAATGTAGTAGTGTGAATTTAACTTAACAAAGCGACATTACTTTCCGGTCCCCCTAATATGGTAATTATTGGTTTACCAGTAAAGTCAAATAGTTATATGTACACACACACACACACACACACCACGGGCTGAGGTGTACTGCTACGTGGCGCGTCCCCAAGGTTGCGGATAGGGGAAAGCCCGAGAGTCGCAATTTGCGAAACAGGGTAGGGGTGAAATAAAATAGCCCTCGCGGACAAAACACAACCCGATGTCAGTGGTCTAGCGTGCCCAGGACTGGAAGGCGACAGGGAATGGTCGTCGCAAGCGCTCCCCTGAGGGTACCAGGTCCCACCTCAGGCGTACTTAAGTGGCCTTACTTCGGTAACCGGGGCTCTGCCGAAGCGGACTGTATATTTCCCTAGGTTCTCGTGGGAACAGCATGGATAAATTAATAAAAAAAACAAACGAAAATGAAAGTAATATGGAGCTGAAGAAGGCATTACAGCTCCACGAAAATACAATCACTGCCCTGGCGGAGTACATAAAGGGCAAATTAAACGTTCATGGAGAGATCCGCAAACATGTGGCCGCGCTAGGTACATCGTTCGCAAAGATCACCAGGGAAATTGGAAGCGTCGGAAAATCAAACGCCACCACATCCGTAGGAGAAGTGCAAACGTCACCGTCTCTATACAGATTGTATTCGGACACGACTGTAAAAGAAACCGAAGAAGAAAGCAAATCGGCAACACCGAAGAGCCGAAAAACGCGAAAAGTCAAAAGGACGGAACGCTCTTCACCCTTGGAGATCAGCCAGGCACCGAAACTGCGAAAAGCTAATACAGCGGACTTAGCAGTTACGGTAAGGCCAGAACTGAAGCCAAAGCCGCCACTTCCACACGATCACTCGGAGTGGAAAGAGGTAAAAAAGAAAAAGCAACCCAAGAAAAAAGTAGTAACGCGTCCGAGTGCTCTTATCATTCGCCCAAGCCAGAAGGATCAGTACGCCGAGATCCTTAAGCGGGTCAAAAAAGATGCTTCCGCAGATCATATAGGCAAATGTGTTGATAAAATTAGAAGGACGGCTACGGGCGATATGCTTCTTATCCTAGCGAAAAATCAAAAAGATAAAACGCAGGAGATAAGAAACACCATTTCCACAGTTCTTGGAAAAGATGCTACGGTAGTATGCAAAGTACCTGA
The DNA here is from genome assembly GCF_028537555.1 of Battus philenor. NCBI lineage: Eukaryota > Metazoa > Arthropoda > Insecta > Lepidoptera > Papilionidae > Battus > Battus philenor. The sequence goes on from NW_027181683.1 coordinate 11,177,669, forward strand.
ACAGGAATTAGAGATTAAGGACCTAGACGAAACCACGACGGTGCCTGAAATCGTAGAAGCCCTACAGAAAATAACTGGCGGAGGAAGCCATATTTCTGAACACTGCGTCAAGTCCCTTCGCAAAGCATACGGAGGAACACTTACGGCTTCTATTAGAGTAGCAGCAGAATTGGCCAGAACCTTAACAGAGCGGCAAAACATCAAGATAGGTTGGGTCAATTGTAGAATAAGAGCTACTCAAAGGCCTATAAAATGCTTCAGGTGCTGGCACTATGGTCACGTTGCAAACAAATGCAGCAACAAACATGACAGATCGAAGAGCTGCATCAAATGTGGGGAAATAGGCCACAAAGCCAAAGAGTGCGGTAAGGAAGCCCGATGTGTCCTCTGTGTTGACATTGGGAATTCCGAAGACTGTGCTCACATTGCAGGATGTGGTCATTGCCCTGTATTTAAAAAAGCACTTCAGATGTTAAGACAGCCTCAAAAATGATCAAGGTACTACAAATTAATCTTAATCATTGTGAGGTTGCCCAAGACCTACTCATGCAGACTGTACGGGAGCTAAAATTAGACATAGTACTAATTTCGGAACCCTATAAGCACATCAGTGGCCTAAACTGGATCACCGATAAGGAAGGAAAAGCTGTCATCTGGGCATGTGGCACTAAACCTCTCCAGGGTAATCAAAATAATTGTTCTGGATTTGTAAGAGCCAAATTTAATGGAGTACATTTCTACAGTTGCTATGCACCACCTAGCCTAACACACGATGAGTTCGTCCGGTTCCTGGCCAAATTAGTGGAGGATGCCCGAATGTACTCCCCGGTAGCTATAGCTGGAGATTTTAACGCTTGGGCAGTGGACTGGGGTAGTAAAGCTACTAACACTAGAGGTTGCCAGCTTCTGGAAGCGATGTCACTGTTGGACGTCGCCTTACTTAATACAGGCGATAAACCCACGTTCACAAGAGGCGAGGCGAGCTCAATTGTGGATCTCACTTTCGTCAGCAGTACACTGGCAAGAGGAAATAGCAGTTGGGAGATCTCGGATACTTACACCGCTAGCGACCACTGTGCCATATACTGGGAGGTATCATGTAAGCCAAATACAAATAGAGTACCACACACAAGAACTGGCTCAGTGGGTTGGAGGACTAGCATGTATGATCCCGGCCTGTTCAAGATAGCACTCGAGGATCGACCACTGCTTTCCAAAAGTGCCAGTGAAAAGGCGGCTGAAATCATAAGGAGGCTGACCGAGGCCTGCGATGCAACAATGCCAAGGCGACGCAACAACAACCGAACCCCACCGGTGTACTGGTGGAATGATAACATTGCTGAGCTTAGGAAAATATGTGTTAAGGCGCGTAGAACCTCCCAACGGGCTCGGAAAACACCACAATTCGAGCAGCTCTACGACAAATACAAGGAAGCGCGATTAAAATTAAATAAATCCATTAAAGAGAGCAAGAGAAACGCGTGGAAAATATTGTTGGAAGAGGTTGAAAAGAATCCATGGGGCAAGCCGTACCAGGTTGTAGTTAAACAACTGAGACATGAGAATACAACGCCCACTTGTCCTATTCTACTAGGAAGAATTGTCAGAGCTCTGTTCCCCACGCAACCAAAATCCTCCTTTCAACTAGGGATTGTGGATCCGAATGAAATCCCCCCTATTACCGAGAAGGAGCTAATGGTAGCATGCGGTAGGGTTGGAAACAACAAAGCTCCGGGACCGGATGGGATCCCCAACGTAGCTCTTAAGCAAGCTGTTGTAGCAACACCAGGAGTCTTCTTGGAGGCCTACAATAGCTGCTTACTGGAAGGCACCTTTCCTACCGCGTGGAAACGACAGAGACTGGTACTTCTCCCTAAAGGTAAGAAGCCACCAGACGAGCCATCGTCATACCGGCCCCTCTGTATGCTGGATACTGCGGGGAAAATACTAGAACGTATTATCCACAGCAGGATCGAAGCAGCAGTTGAACCCCACCTAGCTAACTCACAGTATGGGTTCAGAAAAGGCCGGTCTACGCTGGACGCTATAGAGCAAGTAGTCAATATAGCAAAACTAGCAGTGTCTGGGAAAAGATGGAAGAGAGGCTCGATAAAATACTGCCTGGTTGCCACCTTGGACATTAAAAACGCCTTTAACTCAGCAAAATGGGAGGTCATCATGGGGGCACTTAGCTCACTGAATGTACCTCTATACCTACGTAAAATAGTCGCTAGTTACTTCTCTGATAGGGTCCTCATATACACTACGGAAATCGGGACGGAGGAGTACAAAGTCACTGGAGGCGTCCCACAGGGGTCAGTACTAGGGCCACTTTTGTGGAACGCTATGTACGATGGACTCCTAAAGAAACATCTACCCAGCGAAACTAAACTCGTCGCATTCGCTGATGATCTAGCAGTCGTTATAGTAGCGAAACACGTGGAGGAAGTGAAGTGGGCATTTGAAAGATCCTTCCAAGTAATCACCCTGTGGATGAGGTCAGTCGGACTAGAACTGGCTGAGCAGAAGACGGAAGCAGTGCTCATTACTGGCAGGAGAGTTGCGGAGACCATCACACTCAATGTCGGCAGCTGTGAAATCGCAACTCAACCAGCTATACTGTACCTAGGAGTAATGATCGACCATAGGCTAAACTTTAAAGATCAGGCTGAGAGAGCAGCAGCGAAGGCGTCTCTGGTGACAGCTAAACTCTGCCGACTCATGCCTAATGTCGGAGGTCCCAAGCAAAACAGAAGGAAGTTATTAGCGTCGGTGACTACGTCAGTGCTTATGTACGGAGTACCCATATGGTCCGACGCACTGAGCAAACAGGAGTCCCGACGGAAAATCGCCTCTGTTTATAGAGTCAGCACTCTACGGGTAGCTAGCGCCTTTCGTACAGTATCGGAGGATGCAGCATGCGTGATAGCAGGTATGGTTCCTGTTGCGCTTCTTGCAGACGAAAGAACTGATCTGTACCGTAGCAAAAAAAGCAAATCAGACCCAACTTCAGCTGAACTTAGAATTCGGGGAAGACAGAAAAGCTTGCAACAGTGGCAATCGTCCTGGGATAAGTCGACGAAAGGAAAATGGACGCGTAAGCTTATACCAAACCTAGAGTCATGGGTGAACCGAGATCATGGAGAGTTGAACTACTACCTGACCCAGATGATATCCGGCCACGGCTGTTATCGAGCGTATCTCCATAGGTTCAAATACGAAGATTCCCCTGACTGTCCTAATTGTGTCGGAATGATTGAAGATGCAGAGCATGTCTTTTTCGTCTGCCCCCGATTTAACGAAGCCAGGAGGTCTTGGGAAGAAGGTGTAGGATGCAAAATCTATCCTGAAACTCTGATAGCTACAATGCTATCCTCGCCTTCGGCCTGGGAACTTACGAGCGCGTACTGTACGACGGTGCTAAAGGAGTTGCGTAAAATAGAGCAAGAGCGGAGGAAGTTGGCCTGAACAGCCACTCTATCAGAGAAAGCTACGGCTAAATCCCCCCCGCGAAGTAATGCCTAACGGCCATGCCGTGGGGACCAGGGATACCGAAGAGAGAGGATTGTTTTTAGTCGGTATTGATCTAGATCGAGTCCGACATACGGGGCACCAACATCAGGCCCTATGATACGTAAAGGTATTTTTAAACCTCTATAAAAAAAAAAAAAAAAAAAAAAAAAAAAAAAAAAAAAAAAAAACACACACACACACACACACACACACACACACACACATATATATATATATATATATATATATATGTATATATATATGTATATATCAGGAGTAAGCCGCCAAAAACTATTGTTACGTCAAAAAATAAAAAGAATCTTAACTGTCAAAAAATTCCCACAAAATGGCGGCTCATTTTATAAATTATTGATACAATTTTTTTCTTTTTTGCGGTGGACAGTGGACAGTAGCCGCTACTCACCCGCTGGTATCTTTAAATTATTATACACAAGACCCTCGAGCAAATTGTAACTCTATTGCATCGTGATAAAAGTCATTTTCATATCTAATTTCGTGTTTAAAGTTTCCGAAATCATGTTTAAAATTGACGTCTTACTACATTGATTAAGTTTATGCAATATATAATAGTGAATAAATTTCTAGTGTTGTAAGTATTGACACTTAGAAATATTATAGTTTTATTATGTTTTTATTTAAGTATACATTAGTTTATTCAAATGTCTCTGCTAAGACTAGAAGCTGATTTTAAGTTACACGCACTTTTGAATCATCAATTATTTATAACAATATAGCTTCAGAGCATCTGCAAAAAGTTGCCAGTATATCTACACTGCATTTTGGAGAGTGCGTATTTAAAATCCTTCAATATTCAATATTATCATCATCATTTTAATCATATAAAGTCCAATTATAAACAAAAGTTTCCTCTATGGATTTATAAAAGAATCGCTAGTATAGTTTTGCATGCTGTCTTCTAACGACCATTGACAAAATATAACACAACACTGTGATCAAAAAGTAAGGTCAATTTGTTATTAACCGTAATTTTTTTATTTATTATTCCAAATATATTTCATCCCCTTCAAAGTTATCTTCACTATGTAACGCACTTTTGACAACGCATTTTCCAGTCCCCGAAATAGTCGGACTATTCTTTTTCCTGTATAGCCTTCAAGATCTTCTATTCGGTTTTTATCTCCTCAACCGTGTAAAAACGGCGTACCTGTATTGGCCTATTGAGTTTGGTGAATAGCTAGGAGTCGCACGAAACCAAATCAAGCGAATATAGTGGTTGCAGAACGATATGTGTCAGGTTTTTGACGATTTTTTCCTTGACACATTTGAAAATATTGAAAGATTTGACAGAAACATGTTTAACTAAGAAATTATTTCCCTTTTTTACAAACAGGTGCTAATAAAATATTATAGACGGTCCTAGGAATCTGGTAAAAAAAGTTTATCTGCCTTCCTAATGACTGGAAGTTTTAAATGACAATATCAACTTACTTTTTGATCACAGTATATACAATTCACAACAACTATAATATTAAGGGAACTGGAAAGTAATGTCGTTTCTGTCGATATATTTTACAGAGAAATCGTTTGATTTTTGCCGCTCCGGCATTGAAAATTTTGTTAATTAAAAATAAAAACTTGTTAAAAATGTAGTCGTGTGAATTTAACTTAAGAAAGCGACATTATTTTCCGGTCCCTTTAATAATATTAACACCACTAACTAAGCATACACGATTAATAACATAAAACACTTAGTTAAGAACAACAAATAAATAAATAAATATAACTTAACACGCAGTGAGAAATAAAACATAAATAAAAACACATAATAAAGTTATTAAAATTAAACACACACTTATATGCAATGTTAGGTGAAAGTAAAAAGATAACACAGGTATAGATGGTGCAACAAGAAAAGCACAGACTCTTCGGCGACGATGGTCCCAGGTCAAGCGGGCGATGCAATATCTTAACCAATTCATGCTGGCTCCGATGGCTGCTGTGGACTTTAAAATTGGTCAAAATATTGCACCGGCCGTCTGACGGGTAGCAGCTTCGATTCCGCTCCTGTTTAGTCCACGGCAAGCACAGCGTCGAGCATATTTGCTGATGATCATTTATGATCATAGGTTGTAGATATATCTTCAGTAAACGCACGAAAATTATGAATACGGTTGCGTATTCATACTAAAGTTGAATTGAAGGACGTTTAACTAAAACGTTACATGCAGACCACTTTCAAACAGTCCTTTAGGAAGTCTTTGAAGTAAGTCTAAGTATACCAGTAGACGTCTTACAGCTAATATGATGATTATAGTCGACGGGAATTCCCCGGAAGTTAGTATACACACACATGCATAAAATTATAATCGATCAAGTTACGGTTCTTCCCCCTCGGGTATCGTCTAATCAGATTACTGAACGCATTCATAATGTCCTGTACTGACAATGCCTTTGAAACTAACAGCTTTAAATTGAAAGACGCTTTTATAGGAGAACTAAATTTGATTCAAGTTTTTATCTAATTGGGGTCTTCCGTCATTATTTAACTGTACAAAATCATTCACTTTAATTTGATTTAGGATTCTTTATTCAAAATAAGAATGATTACATTTCTTTTTGACGTCAAGTTGAGTCTACTACGTGTTAGGATGGTAAATAACTGATACATCAGAAGAACAGGCGATGGAAACTCACCGTGACAGAATATTTTTTTTAATAATATAAAATTGCATAATTTATTATAGATATAAATAATCTGGAGGCTATCATGTCATTTCCAAAGTCTACTATCTTCTTCGAAATCATTTCAATATATTCTACAAGGATTCTTTCCTATGGAACGGCTCAATAGTAAAGACTTTTTAACATTTATTATCACTATTCCCGATTCGAATCCGAAAGACGCAACTACGTGACGCTATGCGAAAAGCTGGATATACCTCCGTTCAACTTACCGGACCTTCTCAAGATATAATCTAACGTAGAATCTTTTGATGAGTTGGCCCGGCACATTGTCCCAAATCTCAAGACATTTAACAGTCTGTAGCGCTTGGGCAGCGATTTCATATAAAATAATGTACAAATGTTTGTACAAATGTGTATGTTAGTCTTAAATTATTTTGTTTATATATATGAATTTTAGCTATATTTACTCATAAGAAAAATTATATATAATAAAAAAAACGCTTTTGTGACTCGCAGCTAGTAGAAGAAAGATCCGTATCAAATAGCGGAAATCCCTCTGGAACTGTCTGCGTTCAATAAAGGCATAAAAACACATTGCAAACATAACATCCCAGCGATACACATTAGAATCAAAAAAAATTAAGTCTAGGATTAGAATCTTTTAATTCACGTATATCATGTTTATTCTCTTTAGGATTGATTTGCACTATACATTAATTAACAACAAATGACCTATATATTCACCCCAAGCAGATACACTTAACCAATCATCTTGTATACTTTTTAATTATGTAATATATAATGCTTGAGGTATAATTAGAGATGTGCAAGAGACTCACCAATAATATATTTGTTTAAAGAATTATTTGCGATAATAAGATGATAAGATTTTTTAACAATGCATACTGTAGCTCTAAAATCGTTAGATGTTAGCAAAAGCATGGCTGTAGAAATAGCGCAAAGAGACATCACTGTCGCAGTACGCTACTAAAAACACTCGGGTGACATCGATTCTCGTCGGACAATTAAGATCTCAAAATAACCCGTAACAGCTTCAAGTTTTTGTCATACAAAATTCAAGAAGTATGTGGCTGAAGTTACAAAAACATCGAACTGACCGCCAACAAAAAGGCAGACACAAAAAGTGTACCGATGCCTCTCTCCTTCTACGTCGTGAAAAAAAAAATTAAAAGGCCATTGACCTCACGGCAATCGATCAAAACATTATTACTTTGAAGTTAACAGATTAATTTATCCCTTGGTACATCGTTGTTTTTTATCTGTGCCGTGAATGTAGAATTGAAATTGTATTCTTCGTTTCATCTGTCAATTTTTATGGCGGGAAAATGGATGTCTGTCGTCTGTGACTTTTAGCACAAATTTTAATTAGCATTATTTATCTGTGGTATTATTTTAAACAATAATTTTTACTTAAATTAACAGGAGAAATCAGTTTATTTACAATGTTTATAAAAATGCACGTAATTAGAAACAAAATACATATATGTATGTTTATTATATATTTATTTGAAAAATTCTAGTAATATCTTTTGCATTTCTGATATTATATATGATGTTGATTTTTCAAATTTGTCAATTTTATTAAATATGTTTTGATGAAAAGCTGCATATTTATTATTAGTGACATATCTATCATTCCTTTTAAAGTTCTCAGAACTATTGAAAACCATAACAGACGCACATTTAATCATCCAAATGAAAAAATAATCTGTTGAAATTTAAATGAGTGTAATATACTTATTTCACACAATAATACAGTAATACGACTTTATAATAAATAGATACACTTATATAAATATTTCTTAGTTGTTACGGAGTGGTATCCGTTTACACATACGCGTGTGTAGTTTTTATGTCTGTGTTCAAATGGATCTATTTAGTATAGGACTTCAGAAAAGCGCCCTCACGCCCTAGGTCGTGTGTTCCGTGGTGTCGATAACGCATTAATGTCGCTTTAATTAAATAGCTACAGTACATAGAATTATCGAATAAACATATTATCAAATATACATATATATACACACACATATATATACATTATAGACATGAATATAGATTGCCACTTGCTATGTCAATTTAGTAAGCGATGATATTTGGGTTGGTTAGCACGCATTCTTTTATGTCGTCTTATTGTACCGATAATTTTTAAACTTAGCCAAATGTCTAAACTATACATAAAAACTTATAAAAACCTATAGTATTACACAAAGGATTTCTAAACTCTACACAAGCAATGAGATTTATCGATTAATTTATATATCTTTCAAAACGAAAAGCATCTTACTACATATACAGAATGAATGCAGCATATTACCACATGTGATAATACATCTATATATTCCAAAGCAACCGCAAACATGCCTATCCTTTAAATTTACACCAATGATTATTTATCCTTCATTTTCTTTCTTTCTCTATTTCTTTATTCTTTCTGAGGCAAGTGCGATTCATGTAAGTTTAATATTTTTGTAATTATAATTACGTATTACTATACCATATTTATTATAAGTATATATGCTATATACATATGTATGTTTGTATATATGTACAAGTTACCTCCCCGTTATGTATACTTTTACAGTTTTCATACTATGTTTGTCTGTAAGAAATTTCCTCGTGTGATAAGACAGCCCATTGTACTTATTTCTTTACAATTATGCAACTATGTATATATTTTCTAGCGTGTATAATAAAGAATATTAACTAACATAGGGATTCTCGTTCCAGCAGGTACAAAATGAACACGATTGAATTATTATTAATATAAATTGTATATAGAAATACGGTGGCCAATTTTCTATAATCTATCACAAAGATTATTAATCTTAAATAACATTTGCCCGTGACGTCACCTATTGCCCTTTTAACGGAGGCTTGTAGATGCCGTGGCTCGATCAAATAACTTGAGCTGTATATTCCACTGTGTTCTAACGGACTTGTAAAATTTCTTTAAAACATCGGCGACCTTTAAGCGTACAAAAAAATTTACTAATATAATAAGAACCTTTACACATAATAAAATTAGAATAAAAATTAACATATATCAAGTTTTTAAATGCAAACAATTCCACTATGACCGGCCTTGCGTTGCTTGCTTTGGCTCCCCGCGATCAGATAGGACTTAATTCCCTTAGGCATTCTCTACCAGTCAACCTAAGATAGTACAGAGATATTTAGGAGACAGGGATCTAATTTAATAATTAGTTTGACTAATAAATGCTATTTATATAATTACTACATCCATTATAGTTAGATTTAAACACGTACCTAAGTATGTGGATATAATATATATATATATATATATATATATATATATATATATATATATATACACTGATATATATACATATGCTTATACGTACTTCGTCATTAAGAGTTATGACAATTCTTTCGCCAACATTTAATGAGACAAGTGCGAAGCTTCACCAATCAATTATTCATATTTTGTTATAATTTATACAATTATTGTAAGTAATTAGCATTTATATGAACCCAGTTAGTGTTTTGTACCCTTAATAAATATATAATTAATGTAAAATACATTTGATCTATCGACATTTTCCGACTTAGACATAAAGAGTGAATTTAATACATTACTATTTATTTATGATCATATATTTTAAACTAGCCTTCTCCCCCCACTTCTCGTGTACTATTTTTATGAGTGTAATTTTATTAATAATTTATGAGTTTTTTTTAATATATATGTAGATTAAATTACACCTTATTAATATACCCTGCCAGTATAAATCCTGTCTAAATCGGTAAAGCTATTTAAAAAATTAGCCAGAATATACAGACAGACTAAAAATTAAAGAAATGTAAATTTAATATACATACCATATATATTCATAAAAATGTGCTAAAAAGCGGTTTTAATATCACAGACATTCCAATTTTATTTATATCTATACATTATGAGCGTCAATATTGGACCCGCTATTCTTTTAATGTCATTCTCTCATCTCCTATTCTGTGTACATTTACTTCTTTTATACCTGATAACACTCTGTTACCTGGGAATACCATGTGACTAAATACCACTATAATTGTTTTTAAGACGTCTATGAATTTTATTTTAATTTTTTATTTGTATATTGTTTAATTTTATTCAATCTTTTCTCTTTACTCCTATTATAAATCTCTCTGTTACGTTTTGACAATGTTTTATCTTGTTTTGCTTGTTTTTTTACCAATAGATGCGGATAACAAAAGACAGCAAGGAATATAAAGAGGCTATAGACAAGGCATTTATCGATGTGTTGGCTGATATTTATAACATATTATTATTATTATTAAATCTTTTTTTTTAGCATTTAAGGTAATTTTATTTATTTATTTTATATCTAATTATTTGTTTCAGCTTTGGTATTTATAATTGTGACTACATTTATTGCTTTAACGAATTCTTATTTCAAACCGTGTATCACATAGTCATGCTGAAACGTATCCGGCAGTATTTCTCTAATAATATATAGAATCGTTGACGGAGTTTTCTTCTGCCGCTTCTTCTCCCAGCGCTAACGTATTTTTATTGTTTATAGATAAAGCATTTGACTTTTGTCTCGCCTGATGTTAAGCGATGCTACATGCTTGCCCAGAAGAAACCTATTCACTCTTTAAGAATCACAACTATGGGTACTTGGGAAAATCAAATTGAATGTTTTCTGAAGTAGTAATGATATTATTTGACAATTACGAATCGTTTCCCCACACCTTTGCGAATTTATTGAAATACAATTCAATCCCACTTGTGGACGCCATTTCGTAAAGTCCGTTCTTAATTGACTTTAGTTTTCTTTTGTTCTTAAGATACGGCGATGAGTTCATACAAAATTGAAAATCTGTTAAATTTGTTGGAGATATTTTGACAGTATTTGACTGTATTGGATATACCATGGTCGCCATGCTTATTATTATGATACCCAGATGACTCGGTTGCCCATCCTCTGGAAGCTTCTTTGTGAGCAATGGCAATCCTACATTATTAATACACAAAGTGTCAATTATATTAAAATTGTATCCTCGGAATCTGACCCGCGACCTAAAATCGGAAGACTCAATACTTGCCGCTGGGCTACGACAGGTAAAGGCAATATTTGCGTCTTATTTAATAATATTTTCGGTAAAAATAATTACCTTGATTGTACATAGACGATTCACTAAAGAAAGAGGTCTGTCTTAAAATACAGATCAGTTTTTGAACTAAATTAATTTTAAAACAATTTTATCTGTTATTATTATATTATAAAAGTAATATTTAAGCAAAAAGAATAGTAATAAAAATAATAATAGTAAATAAAACAAATGTTTTCGTCAGTAATCGTCACATGTAAGAACAATGACAAAAAAACAGTAAAAAGTATAAATAAATGGGTTCATCTCACGTTGCAGCCGTGAGCCGCGCCCGTACTTACTTCGTCCTATAACAAAAGAGAAAAACAAATCGTTAGAACAATTATTAAAATAAAATTTATAACAGAACAATATAATACATGTTATCATAATAGTTTTATTTTGAAACCTAAAGAAATACACATTTATTATTTCCATCTTCACTTACAAAATATTCAAATTATGAATCAATTTCTATCTTCACATATGTTCAAATGAAGCGTATAGCAGACATATACAAAGACATTGTTTTACAGCTGCAGTTCCAGTTTATCAAGTTAATCATCATCACCTTATCATCAGCCGATAGACGCCCACTGCACGGTATAGGCTTATCACAAAGATCACCACGAATGCCTTCTTCCAGCGTCTCCTCATGCGCAAGTTCATCAAACAATAATTATTAAAAATACCATTGGGTATACTAGCATTTTTAACTTTATAAGTGATAATAAAATTGAAAAATAAATATTTACAATGATTACAAAATATAAACTTTATCGAGTTCCTGGATTCTTCCTCAATGCGAATTATTGAACGCAAAAGGAAAAGGTTATAATAAGAGAGCTTAATTTGGAGAATATATAACTAATGATTCAGTTAAAACCTTTACAAGTTTTACACCTATTACCAATCACCCAATATAAAGTGATCACTTTGGAATATGTTACATTAATTTTTTTTTCTGTTGCAATATGACAAGGCAATAACTCCTAGCAAAACGCTTTTCGCTTATTATCATTACGTTTGTTATTATTTCTAGAATTAATGATTTTTGGATAGGATCTACATTAATTAAGAATAAATAAGCTATACATTCATCCCTATAAAGTTTGTATATGTGTAACAAATCACCATACAGAAAAATCATTTTATTTTTAAGAAAGGAATTTAAAATTAGAACGTAAAACAAACGAACATAAAAGCAAGAGTAATTAACGCTAGTTCGATCTTTTTGTACCCGGCTTTATAGTGTGTAAGGATCCTAAAAGTGGAACGGGAAGCCGCTCTGACGTCACAGACCACCCACAGGCATCGACGAATAATTAAGACATTATGCGTCGCTACACGATGTTATCGGGCAGAGAGGACCAGTGAGGAATTCCGTTGGTCCTGGAGGCCTCATTTCGGCTTATTAGTGGTCCGTAGTGCCCCCTTCAACGAAGCCGGCTAGCCTGTCTAACCCTCACGGAGATAGCATTAATTAATTATCTATTTTAATTACTTAAATTCCTTTTAAAACACAGTGAATATACTTATTTATCATGTAATAATAATTTACTCATACACGATTGAGGGTAACCGACATTGCCCAGCGTATTGGCAAGTTGAAATATCAGTCGAAAGACTATATACCGAGCATAATTTGGACCATTTGAGTCCTTGGATCCTTAAGGCTTTGGAACGGAGACTATTTTGTTAAATTCGAAGACGCTGGATATAGGCTGCTTTCAATTGGTCGTAAAGGATCAAAATCAAAATATTCCGTATTCGAATAGGCTATTACAAGCAGGCATTGTTGTCCCTTCAGTAACCTACTATCAGCTCATAAGGCAGTTCTGCTGAGAGTTGGCGAGAAACTCAACAGTTGCTCTTTCCAAATATAGTTTATGAAGAGTGCTCAATAATTATTAGCTTCCTCACTATGAACAAAAAAAAACATCAATATACAATTCTTGGATAGAATAATATACTCTTTTCAATATTTTTTATTTAATATCAGTTTAAAATTATAAATGTAGAGGGTCTACGTACAGAAGTAATTGAAATACATTGTATGTGCTGTACTCATAAAAATATTGACAAGACTGTTCATAATATATGTCGCTTCTGATTTTGGAATAGAAACTTTGACACATCATGCCTGGAGCAATTATATTGATATATTTAATCTGTGTTTATTTAGTTTTTGCTCTAGATTAGTTTTTAAAACTTTTACAATAAATTAGATATAAAGATAAAACAGAATAAATTTATGGAAGGAGATATAAAGCGGAGAGAAGAAAAGTGTAACTTATTAAAACTACTAATTGAAAGAAAAATTTTAATAACTGATTTATTACATGATTTATTTTTGGTTAAAGTTGTTGCTGTTTGTTCACAGAACGGAAGGGTCCGTGAAATTAAACTTATTATATCAGTATTAAAATAATACTTATGTTGTCTTTAAGAAACAAATATAAAATCGACAAAGATATAAAAACAGTGTCTTTTAAAATACAAACTTGCAATATATTTACACAGAGAGTGACCACAGAGAGTGACCATCGATCATTTAGTACGTAACTCTCCGCGTCGAATCCGCCTTGATCGCGCCGCCTTTATGACCGGCGCAGACTATTAAACAGTTAAAGACCCTGAATAAACATAATCCGGGATTGCCTTCCTATAATTAACAATTAATAACTGTTCGTTAATACAGTCAAAAGGAATGTCACATCATAATCCTGCATAAAGATTTTTTGTGATTTGTAATTGCAGTCTGCCTGTTGGAATTTACGGACTCGGATTTACAATTGCGTAATGTATGTAATGTAATTGTTCATTAATACTGCCAAAAGGCCACATCATAATCCTGGGTATAGATTTTTTGTCATTTATAATTGCTGTCTGCCTTTTGGAATTTACGGACTCGGATTTACAATTGCGTAATGTATGTAATGTAATTGTTCATTAATACTGCCAAAAGGCCACATCATAATCCTGGGTATAGATTTTTTGTCATTTATAATTGCAGTCTGCCTGTTGGAATTTACGGACTCGGATTTAAAATAGCATAATGTAACAGAGACCTAGTTCTGATCACTAACCTCGGGGATAATTATTAATTGTTCATTAATACAGCCAAAAGGAGTACCACATCATAATCCTGCATAAAGATTTTTTGTGATTTATAATTGCAGTCTGCCTGTTGGAATTTACTGACTCGGATTTTAAAAAGCGTAATGTAAAAGATACCTTTTTCTGATATCTATGCACGAGGATAATTATTAATTGTTCATTAATACAGCCAAAAGGAGTACCACATCATAATCCTGCATAAAGATTTTTTGTGATTTATAATTGCAGTCTGCCTGTTGGAATTTACTGACTCGGATTTTAAAAAGCGTAATGTAAAAGATACCTTTTTCTGATATCTATGCACGAGGATAATTATTAATTGTTCATTAATACAGCCAAAAAGAATACCACATCATAATCCTGGGTATAGATTTTTTGTCATATATAATTCTGTCTGCCTGTTGAAATTTACGGATACAGATTTAAAATAGCATAATTTGAAAGATACCTAATTCTGATCTCTAAGTTCGGGGATAATTAATAATTGTTCGTTAATACAGCCAAAAGGAATACCACATCATAATCCTGGGTATAGATTAGATTTTTTGGCATTTATAAATGCTGTCTACCTGATGGCCTTTACGGACTCAAATTTGAAGAGGTAGTGTGTAGTATACTTAGTCTGGAAATGTAACTTCGAGGACTGAAGTTGTTACTACCACATTATATATTCCATGGAATGTGGAGCCAGTCAAATTTCTGAGTCTTTCAGCTGGACTTATTGAACTAAATAACTGGGTGCAAAAGCCACTAATTAGGTTATATCTATTAGATCTAATTACTGAAATTCATGCAAAGGTTTATCAAGTTTACAATTTAATATTCTTGGGGCTTAGGTTTTTAATTATTTTATTTCGTCGCACCGACAGTACTACAAACAAGATTTACTTGTATTTTGCGAATTGTAACAACTAATTTTAAAAATATTTCACGTCAAAGTATGCATATATTATAAGGTGAATGCGTACATTATCACGTTAATATATATAAATATATGCGCGGTAACATCCAATAGAACGATAAAAATTATTGAATTTCGAACTACAATTAAAGCCTGAATAAAGCATACAAAATCACCACAGACATAATAAACAATTCAATCAATAAACGTCTCGACAAAAAAAAACTTAACTCGAATAAAATAATCCAAACATAAAAAATGTGTACTACAATCAAATATCAATTTTATTGTGTAGTGATTGAGTCTAAATTCGTTGAAGGTTAAATCAATCGGATTGGATATTTTATCGGTAAGCAGTAATAATAGGTCTCTTATTGGGGGTAAATGTCTTCATTACATTCTTCGTTGGTGGCGCGGACGTGTTTAAAGACCCAACACGACTTTGACTTGTTTCAAACGGCAAATGTATTTATATATAACTAACGAAATCTCGGAACAGCATACTGGATGTTCCGTACGTGTTGTTACACATTTACACCAACGCTTAAACACTTGGAATGGATAAACTAATAATTCAAGTTTAACGCTGGGAATTATTATTAAAATGAAATAAATAAATTGTTTTTATTTCAAGAAACTTCCCATGTTTGTGATACAACTGTGATCCATATTATAATTTAAATTATTATCAGAATTGTAATTATAAATAAAATAAATATAGGTCTATATCTAGTTAAAACTAAATACAAAAATTTTAACACCTTTTTATTTATATTAAGAAATATTTAATAAAAATTCCGATTTATTTACCCATAAATATATTTATTTAACTTGTTTCACACAAAGAGCCATGGACAGGACTATTCTTGGAATTCCTCTAGGAAATCTAATTAGAAATGATATAATCCGTAGACGAACGAAGAAAAACCTACATAGCCTGTGGGTAAGCTACATAGTGCACAGAACAGGAGCCTTAAGGTTTTATAATGGAGACTGTGAACCAACTAGCGAAGCACAGAACACCCACCCACAAGGTAGACAGGTGACTTTGTAGTCTTGACGGAAAAGCTAGTTGAAGGCTCATTTCAACTGGTCTTATTGGAAATGTATGTCGAAGGCTTATCTCCAGCAATGGACATCCTTCGCCTGAAATTATGTTGACCATAATAAAATTAATAGTTCCGTATTTTTATAAAAGTTGAAAATACTATCTCTGTCCTATAATTGTCAGCTAGATCATATGTGTTTCAAATTCCATTTTTTCATAAATATCCTTCTAGAAGTATAATTATTTCCAAAGGTATTGACATCCTTGCAGTAGCATTGATAAGTTTCGAGAGGCGTTCAAAATTTTCCAGATGTAGTGACTATATAAGTATGTTATCAAATTTGTTATATATAGACAAGTCAAATTTGTTATTTTTCCAGGACTATTAAGAATTTTTTAGAGACATTATAAGGTTCCAGACTTATTGATAGCCTTTTAGAGGTATTGACAGCCTTTCAAATGTATTATATCTTTTCAGAGTTATAGATAAAACTTCGGAGACATTGAGAACTTTGACTACGTTGTAGAGAAGTTAATGTACTGTTAAATCCATTTAATACCTTCCAGGTTAATTTTCATATTTCCAAGGACAGGGATACTTTTTATGAATAACAATATATTTTTAGAAGTCTAACAAATCTTTCAGGTGTATCGAGGACATATAGGTTCTTAAGCCATCCAGGAATATTGACAACTTTATAAAGTTATTAATAAACTTCCATAGATTCAACTAGTTCTATAGTTTCAACACTTTCTGACAATATTTCAAAGCTATCAACAATTAAGTGTATCAACAGCCTTATAGAGGTAATAATAAACTTATTGTTATATTGTCTGTGCCCGCACGTTGCCCGCATGGAATTTAACTAAAAATTTTTTTTTCGTGTAGTAGTAAATTTTTGAAATAAACGTAGCCAAGTTACTTCTTAATATATAAGCTACCTGTCAGTATCAGTCCCGTCAAAAATTACAGACAGCCACCAAATCAAATCAAATCACCAACCACCGTCAAACCACGGGGCATCTTCAGGAGTTATGTTACACCGATTAGTGTTTGGCACAAATCGGTGTAACATAACTCCTGAAGATGCCCTGTAGACGGGTGAAACACACGTTGAGTGATTTGACGGTGGCAGTTGTGTAATTCGCATTGTTTGCCGCATGCGCATTCATCAGCGGATTGGCGGGCGGTGCACTTTGTTGCACGACTACCACTGCATTTGCGGAAGTGCCTAAATATTGGTCCTTTTCTTACTTAGGGTGGACTTTCGCAAGGTAACGCCTGATTCTATTATAAAAAGCGGTTTTTTTTAATATTATAAATAGGCACTCTAATTTTATTTATTAATATACATTTCCAGAAGCATTTACTTATTTAATATTAATAACTTTGCAAAACTATGATCAATCTTTCTCAAGTATTGACAGCCTTAAGGTTTTAAAAATCTTCCAGAGGAAATATAAATATTTCAAAGGTACTAATCCACCACGTAAACAAGAATCCAAAATGTATAGCGCTATTATAACCGGATTAGCTTGTATCTATCTAAATTAGTCATTTAAAATACCGCATTTATTTTTTACTAATATAATATTGTATACAACCGCTTGAAACATTTTTATTAGTCATAAAATGTTACGTATACGCGATGATTTTTTAAATAAAACATGACCATATATTAAACTAGATCTGAAAAAAATGTTTTTTTAATGCTTCCCCAACTAAAAAATAATGAACACGAAGAATGTGCCAAACGTATGAGTAAAATTTTAATAGCCACTTTTTAATTCGAGACTGTGGAACGATAAATAAAGTTATTTCGTTATTGATATGGAATTTCTTTCGTGATATACGGTTGTTTAGTTTGACAAACATAACAACATTTATTTAATCTTTAATTAATATTTATATATACTAGTTTTATTACAGTACTGAAAGGTTATCTTTCACTTTAGTCCTCAGCGACAAGAACAGTCACAATTTCCATAAAATCTTTGCTAGTAAATTATTTTCAAAAAGGTTATTAATAATCATCATCTCAGCCGCTGGATATCCACTGTTGGACTTAGATATCATTGATATATCTCCATTTTTAATATGTCTTATACAGCATACAGCATCTTCCGAAGACTTCCACTTTCTGGTCCGTGATATCCACTCCAAGGTCTTGTCAGCAACCATCTATTCTACGCGCTACTTGGCCATTTACTGCCTTTTCAATTTGTCAAACCGCTAAGCGATAATAGTTAATTTCGTTCGTGAAAAGATTTGCTTATTCTCAGATCTATGTCCAGCTGTGGACGCCTTACGGTCTTAATTATGATAATTATATAGTTCTATTAGTTATGTATGTTTTTAATTAAGTTGATATAAACTTGATTGGTATTCTTAGTGTCCGTATGTCACAGTAGCGAAATCCGACCTCCACGGAGCCTGAGTGAGTATGCTAATTCTACGGCACTGGTGTTGCGTAAATTACGGCACAACGACGTTAATCGCTTTATTATCTGTTACGTTCTTAATGAGCCGCCATGTTAGTTTTTTGACAGTTATATATATTATTAAACGTCTCATTATACATTCTTATTTCAACTCGCTCAATGATTTATTATGAATATATTCAATTATTCCTATTTTAATTAATATAAAATATGGCCGAGTTTATTAACCAAAAGTAACGAATGATGGAAATTATTTTTGCTATTTTAATAATTCTGGAGTCGAATCGACGTAGATACATGTTCTAGAATTTCTGGGTTTAGGTTTTCAGTGTTGTATTTCACTGCTGAGGTTCAATGAGTATTAATAAGAAAGAATAAAGAAGTAGAAATAAATTTATGGAAAACCAGCACAAAGAACTTAAAACTGCTACAAGAATTTTGCTTCAAAAATGCTCTAATTTTGCAATATACGGGCATTTATACCAACGCTGGGTGTTCTGTTTGACCATGTAGTTGATAATGTAGAGCGTTAAATAAAATTAGTAAATAAATGATAACGACGTGATACTCTCGTGGCGCTATATTCCGGTTCCTATATTACTTGTAGTTAAAGCTATGGCTTAATTAAGTTGTCTAAGCTACAACAGCATCAACTTAGCTACTCTTATCATTATTTAACTGATGATGATGTAACTTATGATAAGATTATACATAATCGTATTGCGCGCGGCCTGACGGGGAATTCGTTATAAAACCGTGTGGTAATCAACTTTCGGCAAATCCACCACTGCTGATAAACTACCCATAAATTGAACATTAGATTGATGACCATAGAGTAGGTAGGTTTTGTTTTACCGCTGAGTTGTACGAATGTAGTCCTCGTAGAGTGTGCATGTATGTGTGCCATGTATGCTACTAAAGAATGTGAACGAGATATATAATAAAATAGAAAATACCAAATTATAAATATAATATACTTTTAATGGAGCCAATCTTAATAAATACGATACTTTTAACAGAGCAATGTTTACGTATTTATTTTTGTCACAATGTGTCAACATTTCAGAATTGACATTTCAGATGTGATTAAAAAAAAAACAAATTTAAACTGTTGAATTGTTATTTTAAATTGAACGACGCCATTATATAAAAAGTACAATTTGATTCTAGAATGTTAATTTTAAATATTCTCGAATTTTTCTTTTAACTTATCATTACTGAATACTCTTTTGTACACAACTGCTTACGGTTTTACAAAAATCGGTTTTTTTCTCTGCTTTTAAATATTAGTTTATTTATATGATAATTTATCGAATTTCCTTATTAATCTTATCATAGTTTAAAGGGTTTATTAAATGATAATAATAATTAATAATTCGGAAGAAAATAAAAAACCGACTGAGTTTGTTCGCTTTTGATAGAACATGGTGTGTTTCATTTGAATGCTACTGTAGCGATATAATCACAGTTGTCCATCTGTCTACGCATGCGCAAAATGTAAGGACGCGGTGTATGATTTGTAGGCGGTTGTCAAAACCGCGTCTAACGCCGAAAAATATTATGAAATATAATAATTCCGAAAGGCGTCAAGTGACATATGTGTTGTTGTTTGTGAATTTGTATAAAATCTTTAGTGCTGTGATGGAATATGTAATTAAATACTATCTTATATCAATTTTGATTCAATGTTTAATATATACAAATGAGTGATTCATTCCCATGACAAATATCCCATGAAAAATAGGCGTTATTGTATCTGAAGTTGTAGGCGGACGACTTTTAAATAAACTGTGTCTATCTTTCATCCAAGTGTTTTAATTTTTGTGCTCCAGCTCGTTAGGTGTTGTCTCTAACATTGCCTTCCTAACCTGTTAAACTCTACCACAATACCACTATAAGAAAACTTAATTAAGATTCTATTTTCAAATATAATAATATATTAAGAATCAAAATACAAGAGATTAAACGTAGAAAGTCCTGTACCGCATACGATAAGATAAAGGCACGTTAACGATATCCACTTTATAGTCTCATAACAAAAACAAATTTCTCCACAATTGTACACCGCAGAACCCATAAACTGTTAAGGTGTTACCACTAAGCCTCCATCGGACATTCTCTACACACTCTAGTGTGTTTGTGGCCTTAGCAACGTTTTATGGGCCGTTTGTGGAAAAGTTTTACAATTTATTGCCCCTTATATTTATTTATAAGCGAACGTTATATTTTATTGCAAATAAATGCCAACCAACGGTGAGAATGATTGTCTATATCTAAATAGTGTTGTTACATTTGTCAGGTACGCGACATGATTTTATTGATAGAGATTTTAAATTCCTACACTAATTATAGCAATCAAAATTGTCTTATATTGTTAAATATCACAGTCTTTGTCAACCCTGTATTTACTGGCCCTAGGATATCACTAAATCTAATCTATTTGAACGCTGCTAATAGAACCTAAATTACAACAGGCCTCATGTGCAGTGCTCGAAGTTTCGTTGCAAGATAGTAATAAATTAAATATAGTTATAAAATAGCTTGTCTGTAGTGGCAGTGGTAGTGTGTATCGCTCATGCATTAGCTGGCCGTTAGACCCTAAAGATTCTCGAATGACGACGATAAGCAGCGAGTAGTCATCCAACTAGATGGACCGTCGACATATTTAACGTCGCGAAAAGTCGATAAATACGGCAGCGCAAGGTCGGTCATTGTAGCGATCTTTAAGGCAGATGATCTTAAAGGCTATGCCTTGGGCATGGCCAATGGGTGTCTATCGGCTAAACACAAAAAGAAGGATAAATAGATCATTTAACCCACTCTAAATATGAAATGTAAATAACTCCACGAATTTGTTTGGACAAACAGCGTCTGTCTCTATATTCTATTGGAAATATTAAACATATTTTTTTGACTATCAAAACTATTAGAATGTATAGGATTTATATTAAAAATTTTGATTTGTTTTATTATTTAACTTCAAATGAACATCATTGGAGAATTAGACAAATAAAAATAGATAAAAGAAAGAATTGTAGTCAATAAACAAGCCAAGGAGAGCTAATGTCGCATTTTCCTACAAGATCAAATTAGGTATGAGAAGTTAGACGAATAAACGTAAACGATATAACCCAATAGATTAGTAAGTCAATAGCCGCAGAGTGCTGAGTGGAGACCTTGAACTGGAAAACGCAGCGAAAAACCTGCGAAAATCCACCCAGGAGGTGGACATACAACGTTACTGGGGTCGTCAGAAGATATTGTATTCAGGCTGCTTCCAACCGGTCCTAATGGAAATATATGAGGAGGCTTATATCCAGCTGTGGACAACCAACGGCTGAAATTATAGTAACGATAATAATACGTGGATGTACTAAAAAAAACCTTATAAGTTATATAAAAACCGTATATATATATCTGAAAAAGTGTATATGTATAAATCGCTTTTGTTAAACTTTATTAATAATAATATGTGTAGTTTCTTCCTGCTTCTTCTCCACAACTATTACACCTTGCTAAGCAGAGTAGATTCAAAAGTAAAATAGAATTAAAAAAATAAATAATATGTTAACGATCAATATCAGTTTTAAGAAAGGGGCTAATATATAGCTACTTCCGCTATGCAGCAGTAGTCGTGCAATGAACTGCACCGCCTGGTAGCCTGCTGATAAATGCGCGTGCCGGTAAACAATGCGAAACAACTACCACCGTTAATCTACTCTACACGTGTTTCACCTCTCCACGGGGCATCCTCAGGAGATGTTAGACCGCGGTCTAACATTCCCTGAGGATGCCCTGTTGATACCGCATTCGCGTTTACCCGCGGTCTGGCGGGCGGTGCACTTTATTGCACTACTACTGCTGCATAGCGGAAGTAGCTATATATTAGTCCCTTTCTTAGTATGGACTTACGCGAGGTAACGCCATAATCTATTAGATACAAAAGCAGTTCTGTTATAAGTTTAAATTATTTTACAATGAATAGTAATATTTATAGGTTTAATTTAAATTTAAAAGACAAATTATTTGTTTAAAAGAAATCTTTATAATGGTCACCGGCGGGACCACCTTCACGACGCATGTCTAATTACGGGGATAGGCAGTTAATTACAGATCTGTAATTGAACGCACAGGAAACAAACTCGTCGCTACCGGTAAGTGAATTCAACGATTATAAATGCGTGGAATTTTATCTAGATCTTCATTGCACCTGGACGGAATTTTTTTTTAATCTTTAATTTATAACGAACACCATGCTAGACGTGGCAGGTGGATTCGATGTCTGTATTTACATTGTTTTAAGGTAGTTCATTTATCACTTGTAGTTCACGATAAGAATACTCGAGGAATTCAATACAAATTTAGCTCCTTTATGACATTCTCTTTAAACAAAGTAAATATATTCCAAAACGCATCCTGATTTAAAAAATCGCACGACAAATTTAGTCTGATTTTTATATTAATGCAGTAATTAAATCAATGTGTTCCCAAGCTATATTATCACTCAAAATATCCTATATATTGTATTATGATTTTACTTCGTCTTTTTAAAACAATAGCAACCCCTTATAACACGGTACATGCGTATTCATATAATTTATTTATTTAAAATACTTTTATATATTGTATGTATAGTGACGAACTTAATGCTGAAGTTATTCTCTGCCAGTTGACCGCTAGGCGGTGCAAAGATAAAATAATGAAGGTAAGTGAAATATGTTAATATCATAAAATAAAAAGTACAATAAAAAAGTAAAATCAATTTGAGAGGTAAAATAATCATATAAAAACACCATATATAAATATACTAATGGTTACTACTTACTATTATTATATATTACCATACCATAATTAATTTAAATATCTACATATACTATATATTTAAATATAAACAATAATAAAATCGAATTATTGTGACCACTCCGTCTTGTCAAGCACTTTTTTATAACCGTAGTGTTTTCCTCTCTACAACGCCATCATTATATTCTTGTACCGTCAAATTTATAGATATTTGTACAGGACAATCAATTTCTCGTTGTACTAATTGTGTTATAAAATTATATATATTTAAACACCCTTTGTATAAAAAAGTTAAACGTGTTCATAACGCGTTATACGAGAATGCTAGTAAAACGCAGAACTAATTTAACCTATAAGCCAAGAACGATCACCCACGAGATGGACAGGTGGTCTTGTTTGACTTCCTGAAGTTGAAGTTATATAAAATCTAACCAGCTAGGATTTATTGTAATATCCTTGGTGTATGTATGAAGTGAGAAATGACAAGGAAAGTCTATAACAAAAAACATTGATGCTCTATGCGTATCACGATTTGGAATTGAAAAGAGCGGCAGCAAACTCAAGCGTGATGTGAGTGCTCCTAAAATACCAGTGTCATAGATTGACCAAGAGAAATCCATTATGAAATGGTACATAGGAATAGCAGTGGATGTCAAGAAATAGCGGTAGACGTCAAAAAAGCTGGTTAAAATACCTCCACGATAGCTCTGCTAAGTAGGAGAATGAACCTAGATCTCTGTCAGGTAATAAGAGTGAAGATATACTCAGATCTGTGCTTGCTGTGCAGTACTGGCGCCTAATTTGACAAACAGATGCATTGGAGTAGGCGCGGGTGGTCGGCCACCCAACGCGGACTTACGCCTCCGTGGAGAGGGCATGTGGCTTGACCTTTTTGTTATCATATATAATTGTTCATTCTTCAAATTTAATATATATTTAAAAAGAAATATGATGGTATCTATTCATCGTCTTTTTTTCTTTTATATATGCCTCGCTGATATTAGCATCCGCTTTTTTTACAATCATAAATAGTATTTTAATTTTTTTGTTCCCGTTCCTGCGTTTTTACTTATAGAGCTAAATTAATCTCTCACTCTCTCTTAAACTATTTCCTAATTAACTTTTGAATTGAATTAAATATAGTAATCTTATTAAATGTTATTCTCTTACGATGTTTTTATAAACATTTGTACCACAGCACTAAGCCAGCCTTCTAGCACTAGATTAATTCTTCCTATAACTTGACTTGAACCTGAAAAATTATTACACTAATATGGTTTACATATTTAAAAAAAAATCTTTAGTTAAAATTCGATTCCATTCATGCTCTGTTCACGTATCGTTTGCTCATGTCACCAAAACATTTCAAGCTTCACTGGCACTGATGCCACGATGTTTCGATGACAACGCATTCAACCTTGCACTCTGTCCCTATCCTTTTATGACACAAATTTGCATAACAAAGCAACATTCTATCTCCATCACAATCGGTACGATCAAATAACTACTTTATCTATCAAAAAATAGATTACGTTTTTGTAAAAACTATTTCATAAAGGATTAAATGTGGAATTTTATCTTTGTATTTGTTATAATGAAATTGTGTTGTAATACAATGATTTTAGAACACAATTTCGAATGTTATAGATGAAATCTATTTACAGAATACCTCTGTGTGAAGTAATTGAGATGTCTTCCGTTTAAAGATATCCTCTTTTTGTCTGCGCGTACGTGTGTGGAAGAGGGGCTATGTTGATGGTCATTTATGCTTATGGTATAGATTCGTTGGCCGGCTTTCTATATAAGTCGAAGATTACAAGTTAGAAACGCGTTTTGAACCGGCAAAAGAATGCAAAGAAAAGGATTTTTAAGTCCCTGTGATCTTATAATCAACTTAAATGACTCTCCTTTATGGTTGTAGAGTAAAAAAATATTTTATTAGACCCTCTAAGGGTGTATCATAGCTATGTCGAACATTATAACTGGCAGTTAATATTTAAATTTATAATATTCTTAGATTTTGCCAATTTTTATTTACCTCTTTCAAAGTGATTTTTCATATTTAGTTTTGAGTTTATACCGGTATAAATTGAATATATACATACGGCGAATGATAATTATAAAAAAATGAATAATGAAGTCAATGTACAAAATACTTAAAATATATACAGATTGATTACTTAAATGTGTGAAAGCTTTAAAGTTGGCGCGTGAGGTTCAATTATATAAGTTGTAAGTTTAAGAAGGGTTTCACATATAATAAATAACGTAATAATAAATGAAAATTTATTATTGTTTATTATCTATCCCTGCAGACTTTGTACTGCTAGAAGTTATTGACCTATCGCTTTCCAATAAAAAAAATTGTGACACAGAGTGATCACTTTATACAGATGATTGGACATACGTCTAAAATGTTTAAAATGTTTTGCAGGCAAATGATTGCTATGTTCTTTTGTTGTATATATATATATATATATATATACGCGGGCATAGTTAGTTTAAACTAGCTACTATGAAATTTAACTAAAAAAAATTTGTTCGTTGAAGAATTTAATTAAAATCTATGTAGCCTAAGTAAGCAAAAAAAAATACATATCAGAGTGATCACATAATACAAGTTAAATTAAAATTAGGTATAAACATCTTTAAAGCTATTTATTGACAAATAAGACAGCGAGACATTCACTTCCCTTTAAAACTATATATTCGTTATTTAAGCCCAAAGGCGCCCATTGCAGGGCATTTGCCTCTCTAAGGGAAGATATACCATAATCCACAAGCTAAACTGGCGATTCAGCAATCGCAGTGTGGTATTATGGTACGCAGAAAACGCTGATGCCCATCTTCTGGAAACTTATTTGTGAGCAGTAGCAATACTATAAAATTAATACAAAAAGTGTGAATTGAATCTGAGTTTTGTGTGTGTAAATTGTGGTGTGTAATTGAAAACGAGTGTGAAATGAATTTGAATCATATAAGATTGAACCCGCGACGTAAAGTCGCAAGTCTCAATCATCTACCGCTGTGCTACCACTGCTCTATACTCGTATTCAATACTTATGATAACTATTCAAGCTGGATTCAAAATTTGAACTGCATTCAAGGGATAGTACAAATAGGTCATGACTAGACCATTAATTTAGTTTTTTTATCAGGACTAATACTTCTGCCCAAGTGGCATTTGCAGATACGAGGAATGATGGTGCAGATGTGGTTTAATCTTAACCTAATTTAAATAGTAAGGCTTTAGAACAGTGATTCCCAACGTGAGGCCCACACCCCACAGGGAGGCAATTTGATTGACGTGAAATGTGGACTCGACATGAATTTAACTCTTTCGCTTTAATATAAAAATTATTATGTTACATAGGCGAAAAATTTTAGGAAGACTAAGGTGTGAATCTGCTTCTTTTTCAATGGCTCCAAAATGGTCTGTAGAGTATTTGTCTTAATATCGTTTAGTTGTCCATCTGTTTGGTCTCTTCACTAATGATTGTTTTTTAGCTGACGACACTTACAAATACAGCCATAGGTTCCTGAGGAAGCCTTTGAATTTAATTTCCGCAAAGAGGTGTATCCTCTTCATTTGTGTATTATATATTACATATAAATACCAATTGGCAAAGAGCAAACGTGATCGAATCAAATTTGTGAGATACGAGAGAGAGAGAGAAAGAGTGTAATTGGAGTAGCCCAGCGGATTGGCAACTAGAAATGGCATTGGACAGTTCAGATCAGAGTCTGACCCTCCTCCCACGACCTTCTGAAGGTCGTCGGAAGATGCTGGATGCAATTGCTTATCACCGAACCTATTGAAAATCAATGGGAGACGTTTATGATGAAATATTAATAAAATGCATTTATAAATGTCAAAAAACTAATATAGTGTAGCCACAATACACACTTGCACTTTTTAAAAACAGCTCGATCATATGGAGAACGAAATAGTTAACACATTTCGAGGGATACCCGGTTAAAAATAAAAACAAATTTTAATCCTTTCACTTAAACCCCTTCGCTACCCGTAAGCCCTGACTCACTATGCCACCCAGCTTGATGCGCGCCGCCCGTCTCTCTCGTTTACATACGTCCATCTCGTTCGCGGCGTTTTTTTACCTCCATTGAAGAGTTTGCTGTCAAAATAAGGATTATAAAAGAGTTTGAAGAGGTTTATGCAATGCAATACAGTCATTTATACGCTTGAGGTATTAATATGCCCCGCTTTTATGATATACATGTTAGATATGAGTTATCAAGGAGGTTTGTTACCTTTTTAATTTTCCTACTGTTCAACTCTAACATCTCACATCCCCTCCCTCTGTATCCTTTTGTATTGTACTTCATATACATACGTAGAGTATGAACTGGTGGATTGTTATTTATTATATTTATTTGTATTATTTATCTATATATATAAGATGTGTTAGGGATGTAAAACCTTTAAATGTTACATACATAAGTAATCATATATGTGTTAAAATCAACATAAATGCAATGACTGACAGCGTCAGAATTCAAATCGAAATTCGAACGTGCAAGAGTAATTTAAAATAAGAAGCATTGTGGTGTACTGGCCAGTAATACGAAGCTTTTTTACGTGAACATATAAAAAACTTCCACCTATAAAAAAAATATTTATTATTTTTATTATTAGTGGTCTTATCAATAAGGCTTACACATCCTATGTATGCTATCAAACTTATTGAGTAATTTCCTTCTATGTAGGATTTTGATTGTTTTGTACATCCACACTGTCTATATTTATACATAAAGGTGATGAAACCTTGTGATGAGATATTGTTATAAATATCGCAATTTTTTTAAAGTTTTTTTTTAGTTTTTAAGTCTCTACAATAAGTAAATCTAAATTTAAATAAATCACTTGTGTAAGAACCCAATTTGATGGAAATTTGAATGAAAATTAGCATTTCTATAAAGATGACATTTATCTTAAAGTGACCTCATCTGAGAATAGCCTATAAAAAAATCAGGTTTTTCAATAATTTCGTATGACTGTTTATTATTTTTAATTATATAAAAACTTTTTAACTCACCTTTTTAAGTGTAAAAAAACAATTTTATAACTATTGTCAACACTGTGTACTTTTGTAGTCAAATAAAAATCGATTGGTTCTATATGTAAAAATTGTATAAAAAAAAATTGGAATACAGATTCGGTAGGTTTCGATACAGAAAATTTATTACAAAAAAAGTTATTTTTAAAAAAAGAACATAATAAATAGCTAAATTTTCAAAATACATTTTTTATCGCCACAATGATTCATGCAAAGAGCAACGTAATCATGGAGCCATCAACCATGAATTTAAAAAAAATAAAAAAAAGGTTTATATGTATATAATAATATTAATAAAAACTGGCAGTGAGTGCACAAGGCCATCCCGAGTGGCATTTACAAAGAAAGAAACAAAGCGAACGATGTGAGTGATGACTTAATTTTTAGAACCACCACCGCGCTGAGTAACCCGAGACGGTATGGGTACAGGCGCACGACATACTTACACTCGGCAACGAATTTTTTTTAATACCGTCTAACACTTTTTTGTGTTTAGAGCTCGATCAGATTTAAGGTGACAGAGGATTGAAGGTATTTACGCTAGATCTCTTCAGGAGCCAAGACTGAGAGATACCTCGGGAACTTGGTTTTTATTTATACTATATTATTACTCGATAATACGATGTTAGCTATGATTGTGATTTCACTATGAAATCAATCAGATATAAGAAGATCCCTAGATGAAAGAAAATAACCGACATAGGCGAGCGATTTGGCACATAATGTCTAAAACAGGTGGTCGGTAAATCTTAAGATCAACTTAAGAGAAGATTGGAGACCAAAGACCAGCGAGTGCAAGTAGGGACATCCAACCACAAGGGGGACAGTCGACTTTGTTAGTCTTTGATAGATACAATTGCAGGCCGCTTATCACCAGTTATATTGGAAATCTATGTAAGGTGTCTATGCATAATGACATCGAACCTATCACAACAGCTCACAACCTTGAACTATATATCAAAAAAAATATATGACTATTTTTTAAAGCATATTAAATAAAGGCAGTCTGATTAATTTCTATTAAAACAGTGAAACAAACCTTGAAATATGGTGCTGGCGAAAAAAGGCCTGGTATTTCAGTTTGCTACAAGTACGGAGGCCCCCAGAGATAAGCTGGGATTGTGTGAAATAGAGGAAAACAGACTAAGAGGACAATCACCCTGATAGATGAACTCTGTGTCGGGTGGTGAAGGATCATACAATAACGGAGGCTCTCAGAAAAGCAGGTCATAGAGACCTGTAATGAAAACTTGTCGAATCTTCGACCAAGACTTTCCAGGAAGAGCGCGACTTTCAGCAATGAAGATAAACGACCAATAAAAAGGACCTAAGATACATGTGTATAATACTTGACTATTTTTTCAAATTCTTTTTTTATAATCTAGCAATAAGGGATTTCTAAATATTTCTTGAATCCCAACGCAAAAGAGTATACATTGCATAAAATGATTTTATTTTGAACTCAATGAAGTCGTAATTGGGTATATATAATTTGTTTTTGTTCTTGTATTTATATATTAAACAGCGATGTCTTGGAAAATTTAACTCAATAAACACAATGTTTATTTTATTTATTTTGTTATTTTCTCACCTCAAATGAATTGCGCTTAACAAAACTTCTTTTTACAGAACTTTTATGTACATTCACAAGTTTTCTTTATGTATATATATTTGGAACTGCGGAGCTGTTACAACATCAGATATAATCTGTTTTTGTCATATTATTTTTAGATATAAAAAAGTAAAGGTTTTAATAAATTAGAATAAGAAAAACTTGGAATTGATCACCTAGTCTTAGCGAAGATAGAAGCTGTTCAACTTCATCAGATAAAACCAATATCGAGACATAAACAAGGATATGGTCATGATTTCTCTACGAAACTGTCTCGGGAACGAGGATATCCGAAGACGAACGAAAGTAACAGGCATTACTACGACAATTGGCAAGTTAAAATAACAGTAGTTCCATCTGTTCCATCTTTCTCGGGTCTTCTTATACATAATCGCACTGCTTCTTTGATCGCCCTTGCGATTAATTTTATTTATTTATTACTTTATAGTACATCTTATAAATATTACATAAAGACAGAATATAACAATGGCCGATGGCAGTAAGGGCCGAAAGGTTCTCCTGTGACGACCACGAAGGCGGCGTGGTGCTTACACTTGGTGGACCGACGAAGTTATTAAAGTCTCTGGAAGTCCCCGGATACGAGCAGCACAAGAAGATCATCGTGGTGATCTTTGAGAGAAGCCGAAGCCTTGTATTAGGTGTCTATCAGCTGACTCGAAGATGATAATTATGACAGGCAGATCATTATAGAAGTACAATACAACCTTCTACATGACCTAACGATATCAGCTGTTTTATCAACAATCACTTTAATTATAGGATACACTTTGGAGAATGCTCGAAGGCTCTTTTCGAACTAATTGAGCCATCTCCATTCTTTAATCGGATTACTAGGCGCAGGCAAAAGTTTCATCTATACGTTGTTGACAAACCCATAAGTCGAACTAAATGGTTTGACAGCTCGTATTTGATGAGAGTCGCTAAGATTTGGAACAACCTGCCTGGGTCTATATTTCTCGATGAGTTGAACCCTGGAGCCTGTAGAGAGTGACCGGGTTTCTTTTGGAAGGGGGTGTACCACCTTCGTCTTAATCTACACTTTCCATCAGATGAGAGAAAAACGCCTATTTCATTGCAAGTATATTAAAAAAATTATACGATTTGAACAAAATCAATATTTGACAATTTAAAAAATAAATTCATCCAAACAACTTTGGCCGCGACTGTACCCGCCCGGCATTAGACAGATCGGTAATGTATACGTCCACAAATATGGTCACCGTCCCTCGCTGCAGAGATATAAGAAGTGCTTTATGATCAATTTATTTTAATCAATGGTAATTGTATTTAAAACTAGCCTGAATCATAATTTATGTTCGGCCATTACGTTTTATTTATAAATCGATAATAAACGTAATGAAATACTAAATGAAAGGATCTTTGAGTTTTTGGTACTTAGCCTGCCTCTCTATGGATTTTCATTAGGAACGTTTCGAAGCAGACTGCATTGTGTTGCATAAAACTTGATAAGTTTATCTGTTCTTGCAGGTGGAAGGTCTCCGCTCTAGAACCTTAAAGCCGCTACTGCTATTTATTCTGGGCGCTGTGACGTCTGCCCACGTGCCAATTCATCGGACTCCGTATCACCCCGGATCCCTTCATGCCTGTTGCATTTGTAAAAAAAATAGTATCAGTAGCTCTGCAATTTTATAAGCTGACCATGTTCATATAAAACTAATCAATGCTACACAAGTTATTCAAAAATATAATCAATGTTAACGGGGTTAAGTATAAAATCGTTTAATACAACTCAACGGTTGAATTTAATTATTTAATCCAATAATCATTTGGAAGTAGGACAGTAAACCGAACCAGTGAACCGCGCCGCGATAGTAAACAACTTCAAAAGCCGCCGCCCGCGCTACTTGACATTAATTTGACAGCTGTCAAAATAGTATTCAGTATGGCTGTGATTGATAGAGTCGTGTGTTATTTCTTCTTACGTTGTTACAAGTTCAAGATGCTTAAAACTAAATGTCTATTAATATATATATACTAGCTGATCCCGCAAACGTTGTTTTGCAAAAAAAATTGATATTTTAATTTACAAATAAAAAATAACGGTTGATCGTAGAGGGGTGAAAATTTATGGTTGTATGTATTCTTGTATCATAAAAAAATAAAAACAAAAAATTTCGTTAAAAAAAAATTTTTTTAAGTGTGAACAACCTTTATCACTTAGGGGTATAGAAAATAGATTGTAGCCGATTCTCAGACCTACTGAATACGCATATTAAATTTGGTAAAAATCAGTCAAGCCGTTTCAGAGGAGTTCAAGTTCGAACACCGTGACACGAGAATTTTATATATTAGATATAAAATTAATAATTATATATTTTTCTAAAAGTTTTTCATTCGCTATAATTAGTGCAAGGAATAGCTTTTTAATAAACCCATACATTGGAAGACCAGTTGCGGCTTGCATCCAGCTGGCGCCGACTTTAACAAGGATAACAGTCTATTTGAAATATTCTTTTTGTTCACCTGTTATTTTTAAATAAATACAAAAGACAGTCTTATATATAAAAGCAACTTTTTAGAAGCAACTACATTATATTCAATAGTGGTAGAGAACTGAGACTTCGATTCTCATTAATTATATAGACTCTGTGTTTGGCACTAATCGATGTAATATAACTCCTGAAGATGCCCCGTGGAGGGGTGAAGCACGTATTGAGTGATTTAACGGTGGCAGTTGTGTAGTTCGCTTTGTTTGCCGCATACGCATTTATCAGCGGGCTGGCGAGCGGTGCACTTTGTTGCACGACTACCACTGCATGTGCAGAAGTGGCTAAATATTGGTCCTTTTCTTACTTAGGATGGGCTTCCGCAAGGTAACACCTGATTCTATTAAATAATTATATAGAAATGCCACTGCCTACAAACAAGTCTCCAGAGAATAGGCAGCAGCGCCTTCTGCATACCATAATACCACACTGCGATTACCAACACGCCGGGTGTGGTAATTATGGTATATAACCGTAGATAAGTTTGGGGGAAGCCCATGCCATGCAGTGAACATCCATGGATCTATCTGAAACGACTACGAATTTAAATATATTTATAATGTTATTTTGATCTATATAAGGATATTAAATAAATTATATATTACCGGAGCCATCGAGTATATGCATTATTTGTTTTAAAAATCGAATCTTAAAAGGATATGTTTCATTTACATTAACAAAATTATTTAGTGTGTGTATGTATGAAAGAAGGAAATTGTGTGTATAGAATGTGTTATAACAACAATTATCCATTTATTATTAGAAACTCTAACAGCCATAATTCTATTAGCGATAAGAATAGGTTTCATAATAACCGCTCAGGCGATCCATCGTTTGTTTGAAGTACATTACAAAAACGTTTCTTCGTCTATAAACATAAAAGCAAGGAAAGGCAATATTTCATTCATTCCGCCATTATCGATACTAGTGATGTAAAAACCGGTAATTTTTATAATACAGATAATTAAACATAAAAAACTTTTAAAAGCTTCTATTAAATTAGTAGTTCTATTTCGCGCCATGTTTAAATCCGTTGACGTATAGAAGACGATCAATTAAAAAGAAATGACCAACTGAAAACGTTAAACATCGTACAAAATGCACGAATAAATTCCTTCCAACAAATTTGTCTTCGTAGTTAACGAAAAAAAACAGTATGTTATTATTCGTGTCATTCGAAATTAAACTCTACCACTTTGGAGTTGAGTCTAAAATATTCCTGTAAAGTAATGCAGGAGTTCTCCGTTTCAAAAATAACAATCACATAAATACGTCTACGGCGGCATTAGTTTCACTAATCATGTATTAAACGCGGCCGAAATTAACTGGGAACGAGCGACTGCGTGAAACGAGATCTGGAATTGACAGCCACCGCGGTTGGCGCCAAATTCGCTGTCACTCTGACAGGCGCGTATGATTTACGCGGCAAAACAGTCGAGATAAAATAAATACGCGACCATTAAGGAGGGACGTATAAAAATAAAGTGAATTAATAAAATTTAATATGACGGACCACACAGTGCGTTAGGATTGTAATTTGAGTCTTGTTTTCATTGTTTCGTTGACTTTTTATTTTTCATATCCGGCGCATTACATCGGAACCATTAAACTAACAAAAGGTTAATAACAAACCGCTTAATTGTCCTTTAATTAGGCGCAAGAGCGGAGACTAAGAATGGTCTGAATTTAAATACATCCTTTTATATCTCACACCGGCGGAATTTTAAGGTTATATTATAATTTGATCCGCGTGCACTAAAAACTTCCAATTAACTTTTTAATTAGTCTCGCCGAGACAAAGGAGAAAAAATTGTCAGCCTCTTAAGTTACCATTGACAAATAGTTTTTGAGCTGATATTTTTTTAAGGGCGATTTTACACGGTTAAGTTGGAGATAAGTTAACGCTTGACGGAGTGGGCTTAATAGCGCTATTAATAAAAGCGTTCGTTAGATAAACGTTGCTCCATCAAGGAGAACTTCGAGACGATCAATCTTAGCGAAGCATGTTTTTTGTTACGAGCACATTATAAATCCACGAGATTTTTTCTTTTTTTACATTTCACTGAAATGATACGACACGTTGTAAATGACCTAGTTTTAGGAATTATGTTTCTTTCTTAGTCACATTTACTGATTTGAAATTTAATAAGATTGAACTTCTCGGAATATTTTATTCCTTCTTTTGTTGTGTTATATGCTCTGCTTACTTATTTATAATTGTAATTACTCTTCTACAATAGTTTACACTTATTGTTTAGTCTATGACTTGAATAGTCAATATCTATATACATAAGCGCAACAATCTCTTATAGGATTAAAAATGAGAAGATCTGTAATAGAATCAAAATCACCGCTGTAGCTCATAGAAATGCTCATCTGAAGTGACAGTGGGCGTGGCACATCGTGTGATCGATGGACGTTGGGGCCGAAAGATCCTGGAGTGGTGGCCACGAGCTGGTAGACATGGCGTGAGTAGGTCCCCTGCTAGGTCGATCGACAACACAGTTGAGATCACGGGAAGCCGCCGGATCCAGGCAGCGCAAAACTGATCATGGTGTTGATCTTTGTGGGCAGGCTTATGCCTAGCACTGAGCGTTCATCGGCTGAAACGTAGAAGAAGATTTTCTTATAGGTTAGTTCCATGTCCGTAGAATAGAGGTAAAAATCTAGCAATAGAACAATCCAATTCATAACACTGATGTTAATTTAATTAAAAATGTAGCAAGCGAATTCTAAATTTAAAATTTAAATTCTTCTTCATCTTCTCAATAGTGCATTCTAGTCAGAGTTATTGTGATTATATCCCGGTCGATTCTGGCACCCCCTACGCATTTGCTATGCGTTGCCATGTAGCTCGATGTTTGGCTGAATGTGAGCATTAGTTTATTTAGTTTTTAGTGGCAGATTTAGCGTCCACGAAACCACTCCAATGACGATTCAAAATCACTACATAATTAGTTAATTCTGTCAAATTGCAAGTCCGCGTCATAACTAAAACTGTTCACGATTCGATTGTCATTATTGACTTATTTGCGCCCATAACCGTTCTTTAAAGATGTTTTATTTACTTTATATACAACACTGATAAAAAAGATCACACTATGATCAAAAAAAAAGATCAATTTGTTTATAAAATGTGAATTCTTTATGTATTCTTCTAAATAAATTTCATTCCCATCAAAGTAACCTACGTCCGATAAAATTGACTTTTGCCAACACTTTTCCAGGCTTTGAAAAAGTTGGAATCTTTTTACGGTATAGCCTTCAAGCCTTCTTGGTTTCGGTTTTTTCCCCCCAAAAGCCCGCATTAGCCTTTTGAGTTTACTCAATAGCAAGAAGTCGCACTGAGCCAAATTAGGCGAATACGGTGGTGAACCATATGAATAGAATTTTTGACGCTTTTTTTCCAAAAAATTTAACGATTTTGGCACCAATTAAGACTTGTGACGCGTTTGATAAAATTGAAACATTTGACTAAAACACTTGTAATTTGGATATGATTAAATCTTTTGACAAACACGGCATCTACTTACTATTTACAAAATGTCATCATATAAGACGGCAAGCTTTAGACTATATAATTTATTTTATGTTTAATAAACTTTTAAAAGGCAGTGGAACAGTGGTAGTGCAGCGGTAGAAGACTGAGTGTTGCGATCGTTGGTCGGGAGTTCGATTTCCGAGGATATAATCTTATATATATTACCACTGGTCACAAAAACAAGCTTCCAGAGAACACAACAGCGTCCTTTTCGTACCATAATACCACACTGAGATCACCAACCTTCCTGCCAAGCGTGGCGATTACAGTATATCCCCATAGATATCTTTGGCACGAGGCCTATGCTTAGCATAGGCGTCTATGTGCTGAAACGAGGAAAACGACGAACCTCCATTTATATTTAAGTTTCTCTATCTATTAAACGTCGTACTTTTAAAACCGCAACACAATAGAACCCGAAAACTTTGAAGGCCTATGCCTTGGATATAATGTATGAATATTAATTGCGTAGGAACTTTTCCCACAATCTATTTATGTATAAAACTTTGTATTTAATTTTTTTTCTAACAGTATCGTCTGTTTCTTTATATATTGTAACATAATAAAACAACCTTTAGTTTTTTTCATTCAATTTATAATAAATAAATAGTTTTTATTTAAGAATCGATATAAACATTTGTCTAAAAAACAATACAGGAAGTTCCGCATACCGTACGGAACGGTTGAAAACACGACATATAAAACATTCGCTCTGTAAAATGAATAATTACAACGATCAATCAGCTGGACAAAGTTACTGATAAATTCAGTAGATAAACGTGAATTTTATAAATACATCGGTAGAACCGGCATCCGAATGCCCATGTTCCGACCAATTAGACGGGAGTGGACATTGCCTATTATTCATCTTGAGTAGGTTTTTGTATCTTTGCTTATTTATTCAGCCATAAGTAATAAAGAGAAGCCGTAGAGTAAGAGATAACAACCATCTTTGATGAATTAAAACAGCGACTCCTATATTGTTTGGAACCTGATAAGCGAACAATCGTTAGACTATACGTGGAAATGTAATTAAGTGTATTACATACGAAGGGAATTCAAGTTGGATATATTATTTCATATATAGCGTTTGATTTCCGAGGTATCTTAAAGAATTCACACTTTGCGCTTTAGTTATATGAGACTGCTCACAAACAAGTTTCCAGGCGATTATGATATTCCACTTAGATATGTTTACGGGAGGCAAATACCGTGCAAGGAGCATCTATAGGCTGAAACAACGATGTCAATTTGTACGAAGGCATAAAACGTCAATATAGCTGTCATCCAAAAAATGTTTAGAAAAGGTTCAAGAAGTTGATATGACGAAAATTCATTACGAGTATCAAAATTATAGTTTTATAACTGCAGAGGTTACAACAGCTGGCTTGCAAGAAAATTGACAATGTCATTAATCTCATGCTTTCAAATATCAAAATTATTACATTATTAAACGCGCGTCGACTATAAAAGCCAGGGGCATTCTAGGTCAGTCTACATCTTGAGAGGAAGTGAGAAACAAGAAAACTCATAATAATGAGAAACGTAGGGATAGAAATGCTGTAGGCAGAATCCTTGCTCGAACTCCAGAACATTAAAAGGCGTATTTGTATACAAATCAGTAATATATAATTTATTGATATTTTTTGTAGCTTCTGAGCCGACTTTAGGTGCCGGCGAAGGGATTTTTATATTTATGGTCCGTATAAGTTGAAGAAAGAAACGTAAAAATAATCATTTTGCATACCGCCCATGACGGACAGACCGGAAGGTAGGGTTGCCCAATCATAAATGTAAATATAATCATGAATTTAAAGTTAAATCTTTACTTGCAACTATGACATTACGATCAAAATAAATAAATTTAGAACTGGATATGGCCTATGTAGTTAGTTCAAAATTTTGCTAGTGTTTTTTTTTTTAATACTTCTGCCCGTTTATACAGGTTGATTGAAGTTGACAGAGTTGAATGACGTAATCATAATGTAGCAAGAAAAATCGTTTTTAAAATTCGAATTACTACATTTTATTTATAGTTCACTGTCTCTGCAGACTTGGTACTGCAAGTCATTGACCTGTTGCATACTGATAGTAAAAATAAATGAATGTAACATATTCCAGAATGATCTCTTTATACAGGGTGTTTGAGTATATCTGTAAAAGATTTGTGGGACTAAATGTGTATCTCATTTATCAGCAACATTAAAGTGATTTTAGTTTTTTTTTAATTTGGGATAATTAAAAATTGTTTAAATAAATTGAATATCATTATCCACTAATTGAATTAAAAGTACTATTTGAATAAAAAGAAAGAGAGTTTACAAATTTATAGGAAATACAAAGTATATAAGTATTTAAAAGCAGATGATTTTTTTTATTCTGAGTATAATCTGTGTAGAACAAATTTTATAAATTTATTTGGAAGACATAACAAATAGATCTATCTATCTCTATCGGAAATGTGAATATTATAGGCTTTCATAATAAGGCGCCTAGGAGCACACTCTCCGGTTGGTTCATCGGTCCGGTTTGCATGGGTTCTATGGAAATGATACCAAGTAGGACACAATTCGCTGGACACATGACCGAGGAAGAGGCTTTAAGGTTCTTTA